>NC_064640.1:1089409859-1089712889 GCF_023864345.2 Schistocerca serialis cubense | reverse complement strand
CTTCTTGTACTTAAGTCGAAATTGTGCCTTTTCTATTTATATCCGATGCAATTTCTGTGTTTCTTCGTCAATAAGAAGGACCAAATGATACAGTAAACCTGGAGTGAAGCATCGGAAACTATAACTAGTGTCACAGGGATGGTTCAAATCATAGACAGTAAGAAGAGTCAGTCTTCTTGTACTTAAGCCAGCATTGTGTCTTTTGTATTTAATTCCGATGCAATTTCTGTGTTTCATCGTCAATAAGAAGGTCAGAGGGATACAGTAATCCTGAAGTTAAGCATCGGAATCTATGACTAGTGTCACAGGAATGGTTCAAAGCATAGTCAGTAATAAGAGTCTGTCTTCTTGTTCTTAAGTCGGTATTGTGCCTTTTGTATTTAATTCCGATGCAATTTCTGTGTTTCATCGTCAATAAGAAGGTCAGAGGGATACAGTAAACCTGAAGTGAAGCAACGGAATCTATAACTAGTGTCACAGCAATGGTTCAAATCATAGTCAGTAAGAAGAGTCAGTCTTCTTGTACTTAAGTCGGCATTGTGCATTTAGTATTTAATTCCGATGCAATTTCTGTGTTTCATCGTCAATAAGACGGTCCAAGGGATACAGTCAAACTGGAGTGAAACATCGGAATCTATAACTTGGGTCACAGGAATGGTTCAAAGCATAGTCAGTAAGAGGAGTCAGTCTTCTTGTAGTTTAGTTGGCCTTGTGCCTTTTGTATTGAATTCCGATGCAATTTCTGTGTTTCATCGACAATAAGAAGGTCCAAGGGATACAGTAAACCTGAAGTGAAGCATCGGAATCTATAACAAGTGTCTTAGGAATGGTTCAAAACATAGACAGTAGGAAGAGTCAGGCTTCTAGTACTTAAGTCGGCATTGTGCCTTTTCTATTTGATTCGGATGGAATTTCTGTGTTTCATCGTCAATAAGACGGTCAGAGGGATACAGTAAACCTGAAGTGAAGCATCGGAATCTATAACAAATGTCACAGGAATGGTGCAAAACATAGACAGTAGGAAGAATCAGTCTTCTTGTACTTAAGTATGCATTGTGCCTTTTGTATTTAATTCCGATTCAATTTCTGTGTTTCATCGTCAATAAGAAGGTAAAAGGGATACAGTAAACATGAAATGAAGCATCGGAATCTATAACTAGTGTCACTGGAATGGTTCAAATTATAGACAGTATGAAGAGTCAGTCTTAATGTACTTAAGTCGGCATTGTGCCTTTTGTATTTAATTTGGATGCAATTTCTGTGTTTCATCGTCAATAAGAAGGTCTAAGGGACACAGTAAACCTGCAGTGAAACATCGGAATCTATAACTAGTGTCACAGGGATGGTTCAAAGCATAGACAGTAAGAAGAGTCAGTCTTCGTGTACTTAAATCGGCATTGTGCCTTTTGTATTTAATTTTGATGCAATTTCTGTGTTTCATCGTCAATAAGAAGGTCCAAGGGATACAGTCAACCTGGAGTGAAACATCGGAATCTATAACTAGTGTCACAGGGACGGTTCAAAACATAGACAGTAAGATGAGTCAGTATTCTTGTACTTAAGTCGGCTTTGTGATTTTTGTGTTTAATTCAGATGCAATTTCTGTGTTTCATCGTCACTAAGAAGGTCAGACGGATACAGTAATCCGGAAGTTAAGCATCGGAATCTATAACTAGAGTCACAGGAATGGTTCAAAGCATAGTCATTAAGAAGAGTCAGTCTTCTTGTAGTTAAGTCGGCCTAGTGCCTTTTGTATTGAATTCCGATGCAATTTCTGTGTTTCATCGACAATAAGAGGGTCCAAGGGATACAGTAAACCTGAAGTGAAGCATCGGAATCTATAACAAGTGTCTTAGGAATGGTTCAAAACATAGACAGTAGGAAGAGTCAGTCTTCAAGTACTTAAGTCGGTATTGGGCCTTTTCTATTTAATTCGGAAGCAATTTCTGTGTTTCATCGTCAATAAGACGGTCAGGGGGATACAGTAAACCTGAAGTGAAGCATCGGTATCTATAACTAGTGTCACAGGAATGGTTCAAAGCATAGACAGTTGGAAGAGTCAGTCTTCTTGTACTTAAGTCGGCATTGTGTCTTTTGTATTTAATTCCGATGCAATTTCTGTGTTTCATCGTCAATAAGAAGGTCAGAGGGATACAGTAATCCTGAAGTTAAGCATCGGAATCTATGACTAGTGTCACAGGAATGGCTCAAAGCATAGTCAGTAATAAGAGTCTGTCTTCTTGTTCTTAAGTCGGTATTGTGCCTTTTGTATTTAATTCCGATGCAATTTCTGTGTTTCATCGTCAATAAGAAGGTCTGAGGGATACAGTAAACCTGAAGTGAAGCAACGGAATCTATAACTAGTGTCACAGCAATGGTTCAAAACATAGTCAGTAAGAAGAGTCAGTCTTCTTGTACTTAAGTCGGCATTGTGCATTTTGTACTTAATTCCGATGTAGTCTCTGTGTTTCTTCGTCAATAAGACGGTCCAAGGGATACAGTCAACCTGGAGTGAAACATCGGAATCTATAACTTGGGTCACAGGAATGGCTCAAAGCATAGTCAGTAAGAGGAGTCAGTCTTCTTGTAGTTAAGTTGGCCTTGTGCCTTTTGTATTGAATTCCGATGCGATTTCTGTGTTTCATCGACAATAAGAAGGTCCAAGGGATACAGTAAACCTGAAGTGAAGCATCGGAATCTATAACAAGTGTCTTAGGAATGGTTCAAAACATAGACAGTAGGAAGAGTCATGCTTCTAGTACTTAAGTCGGCATTGTGCCTTTTCCATTTGATTCGGATGCAATTTCTGTGTTTCATCGTCAATAAGACGGTCAGAGGGTTACAGTAAACCTGGAGTGAAGCATCTGAATCTATAACTAGTGTCACATTAATGGTTCAAAACATAGACAGTAGGAAGAGTCAGTCTTCTTGTACTTAAGTCGGCATTGTGCCTTTTGTATTTAATTCCGATGCAATTTCTGTGTTTCATCGTCAATAAGAAGGTCCAAGGGATACAATAAACATGAAGTGAAGCATCGGAATCTATAACTAGTGTCACTGGAATGGTTCAAATTATAGACAGTATGAAGAATCAGTCTTCTTGTATTTAAGTCGGCATTTTGCCTTTTGTATTTAATTTGGATGCAATTTCTGTGTTTCATCGTCAATAACAAGGTCAGAAGGATACAGTAATCCTGAAGTTAAGCATCGGAATCTATGACTAGTGTCACAGGAATGGTTCAAAGCATAGTCCATAAGAAGAGTCAGTCTTCTTGTTCTTAAGTCGGTATTGTGCTTTTTGTATTTAATTCCGATGCAATTTCTGTGTTTCATCGTCAATAACACGGTCCAAGGGATACAGTAAACCTGAAGTGAAGCATCGGAATCTATAACTAGTGTCACAATAATGGTTCAAAACATAGACAGTAGGAAGAGTCAGTCTTCTTGTACTTAAGTCGACATTGTGCTAATTGTATTTAATTCCGATGTAATTTCTGTGTTTCATCGTCAATAAGATGGTCTAAGGGACACAGTAAACCTGCAGGGAAGAATCGGACTCTATAACTAGTGTCACAGGGATGGTTCAAAACATAGACAGTAGGAAGAATCAGTCTTCTTGTCCTTAAGTATGCATTGTGCCTTTTGTATTTAATTCCGATTCAATTTCTGTGTTTCATCGTCAATAAGAAGGTCCAAGGGATACAGTAAACATGAAATGAAGCATCGGAATCTATAACTAGTGTCACTGGAATGGTTCAAATTATAGACAGTATGAAGAGTCAGTCTTAATGTACTTAAGCCGGCATTGTGCCTTTTGTATTTAATTTGGATGCAATTTCTGTGTTTCATCGTCAATAAGAAGGTCTAAGGGACACAGTAAACCTGCAGTGAAACATCGGAATCTATAACTAGTGTCACAGGGATGGTTCAAAGCATAGACAGTAAGAAGAGTCAGTCTTCGTGTACTTAAGTCGGCATTGTGCCTTTTGTATTTAATTCCGATGCAATTTCTGTGTTTCATCGTCAATAAGAAGGTCCAAGGGATACAGTCAACCTGGAGTGAAACATCGGAATCTATAACTAGTGTCACAGGGACGGTTCAAAACATAGACAGTAAGATGAGTCAGTATTCTTGTACTTAAGTCGGCATTGTGCTTTTTGTATTTAATTCCGATGCAATTTCTGTGTTTCATCGTCACTAAGAAGGTCAGAGGGATACAGTAATCCGGAAGTTAAGCATCGGAATCTATAACTAGAGTCACAGGAATGGTTCAAAGCATTGTCAGTAAGAATAGTCAGTCTTCTTGTAGTTAAGTCGGCCTTGTGCCTTTTGTACTGAATTCCGATGCAATTTCTGTGTTACATCGTCAATAAGATGGTCCAAGGGATACAGTAAAACCGAAGTGAAGCATCGGAATTTATAACTAGTGTCACAGGAATGGTTCAAAGCATAGACAGTAAGAAGAGTCAGTCTTCTTGTACTTAAGTCGGCATTGTGCATTTTCTATTTAATTCCGATGCAATTTCTGTGTTTCATCGTCAATAAGAAGGTCAGAGGTATACAGTAAACCTGAAGTGAAACATCGGAATCTATTACCAGTGTCACAGGAATGGTTCAAAACATGGACAGTGGGAAGAGTCAGTCTTCTTGTACTTAAGTCGGATTTGTGTCATTTGCATTTAATTCCGATGCAATTTCTGCGTTTCATCGTCAATAAGAAGGTCCAAGGGATACAGTATACCTCAAGTGAAGCATCGGAATCTACAACTAGTGTCACAGGAATGGTTCAAAACATAATCAGGAAGAAGAGTCAGTCTTCTTGTACTTAAGTTGGCATTGGGCCTTTCGTATTTAATTCCGATGCAATTTCTGTGTTTCACCGTCAATAAGAAGGTCAGAGGGATACAGTAAACCTGAAGTGAAGCATCGGAATCTATAACTAGTGTCACAGGAGTGGTTCAAAGCATAGACAGTAAGAAGAGTCAGTCTTCTTGTACTTAAGTCGGCATTGTGCCTTTTCTATTTAATTCCGATGCAATTTCTGTGTTTCATCGTCAATAAGAAGGTCAGAGGTATACAGTAAACCTGAAGTGAAGCATCGGAATCTATAACTAGTGTCACAGGAATGGTTCAAAACATAGTCAGTAAGAAGAGTCAGTCTTCTTGTACATAAGTCGGCATTGTGCCTTTTCTATTTAATTCCGATGCGATTTCTGTGTTTCATCGTCAATAAGAAGGTCCAAGGGAAACAGTAAACCTGAAGTGAAGCATCGGAGTCTATAACTAGTGTCACAGGAATGGTTCAAAACATAGTCAGTAAGAAGCGTCAGTCCTCTTGTACATAAGTCTGCATTGTGCCTTTTCTATTTAATTCCGATGCTATTTCTGTGTTTCATCGTCAATAAGAAGGTCCAAGGGATACAGTAAACCTGGAGTGAAGCATCGGAATCTGTAACTAGTGTCACAGGAATGGTTAAAAACATACACAGTAAGAAGAGTCAGTCTTCTTGTACTTAAGTCGAAATTGTGCCTTTTCTATTTATATCCGATGCAATTTCTGTGTTTCTTCGTCAATAAGAAGGACCAAGTGATACAGTAAACCTGGAGTGAAGCATCGGAAACTATAACTAGTGTCACAGGGATGGTTCAAATCATAGACAGTAAGAAGAGTCAGTCTTCTTGTACTTAAGCCTGCATTGTGTCTTTTGTATTTAATTCCGATGCAATTTCTGTGTTTCATCGTCAATAAGAAGGTCAGAGGGATACAGTAATCCTGAAGTTAAGCATCGGAATCTATGACTAGTGTCACAGGAATGGTTCAAAGCATAGTCAGTAATAAGAGTCTGTCTTCTTGTTCTTAAGTCGGTATTGTGCCTTTTGTATTTAATTCCGATGCAATTTCTGTGTTTCATCGTCAATAAGAAGGTCAGAGGGATACAGTAAACCTGAAGTGAAGCAACGGAATCTATAACTAGTGTCACAGCAATGGTTCAAAACATAGTCAGTAAGAAGAGTCAGTCTTCTTGTACTTAAGTCGGCATTGTGCATTTTGTATTTAATTCCGATGCAATTTCTGTGTTTCATCGTCAATAAGACGGTCCAAGGGATACAGTCAACCTGGAGTGAAACATCGGAATCTATAACTAGGGTCACAGGAATGGTTCAAAGCATAGTCAGTAAGAGGAGTCAGTCTTCTTGTAGTTTAGTTGGCCTTGTGCCTTGTGTATTGAATTCCGATGCAATTTCTGTGTTTCATCGACAATAAGAAGGTCCAAGGGATACAGTAAACCTGAAGTGAAGCATCGGAATCTATAACAAGTGTCTTAGGAATGGTTCAAAACATAGACAGTAGGAAGAGTCAGGCTTCTAGTACTTAAGTCGGCATTGTGCCTTTTCTATTTGATTCGGATGGAATTTCTGTGTTTCATCGTCAATAAGACGGTCAGAGGGATACAGTAAACCTGAAGTGAAGCATCGGAATCCATAACTAATGTCACAGGAATGGTTCAAAACATAGACAGTAGGAAGAATCAGTCTTCTTGTACTTAAGTATGCATTGTGCCTTTTGTATTTCATTCCGATTCAATTTCTGTGTTTCATCGTCAATAAGAAGGTAAAAGGGATATAGTAAACATGAAATGAAGCATCGGAATCTATAACTAGTGTCACTGGAATGGTTCAAATTATAGACAGTATGAAGAGTCAGTCTTAATGTACTTAAGTCGGCATTGTGCCTTTTGTATTTAATTTGGATGCAATTTCTGTGTTTCTTCGTCAATAAGAAGGTCTAAGGGACACAGTAAACCTGCAGTGAAACATCGGAATCTACAACTAGTGTCACAGGGATGGTTCAAAGCATAGACAGTAAGAAGAGTCAGTCTTCGTGTACTTAAATCGGCATTGTGCCTTTTGTATTTAATTCCGATGCAATTTCTGTGTTTCATCGTCAATAAGAAGGTCCAAGGGATACAGTCAACCTGGAGTGAAACATCGGAATCTATAACTAGTGTCACATGGGACGGTTCAAAACATAGACAGTAAGATGAGTCAGTATTCTTGTACTTAAGTCGGCTTTGTGATTTTTGTATTTAATTCAGATGCAATTTCTGTGTTTCATCGTCACTAAGAAGGTCAGACGGATACAGTAATCCGGAAGTTAAGCATCGGAATCTATAACTAGAGTCACAGGAATGGTTCAAAGCATAGTCATTAAGAAGAGTCAGTCTTCTTGTAGTTAAGTCGGCCTAGTGCCTTTTGTATTGAATTCCGATGCAATTTCTGTGTTTCATCGACAATAAGAGGGTCCAAGGGATACAGTAAACCTGAAGTGAAGCATCGGAATCTATAACAAGTGTCTTAGGAATGGTTCAAAACATAGACAGTAGGAAGAGTCAGTCTTCAAGTACTTAAGTCGGTATTGTGCCTTTTCTATTTAATTCGGAAGCAATTTCTGTGTTTCATCGTCAATAAGACGGTCAGGGGGATACAGTAAACCTGAAGTGAAGCATCGGTATCTATAACTAGTGTCACAGGAATGGTTCAAAGCATAGACAGTTGGAAGAGTCAGTCTTCTTGTACTTAAGTCGGCATTGTGTCTTTTGTATTTAATTCCGATGCAATTTCTGTGTTTCATCGTCAATAAGAAGGTCCAAGGGATACAGTAAACCTGAAGTGAAGCATCGGAATCTACAACTAGTGTCACAGGAATGGTTCAAAACGTAGTCAGGAAGAAGAGTCAGTCTTCTTGTACTTAAGTCGGCATTGTGCCTTTTGTATTTAATTCCGATGCAATTTCTGTGTTTCATCGTCAATAAGAAGGTCCAAGGGATACAGTAAACCTGGAGTGAAGTATCGGAGTCTATAACTGGTGTCACAGGAATGGTTAAAAGCATAGACAGTAAGAAGTGTCAGTCTTCTTGTACTTAATTCGGCATTGTGCCTTTTGTATTTAATTCCGATGCAATTTCTGTGTTTCATCGTCAATAATAAGGTCAGAGGGATACAGTAAACCTGAAGTGAAGCAACGGAATCTATAACTAGTGTCACAGGAATGGTTCAAAACATAGACATTTGGAAGAGTCAGTCTTTCAGTACTTAAGTCGGCATTGTGCCTTTTCTATTTAATTCGGATGCAAATTCTGTGTTTCATCGTCAATAAGACGGTCAGAGGGATACAGTAAACCTGAAGTGAAGCATCGGAATGTATAACTAGTGTCACAGGAATGGTTCAAAACATAGACAGTTGGAAGAGTCAGTCTTCTTGTACTTAAGTCGGCATTGTGCCTTTTGTATTTAATTCCGATGCAATTTCTGTGTTTCATCGTCAATAAGAAGGTCAGAGGGATACAGTAATCCTGAAGTTAAGCATCGGAATCTATGACTAGTGTCACAGGATTGGTTCAAAGCATAGTCAGTAATAAGAGTCTGTCTTCTTGTTCTTAAGTCGGTATTGTGCCTTTTGTATTTAATTCCGATGCAATTTCTGTGTTTCATCGTCAATAAGAAGGTCTGAGGGATACAGTAAACCTGAAGTGAAGCAACGGAATCTATAACTAGTGTCACAGCAATGGTTCAAAACATAGTCAGTAAGAAGAGTCAGTCTTCTTGTACTTAAGTCGGCATTGTGCATTTTGTACTTAATTCCGATGTAGTCTCTGTGTTTCTTCGTCAATAAGACGGTCCAAGGGATACAGTCAACCTGGAGTGAAACATCGGAATCTATAACTAGGGTCACAGGAATGGCTCAAAGCATAGTCAGTAAGAGGAGTCAGTCTTCTTGTAGTTAAGTTGGCCTTGTGCCTTTTGTATTGAATTCCGATGCAATTTCTGTGTTTCATCGACAATAAGAAGGTCCAAGGGATACAGTAAACCTGAAGTGAAGCATCGGAATCCATAACAAGTGTCTTAGGAATGGTTCAAAACATAGACAGTAGGAAGAGTCAGGCTTCTAGTACTTAAGTCGGCATTGTGCCTTTTCTATTTGATTCGGATGCAATTTCTGTGTTTCATCGTCAATAAGACGGTCAGAGGGATACAGTAAACCTGGAGTGAAGCATCGGAATCTATAACTAGTGTCACATTAATGGTTCAAAACATAGACAGTAGGAAGAGTCAGTCTTCTTGTACTTAAGTCGGCATTGTGCCTTTTGTATTTAATTCCGATGCAATTTCTGTGTTTCATCGTCAATAAGAAGGTCCAAGGGATACAGTAAACATGAAGTGAAGCATCGGAATCTATAACTAGTGTCACTGGAATGGTTCAAATTATAGACAGTATGAAGAATCAGTCTTCTTGTATTTAAGTCGGCATTTTGCCTTTTGTATTTAATTTGGATGCAATTTCTGTGTTTCATCGTCAATAAGAAGGTCAGAAGGATACAGTAATAATGAAGTTAAGCATCGGAATCAATGACTAGTGTCACAGGAATGGTTCAAAGCATAGTCCATAAGAAGAGTCAGTCTTCTTGTTCTTAAGTCGGTATTCTGCTTATTGTATTTAATTCCGATGCAATTTCTGTGTTTCATCGTCAATAACACGGTCCAAGGGATACAGTAAACCTGAAGTGAAGCATCGGAATCCATAACTAGTGTCACAATAATGGTACAAAACATAGACAGTAGGAAGAGTCAGTCTTCTTGTACTTAAGTCGACATTGTGCTTATTGTATTTAATTCCGATGTAATTTCTGTGTTTCATCGTCAATAAGATGGTCTAAGGGACACAGTAAACCTGCAGGGAAGAATCGGACTCTATAACTAGTGTCACAGGGATGGTTCAAAACATAGACTGTAGGAAGAGTCAGTCTTCCAGTACTTAAGTCGGCATTGTGCCTTTTGTATTTAATTCGGATGCAATTTCTGTGTTTCATCGTCAATAAGACGGTCAGAGGGATACAGTAAACCTGAAGTGAAGCATCGGAATGAATAACTAGTGTCACAGGAATGGTTCAAAACATAGACATATGGAAGAGTCGGTCTTCTTGTACTGAAGTCGGCATTGTTCCTTTTGTATTTAATTCCGATGCAATTTCTGTGTTTCATCGTCAATAAGAAGGTCAGAGGGATACAGTAATCCTGAAGTTAAGCATCGGAATCTATGACTAGTGTCACAGGAATGGTTCAAAGCATAGTCAGTAATAAGAGTCTGTCTTCTTGTTCTTAAGTCGGTATTGTGCCTTTTGTATTTAATTCCGATGCAATTTCTGTGTTTAATCGTCAATAAGAAGGTCAGAGGGATACAGTAAACCTGAAGTGAAGCAACGGAATCTATAACTAGTGTCACAGCAATGGTTCAAAACATGGACAGTTGGAAGAGTCAGTCTTCTTGTACTTAAGTCGGCATTGTGTCTTTTGTATTTAATTCCGAAGCAATTTCTGCGTTTCATCGTCAATAAGAAGGTCCAAGGGATACAGTAAACCTGAAGTGAAGCATCGGAATCTACGACTAGTGTCACAGGAATGGTTCAAACAATAATCAGGAAGAAGAGTCAGTCTTCTTGTACTTAATTTGGCATTGTGCCTTTCGTATTTAATTCCGATGAAATTTCTGTGTTTCACCGTCAATAAGAAGGTGAGAGGGATACAGTAAACCTGAAGTGAAGCATCGGATATCTATAACTAGTGTCACAGGAAAGGTTCAAAGATAGACAGTAAGAAGAGTGAGTCTTCTTGTACTTAAGTCGGCATTGTGCCTTTTGTATTTCATTCCGATGCAATTTCTGTGTTTCATCGTCTACAAGAAGGTCAGAGGGATACAGTAAACCTGAAGTGAAGCATCCGAATCTGTAAATAGTGTCACAGGAATGGTTCAAACCATAGTCTGTAAGAAGAGTCAGTCTTCTTGTACTTAAGTCGGCATTGTGCCTTTTGTATTTAATTCCGATGCAATTTCTGTGTTTCATCGTCAATAAGAAGGTCCAAGGGATACAGTAAACCTGGAGTGAAGCATCGGAATCTATAACTAGTGTCACAGGAATGGTTCAAAACATAGACAGTAGGAAGAGTCAGTCTTCTTGTACTTAAGTCGGCATTGTGCCTTTTGTATTTAATTCCGATGCAATTTCTGTGTTTCATCGTCAATAAGAAGGTCCAAGGGATACAGTAAACATGAAGTGAAGCATCGGAATCTGTAACTAGTGTCACTGGAATGGTTTAAATTATAAACAGTATGAAGAGTCAGTCTTCTTGTACTTAAGTCGGCATTGTGCCTTTTGTATTTAATTTGGATGCAATTTCTGTGTTTCATCGTCAATAAGAAGGTCAGAAGGATACAGTAATCCTGCAGTTAAGCATTGGAATCTATGACTAGTGTCACAGGAATGGTTCAAAGCATAGTCCATAAGAAGAGTCAGTCTTATTGTTCTTAAGTCGGTATTGTGCTTTTTGTATTTAATTCCGATGCAATTTCTGTGTTTCATCGTCAATAACACGGTCCAAGGGATACAGTAAACCTGAAGTGAAGCATCGGAATCTATAACTAGTGTCACAATGATGGTTGAAAACATAGACAGTAGGAAGAGTCAGTCTTCTTGTACTTAAGTCGGCATTGTGCCTATTGTTTTTAATCCCGTTGTAATTTCTGTGTTTCATCGTCAATAAGAAGGTCTAAAAGACACAGTAAACCTGCAGTGAAGCATCGGAATCTATAACTAGAATCACAGGGATGGTTCAAAGCATAGACAGTAATAAGTGTCAGTCTTCTTGTACTTAAGTCGGCATTGTGCCTTTTGTATTTAATTCCGATGCAATTTCTGTGTTTCATCGTCAATAAGAAGGTCCAAGGGATACAGTCAACCTGGAGTGAAACATCGGAATCTATAACTAGTGTCACAGGGACGGTTCAAAACATAGACAGTAAGATGAGTCAGTATTCTTGTACTTAGGTCGGCATTGTGCCTTTTGTATTTAATTCCGATGCAATTTCTGTGTTTCATCGTCAATAAGAAGGTCAGAGGGATACAGTAATCCTGAAGTTAAGCATCGGAATCTATGACTAGTGTCACAGGAATGGTTAAAAGCATACTCAGTAATAAGAGTCTGTCTTCTTGTTCTTAAGTCGGTATTGTGCATTTTGTATTTAATTCGGATGCAATTTCTGTGTTTCATCGTCAATAAGAAGGTCTGAGTTATACAGTAAACCTGAAGTAAAGCAACGGAATCTATAACTAGTGTCACAGCAATGGTTCAAAACATAGTCAGTAAGAAGAGTCAGTCTTCTTGTACTTAAGTCGGCATTGTGCATTTTGTACTGAATTCCGATGTAGTCTCTGTGTTTCAGCGTCAATAAGACGGTCCAAGGGATACAGTCAACCTGGAGTGAAACATCGGAATCTATAACTAGGGTCACAGGAATGGCTCAAAGCATAGTCAGTAAGAGGAGTCAGTCTTCTTGTAGTTAAGTTGGCCTTGTGCCTTTTGTATTGAATTCCGATGCAATTTCTGTGTTTCATCGACAATAAGAAGGTCCAAGGGATACAGTAAACCTGAAGTGAAGCATCGGAATCTATAACAAGTGTCTTAGGACTGGTTCAAAACATAGACAGTAGGAAGAGTCAGGCTTCTAGTACTTAAGTCGGCATTATGCCTTTTCTATTTGATTCGGATGCAATTTCTGTGTTTCATCGTCAATAAGACGGTCATAGGGATACAGTAAACCTGGAGTGAAGCATCGGAATCTATAACTAGTGTCACATTAATGGTTCAAAACATAGACAGTAGGAAGAGTCAGTCTTCTTGTACTTAAGTCGGCATTGTGCCTTTTGTATTTAATTCCGATGCAATTTCTGTGTTTCATAGTCATTAAGAAGGTCCAAGGGATACAGTAAACCTGGAGTGAAGCATCGGAATCTATAACTAGTGTCACATTAATGGTTCAAAACATAGACAGTAGGAAGAGTCAGTCTTCTTGTACTTAAGTCGGCATTGTGCTTTTTGTATTTAATTTGGATGCAATTTCTGTGATTCATCGTCAATAAGAAGGTCAGGAGGATACAGTAATCCTGAAGTTAAGCATCGGAATCTATGACTAGTGTCACAGGAATGGTTCAAAGCATAGTCCATAAGAAGAGTCAGTCTTCTTGTTCTTAAGTCGGTATTCTGCTTTTTGTATTTAATTCCGATGCAATTTCTGTGTTTCATCGTCAATAACACGGTCCAGGGGATACAGTAAACCTGAAGTGAAGCATCGGAATCTATAACTAGTGTCACAATAATGGTTGAAAACATAGACAGTAGGAAGAATCAGTCTTCTTGTACTTAAGTCGGCATTGTGCCTATTGTATTTAATTCCGATGTAATTTCTGTGTTTCATCGTCAATAAGATGGTCTAAGGGACACAGTAAACCTGCAGGGAAGCATCGGAATCTATAACTAGTGTCACAGGGATGGTTCAAAACATAGACAGTAGGAAGAGTCAGTCTTCCAGTACTTAAGTCGGCATTGTGCCTTTTGTATTTCATTCGGCTGCAATTTCTGTGTTTCATCGTCAATAAGACGGTCAGAGGGATACAGTAAACCTGAAGTGAAGCATCGGAATGTATCACTAGTGTCACAGGAATGGTTCAAAACATAGACAGTTGGAAGAGTCAGTTTCTTGTACTGAAGTCGGCATTGTGCCTTTTGTATTTAATTCCGATGCAATTTCTGTGTTTCATCGTAAATAAGAAGGTCAGAGGGATACAGTAATCGTGAAGTTAAGCATCGGAATCTATGACTAGTGTCACAGGAATGGTTCAAAGCATAGTCAGTAATAAGAGTCTGTCTTCTTGTTCTTAAGTCGGTATTGTGCCTTTTGTATTTAATTCCGATGCAAATTTCTGTGTTTAATCGTCAATAAGAAGGTCAGAGGGATACAGTAAACCTGAAGTGAAGCAACGGAATCTATAACTAGTGTCACAGCAATGGTTCAAAACATGGACAGTTGGAAGAGTCAGTCTTCTTGTACTTAAGTCGGCATTGTGTCTTTTGTATTTAATTCCGATGCAATTTCTGCGTTTCATCGTCAATAAGAAGGTCCAAGGGATACAGTAAACCTGAAGTGAAGCATCGGAATCTACAACTAGTGTCACAGGAATGCTTCAAAACATAATCAGGAAGAAGAGTCAGTCTTCTTGTACTTAATTTGGCATTGTACCTTTCGTATTTAATTCCGATGAAATTTCTGTGTTTCACCGTCAATAAGAAGGTCAGAGGGATACAGTAAACCTGAAGTGAAGCATCGGAATCTATAACTAATGTCACAGGAATGGTTCAAACATAGACAGTAAGAAGAGTGAGTCTTCTTGTACTTAAGTCGGCATTGTGCCTTTTGTATTTCATTCCGATGCAATTTCTGTGTTTCATCGTCTACAAGAAGGTCAGAGGGATACAGTAAACCTGAAGTGAAGCATCGGAATCTATAAATAGTGTCACAGGAATGGTTCAAACCATAGTCTGTAAGAAGAGTCAGTCTTCTTGTACTTAAGTCGGCATTGAGCCTTTTGTATTTAATTCCGATGCAAATTCTGTGTTTCATCGTCAATAAGAAGGTCCAAGGGATACAGTAAACCTGGAGTGAAGCATCGGAATCTATAACTAGTGTCACATTAATGGTTCAAAACATAGACAGTAGGAAGAGTCAGTCTACTAGTACTTAAGTCGGCATTGTGCCTTTTGTATTTAATTCCGATGCAATTTCTGTGTTTCGTCGTCAATAAGAAGGTCCAAGGGATACAGTAAACATGAGTTGAAGCATCGGAATCTATAAATAGTGTCACTGGAATGGTTCAAATTATAGACAGTCGGAAGAGTCAGTCTTCTTGTACTTAAGTCGGCATTGTGCCTATTGTATTTAATTCCGATGTAATTTCTGTGTTTCATCGTCAATAAGAAGGTCTAAGGGACACAGTAAACCTGCAGTGAAGCATCGGAATCTATAATTAGTGTCACAGGGATGGTTCAAAGCATAGATAGTAAGAAGTGTCAGTCTTCTTGTACTTAAGTCGGCATTGTGCCTTTTGTATTTAATTCCGATGCAATTTCTGTGTTTCATCGTCAATAAGAAGGTCCAAGGGATACAGTCAACCTGGAGTGAAACATCGGAATCTATAACTAGTGTCACAGGGACGGTTCAAAGCATAGACAGTAAGATGAGTCAGTATTCTTGTACTTAAGTCGGCATTGTGGTTTTTGTATTTAATTCCGATGCAATTTCTGTGTTTCATCGTCACTAAGAAGGTCAGAGGGATACAGTAATCCGGGAGTTAAGCATCAGAATCTATAACTAGAGTCACAGGAATGGTTCAAAGCATAGTCAGTAAGAAGAGTCAGTCTTCTTGTAGTTCAGTCGGCCTTGTGCCTTTTGTATTGAATTCCGATGCAGTTTCTGTGTTTCATCGACAATAAGAAGGTCCAAGGGATACAGTAAACCTAAAGTGAAGAACCGGAATCTATAACAAGTGTCTTAGGAATGGTTCAAAACATAGACAGTAGGAAGAGTCAGTCTTCTAGTACTTAAGTCGGCATTGTGCCTTTTCTATTTAATTCGGAAGCAATTTCTGTGTTTCATCGTCAATAAGACGGTCAGGGGGATACAGTAAACCTGAATTGAAGCATCGGAATCTATTACTAGTGTCACAGGAATGGTTCAAAGCATAGACAGTTGGAAGAGTCAGTCTTCTTGTACTTAAGTCGGCATTGTGTCTTTTGTATTTAATTCCGATGCTATTTCTGTGTTTCATCGGCAATAAGAAGGTCCAAGGGATACAGTAAACCTGAAGTGAAGCATTGGGATCTACAACAAGTGACACAGGAATGATTCAAAACGTAGTCAGGAAGAAGAGTCAGTCTTCTTGTACTCAAGTCGGCATTGTGCCTTTTGTATTTAATTCCGATGCAATTTCTGTCTTTCATCGTCAATAAGAAGGTCCAAGGGAAACAGTAAACCTGAAGTGAAGCATCGGAGTCTATAACTAGTGTCACAGGAATGGTGCAAATCATAGACTGTAAGATGAGTCAGTATTCTTGTACTTAAGTCGGCATTGTGTCTTTTGTATTTAATTCCGATGCAATTTCTGCGTTTCATCGTCAATAAGAAGGTCCAAGGGATACAGTAAACCTGAAGTGGAGCATCGGAATTTACAACTAGTGTCACAGAAATGGTTCAAAACATAATCAGGAAGAAGAGTCAGTCTTCTTGTATTTAAGTTGGCATTGTGCCTTTCGTGTTTAATTCCGATGAAATTTCTGTGTTTCACCGTCAATAAGAAGGTCAGAGGGATACAGTAAACCTGAAGTGAAGCATCGGAATCTATAACTAGTGTCACAGGAATGGTTCAAACATAGACAGTAAGAAGAGTCAGTCTTCTTGTAGTTAAGTTGGCATTGTGCTTTTGTATTTAATTCCGATGCAATTTCTGTGTTTCATCGTCAATAAGGTCAGAGGGATACAGTAAACCTGAAGTGAAGCATCGGAATCTGTAAATAGTGTAACAGGAATGGTTCAATACATAGTCTGTAAGAAGAGTCAGTCTTCTTGTACTTAAGTCGGCATTGTGCCTTTTGTATTTAATTCCGATGCAATTTCTGTGTTTCATCGTCAATAAGAAGGTCCAAGGGATACAGTAAACCTGGAGTGAAGCATCGGAATCTATAACTAGTGTCACATTAATGGTTCAAAACATAGACAGTAGGAAGAGTCAGTCTTCTTGTACTTAAGTCGGCATTGTGCCTTTTGTATTTAATTCCGATGCAATTTCTGTGTTTCATCGTCAATAAGAAGGTCCAAGGGATACAGTAAACATGAAGTGAAGCATCGGAATCTATAACTAGTGTCACTGGAATGGTTCAAATTATAGACAGTATGAAGAGTCAGTCTTCTTGTACTTAAGTCGGCATTGTGCCTTTTGTATTTAATTCCGATGCAATTTGTGTGTTTCATCGTCAATAAGAAGGTCAGAGGGATACAGTAATCCTAAAGTGAAGCAACGGAATCTATAACTTGTGTCACAGGTAAGGTTCAAAACATAGACTGTAGGCAGAGTCAGTCTTCCAGTACTTAAGTCAGCATTGTGCCTTTTCTATTTAATTTGGATGCAATTTCTGTGTTTCATCGTCAATAAGACGGTCAGAGGGATACAGTAAACCTGAAGTGAAGCATCGGAATGTATAACTAGTGTCACAGGAATGGTTCAAAACATAGACAGTTGGAAGAGTCAGTCTTCTTGTACTTAAGTCGGCATTGTGCCTTTTCTATTTAATTCGGAAGCAATTTCTGTGTTTCATCGTCAATACGACGGTCAGGGGGATACAGTAAACCTGAATTGAAGCATCGGAATCTATTACTAGTGTCACAGGAATGGTTCAAGGCATAGACAGTTGGAAGAGTCAGTCTTCTTGTACTTAAGTCGGCATTGTGTCTTTTGTATTTAATTCCGATGCTATTTATGTGTTTCATCGGCAATAAGAAGGTCCAAGGGATACAGTAAACCTGAAGTGAAGCATTGGAATCTACAACTAGTGTCACAGGAATGATTCAAAACGTAGTCAGGAAGAAAAGTCAGTCTTCTTGTACTCAAGTCGGCATTGTGCCTTTTGTATTTAATTCCGATGCAATTTCTGTGTTTCATTGTCAATAAGAAGGTCTAAGGGACACAGTAAGCCTGCAGTGAAGCATCGGAATCTATAACTAGTGTCACAGGGATGGTTCAAAGCATAGACAGTAAGAAGACCCAGTCTTCTTGTACTTAAGTAGGCATTGTGCGTTTTGTATTTAATTCCGATGCAATTTCTGTGTTTCATCGTCAATATGAAGGTCGAAGGGATACAGTAAACCTGGAGTGAAGCATCGGAGTCTATAACTAGTGTCACAGGAATGGTTAAAAGCATAGACAGTAAGAAGTGTCAGTCTTCTTGTACTTAATTCGGCATTGTGCCTTTTGTATTTAATTCCGATGCAATTTCTGTGTTTCATCGTCAATAAGAAGGTCAGAGGGATACAGTAAACCTAAAGTGAAGCAGCGGAATCTATAACTAGTGTCACAGGAATGGTTCAAAACATAGACAGTAGGAAGAGTCAGTCTTCCAGTACTTAAGTCGGCATTGTGCCTTTTCTATTTAATTCGGATGCAATTTCTTTGTTTCATCGTCAATAAGACGGTCAGAGGGATACAGTAAACCTGAAGTGGAGCATCGGAATGTATAACTAGTGCCACAGGAATGGTTGAAAACATAGACAGTTGGAAGAGTCAGTCTTCTTGTACTTAAGTCGGCATTGTGCCTTTTGTATTTAATTCCGATGCAATATCTGTGATTCATCGTAAATAACAAGGTCCAAGGGATTCAGTAAACCTGAAGTCAAGCATCGGACTCTATAACTAGTGTCACAGAAATGGTTCAAAACATAGACAGTAGGAAGAGTCACACTTCTTGTACATAAGTCGGCATTGTGCCTTTTGTATTTAATTCCGATGCAATTTCTGTTTCATCGTCAATAAGAAGGTCCAAGGGAAACAGTAAACCTGAAGTGAAGCATCGGAATCTATAACTAGTGTCACAGGAATGGTTCAAAGCATAGACAGTAAGAAGAGTCAGTCTTCTTGTACTTAAGTCGGCATTGTGCCTTTTCTATTTAATTCCGATGCAATTTCTGTTTTTCATCGTCAATAAGAAGGTCAGAGGGATACAGTAAACCTGAAGTGAAGCATCGGAATCTATAACTAGTGTCACAGGAATGGTTCAAAACATAGACAGTAGGAAGAGTCAGTCTTCTTGTACTTAAGTCGGCATTGTGCCTTTTGTATTTAATTCCGATGCAATTTCTGTGTTTCATCGTCAATAAGAAGGTCCAAGGGATACAGTAAACATGAAGTGAAGCATCGGAATCTATAACTAGTGTCACTGGAATGGTTCAAATTATAGACAGTATGAAGAGTCAGTCTTCTTGTACTTAAGTCGGCATTGTGCCTTTTGTATTTAATTCCGATGCAATTTGTGTGTTTCATCGTCAATAAGAAGGTCAGAGGGATACAGTAATCCTAAAGTGAAGCAACGGAATCTATAACTAGTGTCACAGGAATGGTTCAAAACATAGACTGTAGGAAGAGTCAGTCTTCCAGTACTTTAGTCAGCATTGTGCCTTTTCTATTTAATTTGGATGCAATTTCTGTGTTTCATCGTCAATAAGACGGTCAGAGGGATACAGTAAACCTGAAGTGAAGCATCGGAATGTATAACTAGTGTCACAGGAATGGTTCAAAGCATAGACAGTTGGAAGAGTCAGTCTTCTTGTACTTAAGTCGGCATTGTGCCTTTTCTATTTAATTCGGAAGCAATTTCTGTGTTTCATCGTCAATACGACGGTCAGGGGGATACAGTAAACCTGAATTGAAGCATCGGAATCTATTACTAGTGTCACAGGAATGGTTCAAAGCATAGACAGTTGGAAGAGTCAGTCTTCTTGTACTTAAGTCGGCATTGTGTCTTTTGTATTTAATTCCGATGCTATTTCTGTGTTTCATCGGCAATAAGAAGGTCCAAGGGATACAGTAAACCTGAAGTGAAGCATTGGAATCTACAACTAGTGTCACAGGAATGATTCAAAACGTAGTCAGGAAGAAGAGTCAGTCTTCTTGTACTCAAGTCGGCATTGTGCCTTTTGTATTTAATTCCGATGCAATTTCTGTGTTTCATCGTCAATAAGAAGGTCTAAGGGACACAGTAAGCCTGCAGTGAAGCATCGGAATCTATAACTAGTGTCACAGGGATGGTTCAAAGCATAGACAGTAAGAAGACCCAGTCTTCTTGTACTTAAGTCGGCATTGTGCGTTTTGTATTTAATTCCGATGCAATTTCTGTGTTTCATCGTCAATATGAAGGTCGAAGGGATACAGTAAACCTGGAGTGAAGCATCGGAGTCTATAACTAGTGTCACAGGAATGGTTAAAAGCATAGACAGTAAGAAGTGTCAGTCTTCTTGTACTTAATTCGGCATTGTGCCTTTTGTATTTAATTCCGATGCAATTTCTGTGTTTCATCGTCAATAAGAAGGTCAGAGGGATACAGTAAACCTAAAGTGAAGCAGCGGAATCTATAACTAGTGTCACAGGAATGGTTCAAAACATAGACAGTAGGAAGAGTCAGTCTTCCAGTACTTAAGTCGGCATTGTGCCTTTTGTATTTAATTCCGATGCAATATCTGTGATTCATCGTAAATAACAAGGTCCAAGGGATTCAGTAAACCTGAAGTGAAGCATCGGACTCTATAACTAGTGTCACAGAAATGGTTCAAAACATAGACAGTAGGAAGAGTCACTCTTCTTGTACATAAGTCGGCATTGTGCCTTTTGTATTTAATTCCGATGCAATTTCTGTTTCATCGTCAATAAGAAGGTCCAAGGGAAACAGTAAACCTGAAGTGAAGCATCGGAATCTATAACTAGTGTCACAGGAATGGTTCAAACATAGACAGTAAGAAGAGTCAGTCTTCTTGTACTTAAGTTGGCATTGTGCCTTTTGTATTTAATTCCGATGCAATTTCTGCGTTTCATCGTCAATAAGGTCAGAGGGATACAGTAAACCTGAAGTGAAGCATCGGAATCTATAAATAGTTTCACAGGAATGGTTCAAAACATAGTCTGTAAGAAGAGTCAGTCTTCTTGTACTTAAGTCGGCATTGTGCCTTTTGTATTGAATTCCGAACCACTTTCTGTGTTTCATCGTCAATAAGAAGGTGCAAGGGATACAGTAAACCTGAAGTGAAGCATCGGAATCTATAACTAGTGTCACAGGAATGGTTCAAAGCATAGACAGTAAGAAGAGTCAGTCTTCTTGTACTTAAGTCGGCATTGTGCCTTTTCTATTTAATTCCGATGCAATTTCTGTTTTTCATCGTCAATAAGAAGGTCAGAGGGATACAGTAAACCTGAAGTGAAGCATCGGAATCTATAACTAGTGTCACAGGAATGGTTCAAAACATAGTCAGTAAGAAGAGTCAGTCTTCTTGTACTTAAGTTGGCATTGTGCCTTTCGTATTTAATTCCGATGCAATTTCTGTGTTTCACCGTAAATAAGAAGGTCCAAGGGATACAGTAAACCTGAAGTGAAGCATCGGACTCTATAACTAGTGTCACAGAAATGGGTCAAAACATAGACAGTAGGAAGAGTCACTCTTCTTGTACATAAGTCGGCATTGTGCCTTTTGTATTTAATTCCGATGCGATTTCTGTGTTTCATCGTCACTAAGAAGGTCAGAGCGATACAGTAATCCGGAAGTTAAGCATCGGAATCTATTACTAGAGTCACAGGAATGGTTCAAAGCACAGTCAGTAAGAGGAGTCAGTCACCTTGTAGTTAAGTCGGCCTTGTGCCTTTTGTATTGAATTCCGATGCAATTTCTGTGTTTCATCGACAATAAGAAGGTCCAAGGGATACAGTAAACCTGAAGTGAAGCATCGGAATCTATAACAAGTGTCTTAGGAATGGTTCAAAACATAATCAGGAAGAAGAGTCAGTCTTCTTGTACTTAAGTTGGCATTGTGCCTTTCGTATTTAATTCCGATGAAATTTCTGTGTTTCACCGTCAATAAGAAGGTCCAAGGGATACAGTAAACCTGAAGTGAAGCATCGGACTCTATAACTAGTGTCACTGGAGTGGTTCAAATTATAGACAGTAAGAAGAGTCAGTCTTCTTGTACGTAATTCGACATTGTGCCTATTGTATTTAATTCCGATGTAATTTCTGTGTTTCATCGTCAATAAGAAGGTCTAAGGGACACAGTAAACCTCCAGTGAAGCATCGGAATCAAAAACTAGTGTCACAGGGATGGTTCAAAGCATAGACAGTAAGAAGAGTCAGTCTTCATGTACATAAGTCGGCATTGTGCCTTTTGTATTTAATTCCGATGCAATTTCTGTGTTTCATCGTCAATAAGAAGGTGCAAGGGATACGGTAAACTTGAAGTGAAGCATCGGAATCTATAACTAGTGTCACAGGAATGGTTCAAAGCATAGACAGTAAGAAGAGTCAGTCTTCTTGTACTTAAGTCGGCATTGTGCCTTTTCTATTTAATTCCGATGCAATTTCTGAGTTTCATCGTCAATAAGAAGGTCAGAGGGATACAGTAAACCTGAAGTGAAGCATCGGAATCTATAACTAGTGTCACAGGAATGGTTCAAAACATAGTCAGTAAGAAGAGTCAGTCTTCTTGTACTTAAGTTGGCATTGTGCCTTTCGTATTTAATTCCGATGCAATTTCTGTGTTTCACCGTAAATAAGAAGGTCCAAGGGATACAGTAAACCTGAAGTGAAGCATCGGACTCTATAACTAGTGTCACAGAAATGGTTCAAAACATAGACAGTAGGAAGAGTCACTCTTCTTGTACATAAGTCGGCATTGTGCCTTTTGTATTTAATTCCGATGCGATTTCTGTGTTTCATCGTCACTAAGAAGGTCAGAGCGATACAGTAATCCGGAAGTTAAGCATCGGAATCTATTACTAGTGTCACAGGAATGGTGCAAATCATGGACTGTAAGATGAGTCAGAATTCTTGTACTTAAGTCGGCATTGTGTCTTTTGTATTTAATTCCGATGCAATTTCTGCGTTTCATCGTCAATAAGAAGGTCCAAGGGATACAGTAAACCTGAAGTGAAGCATCGGAATCTACAACTAGTGTCACAGAAATGGTTCAAAACATAATCAGGAAGAAGAGTCAGTCTTCTTGTACTTAAGTTGGCATTGTGCCTTTCGTATTTAATTCCGATGAAATTTCTGTGTTTCACCGTCAATAAGAAGGTCAGAGGGATACAGTAAACCTGAAGTGAAACATCGGAATCTATAACTAGTGTCACAGGAATGGTTCAAACATAGACAGTAACAAGAGTCAGTCTTCTTGTACTTAAGTTGGCATTGTGCCTTTTGTATTTAATTCCGATGCAATTTCTGCGTTTCATCGTCAATAAGGTCAGAGGGATACAGTAAACCTGAAGTGAAGCATCGGAATCTATAAATAGTGTCACAGGAATGGTTCAAAACATAGTCTGTAAGAAGAGTCAGTCTTCTTGTACTTAAGTCGGCATTGTGCCTTTTGTATTGAATTCCGAACCACTTTCTGTGTTTCATCGTCAATAAGAAGGTGCAAGGGATACAGTAAACCTGAAGTGAAGCATCGGAATCTATAACTAGTGTCACAGGAATGGTTCAAAGCATAGACAGTAAGAAGAGTCAGTCTTCTTGTACTTAAGTCGGCATTGTGCCTTTTCTATTTAATTCCGATGCAATTTCTGTTTTTCATCGTCAATAAGAAGGTCAGAGGGATACAGTAAACCTGAAGTGAAGCTTCGGAATCTATAACTAGTGTCACTGGAATGGTTCAAAACATAGTCAGTAAGAAGAGTCAGTCTTCTTGTACTTAAGTTGGCATTGTGCCTTTCGTATTTAATTCCGATGCAATTTCTGTGTATCACCGTAAATAAGAAGGTCCAAGGGATACAGTAAACCTGAAGTGAAGCATCGGACTCTATAACTAGTGTCACAGAAATGGGTCAAAACATAGACAGTAGGAAGAGTCACTCTTCTTGTACATAAGTCGGCATTGTGCCTTTTGTATTTAATTCCGATGCGATTTCTGTGTTTCATCGTCACTAAGAAGGTCAGAGCGATACAGTAATCCGGAAGTTAAGCATCGGAATCTATTACTAGAGTCACAGGAATGGTTCAAAGCACAGTCAGTAAGAGGAGTCAGTCACCTTGTAGTTAAGTCGGCCTTGTGCCTTTTGTATTGAATTCCGATGCAATTTCTGTGTTTCATCGACAATAAGAAGGTCCAAGGGATACAGTAAACCTGAAGTGAAGCATCGGAATCTATAACAAGTGTCTTAGGAATGGTTCAAAACATAGACAGTAGGAAGAGTCAGTCTTCTAGTACTTAAGTCGTCATTGTGCCTTTTCTGTTTAATTCGGATGCAATTTCTCTGTTTCATCGTCACTAAGACGGTCAGAGGGATACAGTAAACCTGAAGTGAAGCATCGGAATCTATAACTAGCGTCACAGGAGTGGTTCAAAACATAGACAGTTGTAAGAGTCAGTCTTCTTGTACTTAAGTCGGCATTGTGTCTTTTGTATTTTATTCCGATGCAATTTCTGCGTTTTAATCGTCACTAAGAAGGTTTACGGGATACAGTAAACCTGAAGTGAAGCAACGGAATCTATAACTAGTGTCACTGGAATGGTTCAAAACATAGTCAGTAAGAAGAGTCAGTTTTCTTGTACTTAAGTTGGCATTGTGCCCTTCGTATTTAATTCCAATGCAATTTCTGTGTTTCACCGTCAATAAGAAGGTCCAAGGGATACAGTAAACCTGAAGTGAAGCATCGGACTCTATAACTAGTGTCACTGGAGTGGTTCAAATTATAGACAGTAAGAAGAGTCAGTCTTCTTGTACGTAAGTCGACATTGTGCCTATTGTATTTAATTCCGATGTAATTTCTGTGTTTCATCGTCAATAAGAAGGTCTAAGGGACACAGTAAACCTCCAGTGAAGCATCGGAATCTAAAACTAGTGTCACAGGGATGGTTCAAAGCATAGACAGTAAGAAGAGTCAGTCTTCATGTACATAAGTCGGCATTGTGCCTTTTGTATTTAATTCCGATGCAATTTCTGTGTTTCATCGTCAATAAGAAGGTCGAAGGGATACAGTAAACCTGGAGTGAAGCATCGGAGTCTATTACTAATGTCACAAGAATGGTTGAAAGCATAGACAGTAAGAAGAGTCAGTCTTCTTGTACTTAATTCGGCATTGTGCCTTTTGTATTTAATTCCGATGCAATTTCTGAGTTTCATCGTCAATAAGAAGGTCAGAGGGATAGAGTAAACCTGAAGTGAAGCAACGGAATCTATAACTAGTGTCACAGGAAAGGTTCAAAACATAGTCAGTAAGAAGAGTCTGTCTTCTTGTACTTAAGTCGGCATTGTGCCTTTTGTATTTAATTCCGATGCAATTTCTGTGTTTCATCGTCAATAAGAAGGTCCAAGGGATACAGTCAACCTGGAGTGAAACATTGGAATCTATAACTAGTGTCACAGGGACGGTTCAAAACATGGACAATAAGATGAGTCAGTACTCTTGTACTTAAATCGGCATTGTGGTTTTTGTATTTAATTCCGATGCAATTTCTGTGTTTCATCGTCACTAAGAAGGTTAGAGGAATACAGTAATCCTGAAGTTAGGCATCGGAATCAATAACTAGTGTCACAGGAATGGTTCAAAGCATAGTCAGTAAGAGGAGTCAGTCTTCTTGTAGATAAGTCGGCCTTGTGCCTTTTGTATTGCATTCCGATGCAATTTCTGTGTTTCATCGTCAATAAAACGGTCGGAGGGATACAGTAAACCAGAAGTGAAGAATCGGAATCTATAACTAGTGTCACAGGAATGGTTCAAATCATAGACAGTTGGAAGAGTCAGTCTTCCTGTACTTAAGTCGGCATTGTGCCTTTTGTATTTAATTCCGATGCAATTTCTGTGTTTCATCGTCAATAAGAATGTCCAAGGGATACATTAAACCTGAAGTGTAGCATCGGAATCTATAACTAGTGTCACAGGAATGGTTCAAAGTCATGGGCAGTGAGAAGAGTCAGTCTTCGTGTACTTAAGTCGGCATTTTGCCTTTTGTATTTAATTCCGATGCAATTTCTGTGTTTCATCTTCAATAAGAAGGACCAAGGGATACAGTAAACCTCAAGTGAAGCATCGCAATCCATAACTAGTGTCAATGGAATTGTTCAAAACATAGACAGTAAGAAGAGTCAGTCTTCTTGTACTTAATTCAGCATTGTGCCTTTTATATTTAATTCCGATGCAATTTCTGTGTTTTATCGTCAATAAGAATGTCAGAGGGATAGAGTAAACCTAAAGTGAAGCAACGGAATCTATAACTAGTGTCACAGGAATGGTTCAAAGCATAGTCAGTAAAAGAGTCAGTCTTCTTGTCCTTAGGTCGGCATTGTGCCTTTTGTGTTTAATTCCGATGCAATTTCTGTGTTTCATCGTCAATTAGAAGGTCCAAGGGATACATTAAACCTGGAGTGAAGCATCGGAACCTATAACTAGTGTCACAGGAATGGTTCAAAACATAGACAGTAAGAAGAGTCAGTCTTCTTGTACTTATGTCGGCTTTGTGCCTTTTGTATTTAATTCCGATGCGATTTCTGTGTTTCATCGTCAATAAGAAGGTCCAAGGGATACAATAAACCTCAACTGAAGCATCGGAATCTATAACTAGTGTCACAGGAATGGTTCAAAGCATAGACTGTGAGTAGAGTCAGTCTTCTTGTACTTTAGTCGGTATTGTGCCTTTTGTATTTAATTCCGATGCAATTTCTGTGTTTAATCGTTAATAAGAAGGACCAAGGGATACAGCAAACCTGAAGTGAAGCATCGTAATCCATAATTAGTGTCTTAGGAATGGTTCAAAGCATAAACAGTAAGAAGAGACAGTCTTCTTGTACTTAAGTCGGCATTGTGCCTTTTGTATTTAATTCCGATGCAATTTCTGTGTTTCATCGTCAATAGGAAGGTCCAAGGGATACAGTAAACCTGGAGTGAAGCATCGGAAAGTATAACTAGTGTCACAGGGATGGTTCAAAACATAGACAGTAAGAAGAGTCAGTCTTCTAGTACTTATGTCGGCATTGTGCCTTTTGTATTTAATTCGGATGCAATTTCTGTGTTTCATCGTGAATAAGAAGGTCAGAGGGATACAGTAATCCTGAACTTAAGCATCGGAATCTATGACTAGTGTCACAGGAATGGTTCAAGGCATAGTCAGTAAGAAGAGTCAGTCTTCTTGTCCTTATGTCGGTAATGTGACTTTTGTATTTAATTCCGATGCAATTTCTGTGTTTCATCGTCAATAAGACGGTCCAAGGGATACAGTAAATCTGAAGTGAAGCATCGGAATGTATAACTAGTGTCACAGGAATGGTTCAAAACATAGTTAGTAGGAAGAGTCAGTCTTCTTGTACTTAAGTCGGCATTGTGCCTTTTCTATTTAATTCGGATGCAATTTCTGTGTTTCATCGTTAATAAGAAGGTCGGAGGCATACAGTAAACCTGAAGTGAAACATCGGAATCTATAACTAGTGTCACAGGAATGGTTTAATTATAGACAGTAAGAAGAGTCAGTCTTCTTGTACTTAAGTCGGCATTGTGCCTTTTGTATTTAAGGGGAGTTGGAATGCCCTATCTCGCCAATGTTAAATTTGCTAACTTTGTGTACCTTTTTCTTTGGAACTATTATCTTCAGAACTTTGAAATTCTGGCAGAGGTTTTCAGCATATATTGTGAGCCCACTGAACTAGAACCAATGTTTTCTTTTTGTTGGTATAGTATTTATGAATTTTTTACCATTAAGCCATTTTTTATTGGAAAAAGTATAACATAAACTTCCCTAGTTCAGAGAATAAGCCAGTTCTTGTCATGATTCTAGTTCAGTGGCCTCTTTGAACTGTTTTGCAGCATTTCTGAAAATTTGAATGTTGTTGGTTGAGTGGTTTATGAGATAAAGGTACATGTAACACTAAAAATGTCAAATGCCAGAAAATGCGATTAAAGTAATTTATTATGAAAATTCACAAATACCTTTTATTCTATTATCAAAAGTGTCCAGCAGAGTAATCAGGGTCATCTTCTAGTTCTTCTTCTTCACCTAGAAGCTTTCTTCTCCTTGCTGCCCTTGCTTTTTTTGTATTAAATTCAGCTGCATACTGAGCCTTCCTTACTCGCACGCTGTCCAGAAGCTGAAGACCTCTGATGGTGTTGATACCAGGAGCAATGCCGAGCCTTGCCATGACCTTTAGCCTACCCATATGACCATCATTGAATGAAATAACAGCATCACTGACTCCCCATTTCAATGTTTTTATCCCAACAAATACATTCTTAGGTACACGAGTCCAAATGAGGTTGTTGAACGACTCGTTTTGATTCTGGGTACAACCATGAAGACATTTTCGCAGAAGATCAGGATGCCCCAAGTCTCTATATATTGGTTTAATTACTTCCATAACAGCCAATGGAATATAATTTTTATGGTGATAAGGATCCCCAGTAGCTTGAGATTTTCTATAATTGCACCATGACTGAGGACCATCTGGACAAGCAAAATGTTGAGGATTATCATCAGTTGATGATCGATGTAAATATGTGGCCCATACAGCTTGTCTCATTTCCTGCAAATTATTTGCATTATTTCTTATTGCCATACCATAGTATTGTTGTAATTCATTTATAATTTTATCTGACAGGCGACCTCTAATGGTTTTACCATCTGACAAAATTTTGTCCTTCAGATTCTGTTTCAGTTTCCTTAGACGAGTGCCCATTCGTTTCTGAACATGACCGACACATTCTAGTTTAGTTATTGTCTTATTGACATATGGCATGGATTCTGTAACACTTTTGTATGCCTTGGAGTCCCCATCTCCAAGGAATTTTGTGTAAAATACTCCCCGTTCTTTTTCTGATCTGCTAAACATTTTCACAGCAGCGGCAGCCTCCATGCCTCCACTCGTACCTTCATAATTCTTGCTACATATGTGAGCTGCTTCTATCTTACCAGATGCACAATGGTAACAATGTTTAGTGAGCACTTCATAGTCCAAAACTTTACCGCTGTCCACACTAGTAACAGTAGCAACAGCATTTTTGGATGTGTGACCCCTTTTCTGCCAGGTTCCATCAAAAGCAACAGGGATATCTGGGTTTCCTTCATTTATATATTTTGCTTCACTGGCAGCAGCTTTCATTGATAAATCTGCTACAGACTGAACAGCATCTCCTATCACTTCAGTGTAATTGTCAATTTTAGCAGGTGGAGGTGGAAGATTCATTATGGCACAAAATGTTTGAGCAGCAGTATGTCCTTTACCAATTGCTCTCATTGCATACATTAGCCTGATATTACTCTCAAACAAATTGCTACTGCATGTTTTAGAGCTCCAAAAACAGGTCTCATTTTCACAACTGGCACAAACTATAGCAATTTTGCAGGAAAGTCCTATAGATTTTGTTATGTTCATATCAAAAGAACCTCCACAAAGATTACAACACAAACATTTCTTCATAAACTCAGTAAAAACAGGAAAGTCGACTAAAACATATTGTTCATTAGAAGCTTCATCTGTAATTTCACTTGCACAGTTTGATAACTTCTTTTTTGATGCACTGGTGGGCGTGTCTCCTTCACACATCTCAGCTGTACAAACGTCAGAACTTTCACCAGCATCAACAGGTGCTGAAGCAGAATCACTTGAACAAACGTTATTTGTAAATCTATTACCGCGAAACTTTCGCTTTTTAAATAATGATGCACTCCTAGGCATCGTAGAAACTACGCACTCACCACTGAAAGTCAAAACAAGACAGATAACAAACTCCAAATGAGCGACAAACTAAACTCGAGGCTCAAAACAAACACTCACAGATCAAAAACTGAACAATAAACACAGCTAGTCGTAAAAACAATGGTACCTATGGAAGGATCAAAGATTCTACAACTGAAGAGTGAAATCCACAGCCTTCTATATGTAATGTTTTCGGAAATGCGAAGATTTAAATGTGTACAAATCACAAGATGGGTAACTTTGCTGGGCGCACATGTAATTTTGAAAAATTAAATAAAAATACTTCCAATTGGAATTTCTTAACAAATTTTGCACCATTTTAAGCAGAAAATTTCAAATTAAGTTATAAGGTTAAAAACTGAAAATGTGAATTTTTTCCATTTTCCGGCATTCCAACTCCCCTTAATTCCGATGCAATTTCTGTGTGTCATCGTCAATAAGAAGGTCCAAGGGATACAGTAAACCTGGAGTGAAGCATCGGAATCTATAAATAGTGTCACAGGAATGGTTCAAAACATAGACTGTAAGAAGAGTCAGTCTTCTTGTACTTATGTCAGCAATGTGCATTTTGTATTTAATTCCGATGCGATTTCTGTGTTTCATCGTCAATAAGAAGGTCCAAGAGATACAATAAACCTCAACTGAAGCATCGGAATATATAACTAGTGTCACAAGAATGGTTCCAAACACAGTCAGTATTAAGAGTCGGTCTTCATGTACTTAAGTCGGCATTGTGCATTTTGTATTTTACTCCGATGCAATTCCTGTGTTTCATCGTCAATAAGAAGGTCCAAGGGATACAGTAAACCTGAAGTGAAGCATCGGAATCTATAACTAGTGTCACAGGAATGGTTCAAATCATAGACAGTAAGAAGAGTCAGTCTTCTTGTACTTAAGTCGGTATTGTGCTTTTTGTATTTAATTCCGGTGCAATTTCTGTGCTTCATCGTCAATAAGAACGTCCAAGGGATACAGTAAACCTGAAGTGAAGCATCGGAATCTATAAGTAGTGTCACAGGAATGGGTCAAATCAAAGACAGTAAGAAGAGTCAGTCTTCTTGTACTTAAACCGGCATTGTGCCTTTTCTATTTAATTCCGATGCAATTCCAGCGTTTCAACGTCAATATGAAGGTCCAAGGGATACAGTAAACCTGAAGTGAAGCATCGGAATCTATAAGTAGTGTCACAGGAATGGTTCAAAACATAGTCAGTAAGAAGAGTCAGTCTTCTTGTACTTAAGTCGGCATTGTGCCTTTTGTATTTAATTCCGATGAAATTTCTGTGTGTCATCGTCAATAATAAGGTCCAAGGGATACAGTAAACCTGGAGTGAAGCAACGGAATCTATAACTAGTGTCACAGGAATGGTTTTAAACATAGACAGTAAGAAGAGTCAGTCTTCTTGTACTTAATTCGGCATTGTGCCTTTTGTATATATTTCGGATGCCATTTCTGTGTTTCATCGTCAATAGGAAGGTCAGAGGGATACAGTAAACCTGAAGTGAAGCATCGGAATCTGTATCTAGTGTCACTGGAATGGTTCAAACATAGACAGTAAGAGGAGGCAGTCTTCTTGTAGTTCAGTCGGCCTTGTGCCTTTTGTATTGAATTCCGATGCAATTTCTGTGTTTCATCGTCAATATGAAGGTCCAAGGGATACAGTAAACCTGAAGTGAAGCATCGGAATCTATAACTAGTGTCACAGGAATGGTTCAAAGCATAGTCAGGAAGAAGAGTCAGTCTGCTTGTACTTAAGTTGGCATTGTGCCTTTCGTATTTAATACCGATGCAATTTCTGTGTTTCACCGTCAATAAGAAGGTCAGAGGGATACAGTAAACGTGAAGTGTAGCATCGGAAACTATAACTAGTGTCACAGGAATGGTTCAAACATAGACAGTAAGAGGAGTCAGTCTTCTTGTACTTAAGTCGGCATTGTGCCTTTTGTATTTAATTCCGATGCAATTTCTGTGGTTAATCGTAAATAACAAGGTCCAAGGGATACAGTAAACCTGAAGTGAAGCATCGGAGTCTATAACTAGTGTCACAGAAATGGTTCAAAACATAGACAGTTGGAAGAGTCAGTCTTCTTGTACATAAGTCGGCATTGTGCCTTATGTATTTAATTCCGATGCAATTTCTGTGTTTCATCGTCAATAAGAAGGTCCAAGGGAAACAGTAAACCTGAAGTGAAGCATCGGAATCTATAACTAGTGTTACAGGAATGGTGCAAATCATAGACAGTAAGATGAGTCAGTATTCTTGTACTTAAGTCGTCATTGTGCTTTTTGTATTTAATTCCGATGCAATTTCTGTGTTTCTTCGTCACTAACAAGGTCAGTGGGATACAGTAATCCTGAAGTTAAGCATCGGAATCTATAACTAGTGTCACTGGAATGGTTCAAAGCATAGTCAGTAAGAAGAGTCAGTCTTCTTGTAGTTAAGTCGGCATTGTGCCTTTTGTATTGAATTCCGAAACAATTTCTGCGTTTCATCGTCAATAGGAAGGTGCAAGGGATACAGTCAACATGGAGTGAAAGATCGGAATCTATAACTAGGGTCACAGGGACGGTTCAAAAAATAGACACTAAGATGAGTCAGTATTCTTGTACTTAAGTCGGCATTGTGCTTTTTGTATTTAATTACGATGCAATTTCTGTGTTTCATCGTCACTAAGAAGGTCAGAGGGATACAGTAATCCGGAAGTTAAGCACCGGAATCTATAACTTGAGTCACAGGAATGGTTCAAAGCATAGTCAGTAAGAGGAGTCAGTCTTCTTGTACTTAAGTCGACATTGTGCCTTTTGTATTTAATTCCGATGCAATTTCTGTGTTTCATCGTCAATAAGAAGGTCCAAGGGATACAGTAAACCTGAAGTGAAGCAACGGAATCTATAACTAGTGTCACAGGAATGGTTCAAAATATAGATAGTAAGAAGGGTCAGTCTTCCTGTCCATAAGTCGGCATTGTGCCTTTTGTATTTAATTCCGATGCAATTTCTGTGTTTCATCGGCAATAAGGTCCGAGGGATACAGTAAACCTGAAGTGAAGCATCGGAATCTATAACTAGTGTCACAGGAATGGTTCAAAATATAGACAGTAGGAAGAGTCAGTCTTTTTGTACTTAAGTCGGCATTGTGCCTTTTGTATTGAATTCCGATGCGATTTCTGTGTTTCATAGTCAATGAGAAGGTCCAAGGTGTACAGTAAACCTGAAGTGAAGCATCGGAGTCTATAACTAGTGTCACAGGAATGGTTCAAAACATAGTCAGTAAGAAGCGTCAGTCCTCTTGTACTTAAGTCTGCATTGTGCCTTTTCTATTTAATTCCGATGCTATTTCTGTGTTTCATCGTCAATAAGAAGGTCCAAGGGATACAGTAAACCTGGAGTGAAGCATCGGAATCTATAACTAGTGTCACAGGAATGGTTCAAAGCATAGACAGTAAGAAGAGTCAGTCTTCTTGTACTTAAGTCGACATTGTGCCTTTTCTATTTATATCCGATGCTATTTCTGTGTTTCATCGTCAATAAGATGGTCCAAGGGATACAGTAAAACCGAAGTGAAGCATCGGAATTTATAACTAGTGTCACAGGAATGGTCCAAAACATAGTCAGTAATAAGAGTCAGTCTTTTTGTACTTAAGTCGGCATTGTGCCTTTTGTATTTAATTCCGATGCAATTTCTGTGTTTCTTCGTCAATAAGAAGTACCAAGGGATACAGTAAACCTGGAGTGAAGCATCGGAAACTGTAACTAGTGTCACAGGGATGGTTCAAAGCATAGACAGTAAGAAGAGTCAGTCCACTTGTACTTAAGTCGGCATTGTGAATTTTGTATTTAATTCGGAAGCAATTTCTGTGTTTCATCGTCTATAAGAAGGTCAGTGGGATACAGTAATCCTGAAGTTAAGCATCAGAATCTATGACTAGTGTCACAGGAATGGTTCAAAGCATAGTCAGTAAGAAGAGTCTGTCTTCTTGTTCTTAAGACGGTATTGTGCCTTTTGTATTTAATTCCGTTGCAATTTCTGTGTTTCATCGTCAATACGACGGTCTAAGGGATACAGAAAACCTGAAGTGAAGCATCGGAATCTATAACTAGTGTCACAGGAATGGTTCAAAACATAGAAAGTAGGAAGTGTCAGTCTTCTTGTACTTAAGTCGGCAGTGAGCCTTTTCTATTTAATTCCGATGCAATTCCAGCGTTTCAACGTCAATATGAAGGTCCAAGGGATACAGTAAACCTGAAGTGAAGCATCGGAATCTATAAGTAGTGTCACAGGAATGGTTCAAAACATAGTCAGTAAGAAGAGTCAGTCTTCTTGTACTTAAGTCGGCATTGTGCCTTTTGTATTTAATTCCGATGAAATTTCTGTGTGTCATCGTCAATAATAAGGTCCAAGGGATACAGTAAACCTGGAGTGAAGCAACGGAATCTATAACTAGTGTCACAGGAATGGTTTTAAACATAGACAGTAAGAAGAGTCAGTCTTCTTGTACTTAATTCGGCATTGTGCCTTTTGTATATATTTCGGATGCCATTTCTGTGTTTCATCGTCAATAGGAAGGTCAGAGGGATACAGTAAACCTGAAGTGAAGCATCGGAATCTGTATCTAGTGTCACTGGAATGGTTCAAACATAGACAGTAAGAGGAGGCAGTCTTCTTGTAGTTCAGTCGGCCTTGTGCCTTTTGTATTGAATTCCGATGCAATTTCTGTGTTTCATCGTCAATATGAAGGTCCAAGGGATACAGTAAACCTGAAGTGAAGCATCGGAATCTATAACTAGTGTCACAGGAATGGTTCAAAGCATAGTCAGGAAGAAGAGTCAGTCTGCTTGTACTTAAGTTGGCATTGTGCCTTTCGTATTTAATACCGATGCAATTTCTGTGTTTCACCGTCAATAAGAAGGTCAGAGGGATACAGTAAACGTGAAGTGTAGCATCGGAAACTATAACTAGTGTCACAGGAATGGTTCAAACATAGACAGTAAGAGGAGTCAGTCTTCTTGTACTTAAGTCGGCATTGTGCCTTTTGTATTTAATTCCGATGCAATTTCTGTGGTTAATCGTAAATAACAAGGTCCAAGGGATACAGTAAACCTGAAGTGAAGCATCGGAGTCTATAACTAGTGTCACAGAAATGGTTCAAAACATAGACAGTTGGAAGAGTCAGTCTTCTTGTACATAAGTCGGCATTGTGCCTTATGTATTTAATTCCGATGCAATTTCTGTGTTTCATCGTCAATAAGAAGGTCCAAGGGAAACAGTAAACCTGAAGTGAAGCATCGGAATCTATAACTAGTGTTACAGGAATGGTGCAAATCATAGACAGTAAAAAGAGTCAGTCTTCTTGTACTTAATTCGGCATTGTGCCTTTTGTATTTAATTCCGATGCAATTTCTGTGTTTCATCGTCACTAAAAAAGTCAGAGGGATACAGTAATCCGGAAGTTAAGCACCGGAATCTATAACTATAGTCACTGGAATGGTTCAAAGCATAGTCAGTAAGAGGGGTCAGTCTTCTTGTAGTTAAGTCGGCCTTGTGCCATTTGTATTGAATTCCGATGCAATTTCTGTGTTTCATCGACAATAAGAAGGTCCAAGGGATACAGTAAACCTCAAGTGAAGCATCGGTATCTACAACTAGTGTCACAGGAATGGTTCAAAACATAATCAGGAAGAAGAGTCAGTCTTCTTGTACTTATGTTGGCATTGTGCCTTTCGTAGTTAATTTCGATGCAATTTCAGTGTTTCACCGTTAATAAGAAGGTCAGAGGGATACAGTAAACCTGAAGTGAAGCATCGGAATCTATAACTAGTGTCACAGGAATGGTTCAAAGCATAGACAGTAAGAAGAGTCAGTCTTCTTGTACTTAAGTCGGCATTGTGCCTTTTCTATTTAATTCCGATGCAATTTCTGTGTTTCATCGTCAATAAGAAGGTCAGAGGTATACAGTAAACCTGAAGTGAAGCATCGGAATCTATAACTAGTGTCACAGGAATGGCTCAAAACATAGTCAGTAAGAAGAGTCAGTCTTCTTGTACATAAGTCGGCATTGTGCCTTTTGTATTTAATTCCGATGCAATTTCTGTGTTTCATCGTCAATAAGAAGGACCAAGGGATACAGTAAACCTGGAGTGAAGCATCGGAAAGTATAACTAGTGTCACAGGGATGGTTCAAAACATAGACAGTAAGAAGAGTCAGTCTTCTAGTACTTATGTCGGCATTGTGCCTTTTGTATTTAATTCGGATGCAATTTCTGTGTTTCATCGTGAATAAGAGGGTCAGAGGGATACAGTAATCCTGAACTTAAGCATCGGAATCTATGACTAGTGTCACAGGAATGGTTCAAAGCATAGTCAGTAAGAAGAGTCAGTCTTCTTGCCTTATGTCGGTAATGTGACTTTTGTATTTAATTCCGATGCAATTTCTGTGTTTCATCGTCAATAAGACGGTCCAAGGGATACAGTAAATCTGAAGTGAAGCATCGGAATGTATAACTAGTGTCACAGGAATGGTTCAAAACATAGTTAGTAGGAAGAGTCAGTCTTCTTGTACTTAAGTCGGCATTGTGCCTTTTCTATTTAATTCGGATGCAATTTCTGTGTTTCATCGTTAATAAGAAGGTCGGAGGCATACAGTATACCTGAAGTGAAACATCGGAAACTATAACTAGTGTCACAGGAATGGTTTAATTATAGACAGTAAGAAGAGTCAGTCTTCTTGTACTTAAGTCGGCATTGTGCCTTTTGTATTTAATTCCGATGCAATTTCTGTGTGTCATCGTCAATAAGAAGGTCAAAGGGATACAGTAAACCTGGAGTGAAGCATCGGAATCTATAAATAGTGTCACAGGAATGGTTCAAAACATAGACTGTAAGAAGAGTCAGTCTTCTTGTACTTATGTCAGCATTGTGCATTTTGTATTTAATTCCGATGCGATTTCTGTGTTTCATCGTCAATAAGAAGGTCCAAGGGATACAATAAACCTCAACTGAAGCATCGGAATCTATAACTAGTGTCACAGGAATGGTTCAAAGTATAGACTGTGAGTAGAGTCAGTCTTCTTGTACTTTAGTCGGTATTGTGCTTTTTGTATTTAATTCCGATGCAATTTCTGTGTTTCATTGTCAATAAGAACGTCCAAGGGATACAGTAAACCTGAAGTGAAGCATCGGAATCTATAAGTAGTGTCACAGGAATGGGTCAAATCAAAGACAGTAAGAAGAGTCAGTCTTCTTGTACATAAACCGGCATTGTGCCTTTTCTATTTAATTCCGATGCAATTCCAGCGTTTCAACGTCAATATGAAGGTCCAAGGGATATAGTAAACCTGAAGTGAAGCATCGGAATCTATAAGTAGTGTCACAGGAATGGTTCAAAACATAGTCAGTACGAAGAGTCAGTCTTCTTGTACTTAAGTCGGCATTGTGCCTTTTGTATTTAATTCCGATGAAATTTCTGTGTGTCATCGTCAATAATAAGGTCCAAGGGATACAGTAAACCTGGAGTGAAGCAACGGAATCTATAACTAGTGTCACAGGAATGGTTTTAAACATAGACAGTAAGAAGAGTCAGTCTTCTTGTACTTAATTCGGCATTGTGCCTTTTGTATTTATTTCGGATGCCATATCTGTGTTTCATCGTCAATAGGAAGGTCAGAGGGATACAGTAAACCTGAAGTGAAGCATCGGAATCTATATCTAGTGTCACTGGAATGGTTCAAACATAGACAGTAAGAGGAGTCAGTCTTCTTGTAGTTCAGTCGGCCTTGTGCCTTTTGTATTGAATTCCGATGCAATTTCTGTGTTTCATCGTCAATATGAAGGTCCAAGGGATACAGTAAACCTGAAGTGAAGCATCGGAATCTATAACTAGTGTCACAGGAATGGTTCAAAGCATAGTCAGGAAGAAGAGTCAGTCTGCTTGTACTTAGGTTGGCATTGTGCCTTTCGTATATAATACCGATGCAATTTCTGTGTTTCACCGTCAATAAGAAGGTCAGAGGGATACAGTAAACGTGAAGTGTAGCATCGGAAACTATAACTAGTGTCACAGGAATGGTTCAAACATAGACAGTAAGAGGAGTCAGTCTTCTTGTACTTAAGTCGGCATTGTGCCTTTTGTATTTAATTCCGATGCAATTTCTGTGATTAATCGTAAATAACAAGGTCCAAGGGATACAGTAAACCTGAAGTGAAGCATCGGACTCTAAAATGGTTCAAAACATAGACAGTTGGAAGAGTCAGTCTTCTTGTACATAAGTCGGCATTGTGCCTTTTGTATTTAATTCCGATGCAATTTCTGTGTTTCATCGTCAATAAGAAGGTCCAAGGGAAACAGTAAACCTGAAGTGAAGCATCGGAATCTATAACTAGTGTTACAGGAATGGTGCAAATCATAGACAGTAAGATGAGTCAGTATTCTTGTACTTAAGTCGGCATTGTGCTTTTTGTATTTAATTCCGATGCAATTTCTGTGTTTCTTCGTCACTAACAAGGTCAGTGGGATACAGTAATCCTGAAGTTAAGCATCGGAATCTATACCTTGTGTCACTGGAATGGTTCAAAGCATAGTCAGTAAGAAGAGTCAGTCTTCTTGTAGTTAAGTCGGCATTGTGCCTTTTGTATCGAATTCCGAAACAATTTCTGCGTTTCATCGTCAATAGGAGGGTGCAAGGGATACAGTCAACATGGAGTGAAAGATCGGAATCTATAACTAGGGTCACAGGGACGGTTCAAAAAATAGACACTAAGATGAGTCAGTATTCTTGTACTTAAGTCGGCATTGTGCTTTTTGTATTTAATTACGATGCAATTTCTGTGTTTCATCGTCACTAAGAAGGTCAGAGGGATACAGTAATCCGGAAGTTAAGCACCGGAATCTATAACTAGAGTCACAGGAATGGTTCAAAGCATAGTCAGTAAGAGGAGTCAGTCTTCTTGTACTTAAGTCGGCATTGTGCCTTTTGTATTTAATTCCGATGCAATTTCTGTGTTTCATCGTCAATAAGAAGGTCCAAGGGAACAGTAAACCTGAAGTGAAGCAACGGAATCTATAACTAGTGTCACAGGAATGGTTCAAAATATAGATAGTAAGAAGGGTCAGTCTTCCTGTCCATAAGTCGGCATTGTGCCTTTTGTATTTAATTCCGATGCAATTTCTGTGTTTCATCGGCAATAAGGTCCGAGGGATACAGTAAACCTGAAGTGAAGCATCGGACTCTATAACTAGTGTCACAGGAATGGTTCAAAATATAGACAGTAGGAAGAGTCAGTCTTTTTGTACTTAAGTCGGCATTGTGCCTTTTGTATTGAATTCCGATGCGATTTCTGTGTTTCATAGTCAATGAGAAGGTCCAAGGTGTACAGTAAACCTGAAGTGAAGCATCGGAGTCTATAACTAGTGTCACAGGAATGGTTCAAAACATAGTCAGTAAGAAGCGTCAGTCCTCTTGTACTTAAGTCTGCATTGTGCCTTTTCTATTTAATTCCGATGCTATTTCTGTGTTTCATCGTCAATAAGAAGGTCCAAGGGATACAGTAAACCTGGAGTGAAGCATCGGAATCTATAACTAGTGTCACAGGAATGGTTCAAAGCATAGACAGTAAGAAGAGTCAGTCTTCTTGTACTTAAGTCGACATTGTGCCTTTTCTATTTATATCCAATGCTATGTCTGTGTTTCATCGTCAATAAGATGGTCCAAGGGATACAGTAAAACCGAAGTGAAGCATCGGAATTTATAACTAGTGTCACAGGAATGGTCCAAAACATAGTCAGTAATAAGAGTCAGTCTTTTTGTACTTAAGTCGGCATTGTGCCTTTTGTATTTAATTCCGATGCAATTTCTGTGTTTCTTCGTCAATAAGAAGTACCAAGGGATACAGTAAACCAGGAGTGAAGCTTCGGAAACTGTAACTAGTGTCACAGGGATGGTTCAAAGCATAGACAGTAAGAAGAGTCAGTCCACTTGTACTTAAGTCGGCATTGTGAATTTTGTATTTAATTCGGAAGCAATTTCTGTGTTTCATCGTCTATAAGAAGGTCAGTGGGATACAGTAATCCTGAAGTTAAGCATCAGAATCTATGACTAGTGTCACAGGAATGGTTCAAAGCATAGTCAGTAAGAAGAGTCTGTCTTCTTGTTCTTAAGACGGTATTGTGCCTTTTGTATTTAATTCCGATGCAATTTCTGTGTTTCATCGTCAATAAGACGGTCTAAGGGATACAGAAAACCTGAAGTGAAGCATCGGAATCTATAACTAGTGTCACAGGAATGGTTCAAAACATAGAAAGTAGGAAGTGTCAGTCTTCTTGTACTTAAGTCGGCAGTGAGCCTATTGTATTTAATTCCGATGTAATTTCTGTGTTTCATCGTCAATAAGAAGGTCTAAGGGACACAGTAAACCTGCAGTGAAGCATCGGAATCTATAACTAGTGTCACAGGGATGGTTCAAAGCATAGACCGTAAGAAGAGTCAGTCTTCTTGTACTTAAGTCGGCATTGTGCCTTTTGTATTTAATTCCGGAGCAATTTCTGTGTTTCATCGTCAATAAGAAGTTCGAAGGGATACAGAAAACCTGGAGTGAAGCATCGGAATCTATAACTAGTGTCACAAGAATGGTTCAAAACATAGTCAGTAAGAAGAGTCAGTCTTGTTGTACTTAAGTCGGCATTGTGCATTTTGTATGTAATTCGGATGCAATTTCTGTGTTTCATCGTCAATAAGAAGGTCCAAGGGATACAGTCAACATGGAGTGAAACATCGGAATCTATAACTAGGGTCACAGTGACGGTTCAAATCATAGACAGTAAGATGAGTCAGTTATCTTGTACTTAAGTCGGCATTGTGCTTTTTGTATTTAATTCCGATGCAATTTCTGTGTTTCATCGTCACTAAAAAAGTCAGAGGGATACAGTAATCCGGAAGTTAAGCACCGGAATCTATAACTATAGTCACTGGAATGGTTCAAAGCATAGTCAGTAAGAGGGGTCAGTCTTCTTGTAGTTAAGTCGGCCTTGTGCCATTTGTATTGAATTCCGATGCAATTTCTGTGTTTCATCGACAATAAGAAGGTCCAAGGGATACAGTAAACCTCAAGTGAAGCATCGGTATCTACAACTAGTGTCACAGGAATGGTTCAAAACATAATCAGGAAGAAGAGTCAGTCTTCTTGTACTTAAGTTGGCATTGTGCCTTTCGTAGTTAATTTCGATGCAATTTCAGTGTTTCACCGTTAATAAGAAGGTCAGAGGGATACAGTAAACCTGAAGTGAAGCATCGGAATCTATAACTAGTGTCACAGGAATGGTTCAAAGCATAGACAGTAAGAAGAGTCAGTCTTCTTGTACTTAAGTCGGCATTGTGCCTTTTCTATTTAATTCCGATGCAATTTCTGTGTTTCATCGTCAATAAGAAGGTCAGAGGTATACAGTAAACCTGAAGTGAAGCATCGGAATCTATAACTAGTGTCACAGGAATGGCTCAAAACATAGTCAGTAAGAAGAGTCAGTCTTCTTGTACATAAGTCGGCATTGTGCCTTTTGTATTTAATTCCGATGCAATTTCTGTGTTTCATCGTCAATAAGAAGGTCCAAGGGAAACAGTAAACCTGAAGTGAAGCTTCGGAATCTATAACTAGTGTCAGAGGAATGGTTCAAAGCATAGATAGTAAGATGGGTCAGTCTTCTTGTCCTTAAGTCGGCATTGTGCCCTTTGTATTTAATTCCGATGCAATTTCTGTGTCACATCGGCAATAAGGTCAGAGGGATACAGTAAACCTAAAGTGAAGCATCGGAATCTATAACTAGTGTCACAGGAATGGTTCAAAATATAGACAGTAGTAAGAGTCAGTCTTTTTGTACTTAAGTAGGTATTATTCCTTTTGTATTTAATCCCGATGCGATTTCTGTGTTTCATAGTCAATAAGAAGGTCCAAGGTGTACAGTAAACCTGAAGTGAAGCATCGGAATCTATAACTAGTGTCACAGGAATGGTTCAAAACATAGTCAGTAAGAAGCGTCAGTCCTCTTGTACTTAAGTCTGCATTGTGCCTTTTCTATTTAATTCCGATGCTATTTCTGTGTTTCATCGTCAATAAGAAGGTCCAAGGGATACAGTAAACCTGGAGTGAAGCATCGGAATCTATAACTGGTGTCACAGGAATGGTTCAAAACATAGACAGTAAGAAGAGTCAGTCTTCTTGTACTTAAGTCGACATTGTGCCTTTTCTATTTATATCCGATGCAATTTCTGTGTTTCATCGCCATAAGATGGTCCCAGGGATACAGTAAACCCGAAGTGAAGCATCGGAATTTATAACTAGTGTCACAGGAATGGTCCAAAACATAGTTAGTAATAAGAGTCAGTCTTCTTGTACTTAAGTCGGCATTGTGCCTTTTGTATTTAATTCCGATGCAATTTCTGTGTTTCTTCGTCAATAAGAAGGACCAAGGGATACAGTAAACCTGGAGTGAAGCATCGGAAACTATAACTAGTGTCACAGGGATGGTTCAAAACATAGACAGTAAGAAGAGACAGTCTTCTTGTACTTAAGTCGGCATTGTGCCTTTTGTATTTAATTCCGATGCAATTTCTGTGTTTCATCGTCAATAAGAAGGTCAGAGGGATACAGTAAACCTGAAGTGAAGCATCGAACTCTATAACTAGTGTCACAGATATGGTTCAAAACATAGACAGTAGGAAGAGTCAGTCTTCTTGTACATAAGTCGGCATAGTGCCTTTTGTATTTAATTCCGATGCAATTTCTGTGTTTCATCGTCAAAAAGAAGGTCCAAGGGAAACAGTAAATCTGAAGTGAAGCATCGGAATCTATAACTAGTGTCACAGGAATGGTTCAAAACATAGATAGTAAGAATGGTCAGTCTTCTTGTCCTTAAGTCGGCATTGTGCCTTTTGTATTTAATTCCGATGCAATTTCGGTGTTTCATCGGCAATAAGGTCAGAGGGATACAGTAAACCTGAAGTGAAGCATTGGAAACTATAACTAGTGTAACAGGAATGGTTCAAAATATAGCCAGTAGGAAGAGTCAGTCTTCTTGTACTTAAGTCGGCATAGTGCCTTTTGTATTTAATTCCGATGCGATTTCTGTATTCATAGTCAATAAGAAGGTCCAAGGTGTACAGTAAACCTGAAGTGAAGCATCGGAATCTATAACTAGTGTCACAGGAATTGTTCAAAACATAGTCAGTAAGAAGCGTCAGTCCTCTTGTAATTAAGTCGGCATTGTGCCTTTTCTATTTAATTCCGATGCATTTTCTGGGATTCATCGTCAATAAGAAGGTCCAAGGGATACAGTAAACCTGGAGTGAAGCATCGGAATCTATAACTAGTGTCACAGGAATGGTTCAAAACATAGACAGTAAGAAGAGTCGGTCTTCTTGTACTTAAGTCGGCATTGTGACTTTTCTATTTATATCCGATGCAATTTCTGTGTTTCATCGTCAATAAGATGGTCCAAGGGATACAGTAAACCCGAAGTGAAGCATCGGAATTTATAACTAGTGTCACAGGAATGGTCCAAAACATAGTCCGTAATAAGAGTCAGTCTTCTTGGAATTAAGTCGGCATTGTGCCTTTTGTATTTAATTCCGATGCAATTTCTGTGTTTCTTCGTCAATAAGAAGGACCAAGGGATACAGTAAACCTAGAGTGAAGCATCGGAAACTATAACTAGTGTCACAGGGATGGTTCAAATCATAGACAGTAAGAAGAGTCAGTCTTCTTGTACTGAAGTCGACATTGTGAATTTTGTATTTAATTCGGAAGCAATTTCTGTGTTTCATCGTCAATAAGAAGGTCAGTGGGATACAGTAATCCTGAAGTTAAGCATCGGAATCTATGACTAGTGTCACAGGAATGGTTCAAAGCATAGTCAGTAAGAAGAGTCTGTCTTCTTGTTCTTAAGTCGGTATTGTGCCTTTTGTATTTAATTCCGATGCAATTTCTGTGTTTCATCGTCAATAAGACGCTCTAAGGGATACAGAAAACCTGAGGTGAATCATCGAAATCTATAACTAGTGTCACAGGAATGGTTCAAAACATAGAAAGTAGGAAGTGTCAGTCTTCTTGTACTTAAGCCGGCATTGTGCCTATTGTATTTAATTCCGATGTAATTTCTGTGTTTCATCGTCAATAAGATGGTCCAAGGGATACAGTAAACCTGGAGTGAAGCATCGGCGTCTATAACTAGTGTCACAGGAATGGTTAAAATCATAGACAGTAAAAAGAGTCAGTCTTCTTGTACTTAATTCGGCATTGTGCCTTTTGTATTTAATTCCGATGCAATTTCTGTGTCTCATCGTCAATAAGAAGGTCAGAGGGATACAGTAAACCTGAAGTGAAGCAACGGCATCGATAACTAGTGTCACAAGAATGGTTCAAAACATAGTCAGTAAGAAGAGTCAGTCTTCTTGTAGTTAAGTCGGCCTTGTGACTTTTGTACTGAATTCCGATGCAATTTCTGTGTTTCATCGACAATACGAAGATCCAAGGGATGCAGTAAACCTGAAGTGAAGCATCGGAATCTATAACAAGTGACTTAGGAATGGTTCAAAGCATAGACAGTAGGAAGAGTCAGGCTTCTAGTACTTAAGTCGGCATTGTGCCTTATCTATTTAATTCGGATGCAATTTTTTGTGATTCATCGTCAATAAGATGGTCCAAGGGATACAGTAAACCCGAAGTGAAGCATCGGAATTTATAACTAGTGTCACAGGAATGGTTCAAAGCATAGACAGTAAGAAGAGTCAGTCTTCTTGTACTTAAGTCGGCTTTGTGCCTTTTCTATTTAATTCCGATGCAATTTCTGTGTTTCATCGTCAATAAGAAGGTCAGAGGTATACAGTAAGCCTGAAGTGAAGCATCGGAATCTATAACTAGTGTCACAGGAATGGTTCAAAACATGGACAGTTGGAAGAGTCAGTCTTCTTGTACTTAAGTCGGCATTGTGTCATTTGTATTTAATTCCGATGCAATTTCTGCGTTTCATCGTCAATAAGAAGGACCAAGGGATACAGTAAACCTCAAGTGAAGCATCGGAATCTACAACTAGTGTCACAGGAATGGTTCAAAACATAATCAGGTAGAAGGGTCAGTCTTCTTGTACTTAAGTTGGCATTGTGCCTTTGGTATTTAATTCCGATGCAATTTCTGTGTTTCACCGTCAATAAGAAGGTCAGAGGGATACAGTAAACCTGGAGTGAAGCATCGGAGTCTATAACTCGTGTCACAGGAATGGTTCAAAATATAGACAGTAGGAAGAGTCAGTCTTTTTGTACTTAAGTCGGCATTGTGCCTTTTGTATTTAATTCCGATGCAATTTCTGTGTTTCTTCGTCAATAAGAAGGACCAAGGGATACAGTAAACCTGGAGTGAAGCATCGGAAACTATAACTAGTGTCACAGGGATGGTTCAAAACATTGACAGTAAGAAGAGTCAGTCTTCTTGTACTTAAGTCGGCATTGTGCCTTTTGTATTTAATTCCGATGCAATTTCTGTGTTTCATCGTCAATAAGACGGTCCAAGGGATTCAGTCAACCTGGAGTGAAACATCGGAATCTATAACTAGGGTCACAGGAGTGGTTCAAAGCATAGTCAGTAAGAGGAGTCAGTCTTCTTGTAGTTAAGTTGGCCTTGTGCCTTTTGTATCGAATTCCGATGCAATTTCTGTGTTTCATCGACAATAAGAAGGTCCAAGGGATACAGTAAACCTGAAGTGAAGCATCGGAATCTATAACAAGTGTCTTAGGAATGGTTCAAATCATAGACAGTAGGAAGAGTCAGGCTTCTAGTACTTAAGTCGGCATTGTGCCTTTTCTATTTGATTCGGATGCAATTTCTGTGTTTCATCGTCAATAAGACGGTCAGAGGGATACAGTAAACCTGAAGTGAAGCATCGGAATCTATATCTAGTGTCACAGGAATGGTTCAAACATAGACAGTAGGAAGAATCAGTCTTCTTGTACATAAGTATGCATTGTGCCTTTTGTATTTAATTCCGATGCAATTTCTGTGTTTCATCGTCAATAAGAAGGTCCAAGGGATACAGTAAACATGAAGTGAAGCATCGGAATCTATAACTAGTGTCACTGGAATGGTTCAAATTATAGACAGTATGAAGAGTCTGTCTTCTTGTACTTAAGTCGGCATTGTGTCTTTTGTATTTAATTTGGATGCAATTTCTGTGTTTCATCGTCAATAAGAAGGTCAGAAGGATACAGTAATCCTGAAGTTAAGCATCGGAATCTATGACTAGTGTCACAGGAATGGTTCAAAGCATAGTCCATAAGAAGAGTCAGTCTTCTTGTTCTTAAGTCGGTATTGTGCTTTTTGTATTTAATTCCGATGCAATTTCTGAGTTTCATCGTCAATAACACAGTCCAAGGGATACAGTAAACCTGAAGTGAAGCATCGGAATCTATAACTAGTGTCACAGGAATGGTTCAAAACATAGACAGTAGGAAGAGTCAGTCTTCTTGTACTTAAGTCGGCATTGTGCCTATTGTATTTAATTCCGTTGTAATTTCTGTGTTTCATCGTCAATAAGAAGGTGTAAGGGACACAGTAAACCTGCAGTGAAGCATCGGAATCTATAACTAGTGTCACAGGGATGGTTCAAAGCATAGACAGTAAGAAGAGTCAGTCTTCTTGTACTTAAGTCGGCATTGTGCTTTTTGTATTTAATGCCGATGCAATTTCTGTGTTTCATCGTCAATAAGAAGGTCCTAGGGATACAGTCAACCTGGAGTGAAACATCGGAATCTATAACTAGTGTCACAGGGACGGTTCAAAACATAGACAGTAAGATGAGTCAGTATTCTTGTACTTAAGTCGGCATTGTGCTTTTTGTATTTAATTCCGATGCAATTTCTGTGTTTCATCGTCACTAAGAAGGTCAGAGGGATACAGTAATCCGGAAGTTAAGCATCGGAATCTATAACTAGAGTCACAGGAATGTTTCAAAGCATAGTCAGTAAGAAGAGTCAGTCTTCTTGTAGTTAAGTCGGCCTTGTGCCTTTTGTATTGAATTCCGATGCAATTTCTGTGTTTCGTCGACAATAAGAAGGTCCAAGGGATACAGTAAACCTGGAGTGAAGCATCGGAGTCTATAACAAGTGTCTAAGGAATGGTTCAAAACATAGACAGTAGGAAGAGTCAGTCTTCAAGTACTTAAGTCGGCATTGTGCCTTTTCTATTTAATTCGGAAGCAATTTCTGTGTTTCATCGTCAATAAGACGGTCAGGGGGATACAGTAAACCTGAAGTGAAGCATCGGAATCTCTAACTAGTGTCACAGGAATGGTTCAAAGCATAGACAGTTGGAAGAGTCAGTCTTCTTGTACTTAAGTCGGCATTGTGTCATTTGTATTTAATTCCGATGCTATTTCTGTGTTTCATCGGCAATAAGAAGGTCCAAGGGATACAGTAAACCAGAAGTGAAGCATCGGAATCTATAACAAGTGTCTTAGGAATGGTTCAAAACATAGACAGTAGGAAGAGTCAGGCTTCTAGTACTGAAGTCGGCATTGTGCCTTTTCTATTTGATTCGGATGCAATTTCTGTGTTTCATCGTCAATAAGACGGTCAGAGGGATACAGTAAACCTGAAGTGAAGCATCGGATTCTATAACTAGCGTCACAGGAATGGTTCAAAACATGGACAGTTGGAAGAGTCAGTCTACTTGTACTTAAGTCGGCATTGTGTCTTTTGTATTTAATTCCGATGCAATTTCTGAGTTTCATCGTCAATAAGAAGGTCCAAGGGATACAGTAAACCTGAAGTGAAGCATCGGAATCTACAACTAGTGTCACAGGAATGGTACAAAAATTAATCAGGAAGAAGAGTCAGTCTTCTTGCACTTAAATTGGCATTGTGCCTTTCGTATTTAATTCCGATGTAATTTCTGCGTTTCACCGTCAATAAGAAGGTCAGAGGGATACAGTAAACCTGAAGTGAAGCATCGGAATCTATAACTAGTGTCACAGGAATGGTTCAAACATAGACAGTAAGAAGAGTGAGTCTTCTTGTACTTAAGTCGGCATTGTGCCTTTTGTATTTAATTCCGATGCAATTTCTGTGTTTCGTCGTCAATAAGAAGGTCAGAGGGATACAGTAAACCTGAAGTGAAGCATCGGAATCTATAAATAGTGTCACAGGAATGGTTCAAAACATAGTCTGTAAGAAGAATCAGTCTTCTTGTACTTAAGTCGGCATTGTGCCATTTGTATTTAATTCCGATGCAATTTCTGTGTTTCATCGTCAATAAGACGGTCCAAGGGATACAGTAAACCTGGAGTGAAGCATCGGAATCTATAACTAGTGTCACATTAATGGTTCAAAACATAGGCAGTAGGAAGAGTCAGTCTTCTTGTACTTAAGTCGGCAGTGTGCCTTTTGTATTTAATTCCGATGCAATTTCTGTGTTTCATCGTCAATAAGAAGGTCCAAGGGATACAGTAAACATGAAGTGAAGCATCGGAATCTATAACTAGTTTCACTGGAATGGTTCAAATTATAGACAGTATGAAGAGTCAGTCTTCTTGTACTTAGTCGACATTGTGCTTTTTGTATTTAATTCCGATGCAATTTCTGTGATTCATCATCACTAAGAAGGTCAGAGGGATACAGTAATCCGGAAGTTAAGCATCGGAATCTATAACTAGAGTCACAGGAATGGTTCAAAGCATAGTCAGTAAGAAGAGTCAGTCTTCTTGTAGTTCAGTCGGCCTTGTGCCTTTTGTATTGAATTCCGATGCAATTTCTGTGTTTCATCGACAATAAGAAGGTCCAAGGGATACAGTAAACCTTAAGTGAAGCATCGGAATCTATAACAAGTGTCTTGGGAATGGTTCAAAACATAGACAGTAGGAAGAGTCAGTCTTCTAGTACTTAAGTCGGCATTGTGCCTTTTCAATTTAATTCGGAAGCAATTTCTGTGTTTCATCGTCAATAAGACGGTCAGGGGGATACAGTAAACCTGAATTGAAGCATCGGAATCTATAACTAGTGTCACAGGAATGGTTCAAAGCATAGACAGTTGGAAGAGTCAGTCTTGTTGTACTTAAGTCGGCATTGTGTCTTTTGTATTTAATTCCGATGCTCTTTCTGTGTTTCATCGGCAATAAGAAGGTCCAAGGGATACAGTAAACCTGAAGTGAAGCATCGGAATCAACAACTAGTGTCACAGGAATGATTCAAAACGTAGTCAGGAAGAAGAGTCAGTCTTCTTGTACTCAAGTCGGCATTGTGCCTATTGTATTTAATTCCGATGCAATTTCTGTGTTTCATCGTCAATAAGAAGGTCTAAGGGACACAGTAAGCCTGCAGTGAAGCATCGGAATCTATAACTAGTGTCACAGGGATGGTTCAAAGCATTGACAGTAAGAAGAGTCAGTCTTCTTGTACTTAAGTCGGCATTGTGCCTTTTGTATTTAATTCCGATGCAATTTCTGTGTTTCATCGTCAATAAGAGGGTCGAAGGGATACAGTAAACCTGGAGTGAAGCATCGGAGTCTATAACTAGTGCCACATTAATGGTTAAAAGCATAGGCAGTAAGAAGTGTCAGTCTTCTTGTACTTAAGTCGGCATTGTGCGTTTTCTATTTAATTCGGAAGCAAATTTCTGTGTTTCATCGTCAATAAGACGGTCAGGGGGATACAGTAAACCTGAATTGAAGCATCGGAATCTATAACTAGTGTCACAGGAATGGTTCTAAACATAGACAGTTGGAAGAGTCAGTCTTCTTGTACTTAAGTCGTCATTGTGCCTTTTGTATTTAATTCGGATGCAATTTCTGCGTTTCATCGTCAATAAGAAGGTCCAAGGGATACAGTAAACCTGAAGTAAAGCATAGGAATTTACAACTAGTGTCACAGGAATGGTTCAAAACATAATCAGGAAGAAGAGTCAGTCTTCTTGTACTTAAGTTGGCATTGTGCCTTTCGTATTTAATTCCGATGAAATTTCTGTGTTTCACCGTCAATAAGAAGGTCAGAGGGATACAGTAAACCTGAAGTGAAGCATCGGAATCTATAACTAGTGTCACAGGAATGGTTCAAACATAGACAGTAAGAAGAGTCAGTCTTCTTGTACTTAAGTTGGCATTGTGCCTTTTGTATTTAATTCCGATGCAATTTCTGTGTTTCATCGTCAATAAGAACGTCAGAGGGATACAGTAAACCTGAAGTGAAGCATCGGAATCTATAAATAGTGTCACAGGAATGGTTCAAAGCATAGTCTGTAAGAAGAGTCAGTCTTCTTGTACTTAAGTCGGCATTGTGCCTTTTGTATTTAATTCCGTTGCAATTTCTGTGTTTCATCGTCAATAAGAAGGTCCAAGGGATACAGTAAGCCTGGAGTGAAGCATCGGAATCTATAACTAGTGTCACATTAATGGTTCAAAACATAGACAGTAGGAAGAGTCAGTCTTCTTGTACTTAAGTCGGCATTGTGCCTTTTGTATTTAATTCCGATGCAATTTCTCTGTTTCATCGTCAATAAGAAGGTCCAAGGGATAAAGTAAGCATGAAGTGAAGCATCGGAATCTATTACTAGTGTCAGTGGAATGGTTCAAATTATAGACAGTATGAAGAGTCAGTCTTCTTGTACTTAAGTCGGCATTGTGCCTTTTGTATTTAATTCCGATGCAATTTCTGTGTTTCATCGTCAATAAGAAGGTCAGAGGGATACAGTAAACCTAAAGTGAAGCAACGGAATCTATAACTAGTGTCACAGGAATGGTTCAAAACATAGACAGTAGGAAGAGTAAGTCTTCCAGTACTTAAGTCGGCATTGTACCTTTTCTATTTAATTCGAATGCAATTTCTGTGTTTCATCGTCAATAAGACGGTCAGAGGGATACACTAAACCTGAAGTGAAGCATTGGAATGTATAACTAGTGTCACAGGAATGGTTCAAAACATAGACAGTTGGAAGAGTCAGTCTTTTTGTACTTAAGTCGGCATTGTGCCTTTTGTATTTAATTCCGATGCAATTTTTTGTGTTTCATCGTAAATAACAAGGTGCAAGGGATACAGTAAACCTGAAGTGAAGCATCGGACTCTATAACTAGTGTCACAGAAATGGTTCAAAACATAGACAGTAGGAAGAGTCAGTCTTCTTGTACATAAGTCGGCATTGTGCCTTTTGTATTTAATTCCGATGCAATTTCTGTGTTTCATCGTCAATAAGAAGGTCCAAGGGATACAGTAAACCTGAAGTGAAGCATCGGAATCTATAACTAGTGTCACAGGAATGGTGCAAATCATAGACTGTAAGATGAGTCAGCATTCTTGTACTTAAGTCGGCATTGTGCTTTTTGTGTTTAATTCCGATGCAATTTCTGTGTTTCATCGTCACTAACAAGGTCGGTGGGATACAGTAATCCTGAAGTTAAGCATCCGAATCTATAACTAGTGTCACTGGAATGGTTAAAGCATAGTCAGTAAAAAGAGTCAGTCTTCTTGTAGTTAAGTCGGCATTGTGCCTTTTGTATTGAATTCCGAACCAATTTCTGTGTTTCCTCGTCAATAAGAAGGTGCAAGGGATACAGTAAACCTGAAGTGAAGCATCGGAATCTATAACTAGTGTCACACTAATGGTTCAAAGCATAGACAGTAAGAAGAGTCAGACTTCTTGTACTTATGTCGGCATTGTGCCTTTTGTATTTAATTCCGATGCAATTTCTATGTTTCATCATCACTAGGAAAATCAGAGGGATACAGTAATCCGGAAGTTAAGCATCGGAATCTATAACTAGAGTCACAGGAATGGTTCAAAGCACAGTCAGTAAGAGGAGTCAGTCTTCTTGTAGTTAAGTCGGCCTTGTGCCTTTTGTATTGAATTCCGATGCAATTTCTGTGTTTCATCGACAATAAGAAGGTCTAAGGGATACAGTAAACCTGAAGTGAAGCATCGGAATCTATAACAAGTGTCTTAGGAATGGTTCAAAACATAGACAGTAGGAAGAGTCAGTCTTCTAGTACTTAAGTCGTCATTGTGCCTTTTCAATTTAATTCGGATGCAATTTCTCTGTTTCATCGTCACTAAGACGGTCAGAGGGATACAGTAAACCTGAAGTGAAGCATCGGAATCTATAATTAGCGTCACAGGAATGGTTCAAAACATAGACAGTTGGAAGAGTCAGTCTTCTTGTACTTAAGTTGGCATTGTGTCTTTTGTATTTAATTCCGATGCAATCTCTGCGTTTCATCGAGAATAAGAAGGTTTACGGGATACAGTAAACCTGAAGTGAAGCATCGGAATCTATAACTAGTGCTACTGGAATGGTTCAAAACATAGTCAGTAAGAAGAGTCAGTCTTCTTGTACTTAAGTTGGCATTGTGCCCTTCGTATTTAATTCCAATGCAATTTCTGTGTTTCACCGTCAATAAGAAGTTTCAAGGGATACAGTAAACCTGAAGTGAAGCATCGGACTCTATAACTAGTGTCACAGAAATGGGTCAAAACATAGACAGTAGGAAGAGTCAGTCTTCTTGTACTTAAGTCGGCATTGTGCCTTTTGTATTTAATTCCGATGCAATTTGTGTGTTTCATCGTCAATAAGAAGGTCCAAGGGATACAGTAAACAAGAAGTGAAGCATCGGAATCTATAACTAGTGTCACTGGAATGGTTCAAACTATAGACAGTAAGAAGAGTCAGTCTTCTTGTACTTAAGTCGGCATTGTGCCTATTGTATTTAATTCCGATGTAATTTCTGTGTTTCATCGTCAATAAGAAGGTCTAAGGGACACAGTAAACCTGCAGTGAAGCGTCGGAATCTATAACTAGTGTCACAGGGATGGTTCAAAGCATAGACCGTAAGAAGAGTCAGTCTTCATGTACTTAAGTCGGCATTGTGCCATTTTGTATTTAATTCCGATGAAATTTGTGTTTCAACGTCAATAAGAAGGTCGAAGGGATACAGTAAACCTGGAGTGAAGCATCGGAGTCTATAACTAGTGTCACAGGAATGGTTAAAAGCATAGACAGTAAGAAGAGTCAGTCTTCTTATACTTAATTCGGCATTGTGCCTTTTGTATTTAATTCCGATGCAATTTCTGTGTTTCATGGTCAATAAGAAGGTCAGAGGGATACAGTAAACCTGAAGTGAAGCAACGGAATCTATAACTAGTGTCACAGGAATGGTTCAAAACATAGTCAGTAAGAAGAGTCAGTCTTCTTGTACTTAAGTCGGCATTGTGCATTTTGTATTTAATTCCGATGCAATTTCTGTGTTTCATCGTCAATAAGAAGGTCCAAGGGATACGGTTAACCTGGAGTGACACATCGGAATCTATAACTAGGGTCACAGGGACGGTTCAAAACATAGACGGTAAGAAGAGTCAGTCTTCTTGTACTTAAGACGGCATTGTGCCTTTTGTATTTAATTCGGATGCAATTTCTGTGTTTCATCGTCACTAAGACGGTCAGAGGGATACAGTAAACCTGAAGTGAAGCATCGGAATCTATAACTAGCGTCACAGGAATGGTTCAAAACATAGACAGTAGGAAGAGTCAGTCTTCTTGTACTTAAGTCGGCATTGTGCCTTTTGTATTTAAATCCGATGCAATTTCTGTGTTTCATCGTCAATAAGAAGGTCCAAGGGAAACAGTAAATCTGTAGTGAAGCATCGGAATCTATAACTAGTGTCACTGGAATGGTTCAAACTATAGACAGTAAGAAGAGTCAGTCTTCTTGTACTTAAGTCGGCATTGGCCTATTGTATTTAATTCCGATGTAATTTCTGTGTTTCATCGTCAATAAGAAGGTCTAAGGGACACAGTAAACCTGCAGTGAAGCGTCGGAATCTGTAACTAGTGTCACAGGGATGGTTCAAAGCATAGACAGTAAGAAGAGTCAGTCTTCATGTACTTAAGTCGGCATTGTGCCATTTTGTATTTAATTCCGATGAAATTTCTGTGTTTCATCGTCAATAAGAAGGTCGAAGGGATACAGTAAACCTGGAGTGAAGCATCGGAGTCTATAACTAGTGTCACAGGAATGGTTATAATCATAGACAGTAAGAAGAGTCAGTCTTCTTGTACTTAATTCGGCATTGTGCCTTTTGTATTTAATTCCGATGCAATTTCTGTGTCTCATCGTCAATAAGAAGGTCCGAGGGAAACAGTAAAACATGAAGTGAAGCATCGGAATCTATAACCAGTGTCACTGGAATGGTTCAAATTATAGACAGTAAGAAGAGTCAGTCTTCTTGTACTTAAGTCGGCATTGTGCTTTTTGTATTTAATTCCGATGCAATTTCTGTGTTTCATCGTCACTAAGAAGGTCAGAGGGATACAGTAATCCTGAAGTGAATCATCGGAATCTATAACTAGAGTCACAGGAATGGTTCAAAGCATAGTCAGTAAGAAGAGTCTGTCTTCTTGTAGTTAAGTCGGCATTGTGCCTTTTGTATCTAATTCCGATGCACTTTCTGTGTTTCATCGTCAATAAGAAGGTCCAAGGGGTACAGTAAATCTGAAGTGAAGCATCGGAATCTATAACTAGTGCCACTGGAATGGTTCAAATTATAGACAGTAAGAAGAGTCGGTCTTCTTGTACTTAAGTCGGCATTGTGCCTTTTGTATTTAATTCCGATGCAATTTCTGTGATTCATCGTAAATAACAAGGTCCAAGGGATACAGTAAACCTGAAGTGAAGCATCGGAATCTATAACTAGTGTCACAGGAACGGGTCAATACATAGTCAGTAAGAAGAGTCAGTCTTGTTGAACTTAAGTTGGCATTGTGCCTTTCGTATTTCATTCCGATGCAATTTCTGTGTTTCACCGTCAATAAGAAGGCCCAAGGGATACAGTAAACCTGAAGTGAAGCAACGGACTCTATAACTAGTGTCACAGAAATGGTTCAAAACATAGACAGTAGGAAGAGTTAGTCTTCTTGTACATAAGTCGGCATTGTGCCTTTTGTATTTAATTCCGACGCAAGTTCTGTGTTTCATCGTCAATATGAAGGTCCAAGCGAAACAGTAAACCTGAAGTGAAGCTTCGGAATCTATAACTAGTGTCACAGGACTGGTTCAAAACATAGATAAAAAGAAGGGTCAGTCTTCTTGTCCTTAAGTCGGCATTGTGCCTTTTGTATTTAATTCCGATGCAATTTCTGTGTTTCATCGGCAATAAGGTCAGAGGGATACAGTAAACCTAAATTGAAGCATCGGAATCTATAACTAGTGTCACAGGAATGGTTCAAAATATAGACAGTAGGAAGAGTCAGTCTTCTTGTACTTAAGTCAGCATTGTGCCTTTTGTATTTAATTCCGATGCGATTTCTGTGCTTCATAGTCAATAAGAAGGCCCAAGGTGTACAGTAAACCTGACGTGAAGAATCGGAATCTATAACTAGTGTCACAGGAATGGTTCAAAGCATAGTCAGTGAGAAGCGTCAGTCTTCTTGTACTTAAGTCGACATTGTGCATTTTCTATTTATATCCGATGCAATTTCTGTGTTTCATCGTCAATAAGATGGTCCAAGGGATACAGTAAACCCGAAGTGAAGCATCGGAATTTATAACTAGTGTCACAGGAATGGTCCAAAACATAGTCATTAATAAGACTCGGTTTTCTTGTACTTAAGTCGGCATTGTGCCTTTTGTATTTAATTCCGATGCAATTTCAGTGTTTCTTCGTCAATAAGAAAGACCAAGTGATACAGTAAACCAGGAGTGAAGCATCGGAAACTATAACTAGTGTCACAGGGATGGTTCAAAACATAGACAGTAAGAAGAGTCAGACTTCTTGTACTTAAGTCAGCATTGTGCCTTTTGTATTTAATATGGATGCAATTTCTGTGTTTCATCGTCAATAAGAAGGTCAGAGGGATACAGTAATGCTGAAGTTAAGCATCGGAATCTATGACTAGTGTCACAGGAATGGTTCAAAGCATAGTCCATAAGAAGAGTCAGTCATCTTGTTCTTAAGTCGGTATTGTGCTTTTTGTATTTATTTCCGATGCAATTTCTGTGTTTCATCGTCAATAACACGGTCCACGGGATACAGTAAACCTGAAGTGAAACATCGGAATCTATAACTAGTGTGACAGGGATGGTTCAAAGCGTAGACAGTAAGAAGAGTCAGTCTTCTTGTACTTAAGTCGGCATTGTGCCTTTTGTATTTAATTCCGATGCAATTTCTGTGTTTCATCGTCAATAAGAAGGTCGAAGGGATACAGTAAACCTGGAGTGAAGCATCGGAGTCTATAACTAGTGTCACAGGAATGGTTAAAATCATACACAGTAAGAAGAGTTAGTCTTCTTGTACTTAATTCGGCATTGTGCCTTTTGTATTTAATTCCGATGCAATTTCTGTGTTTCATCGTCAATAAGAAGGTCAGAGGGATGCAGTAAACCTGAAGTGAAGCAACGGAATCTATAGCTAGTGTCACAGGAATGGTTCAAAACACAGTCAGAAAGAAGGGTCAGCCTTCTTGTAGTTAAGTCGGCCTTGTGCCTTTTGTATTGAATTCCGATGCAATTTCTGTGTTTCATCGACAATAAGAAGGTCCAAGGGATACAGTAAACCTAAAGTGAAGCATCGGAATCTATAACAAGTGTCTTAGGAATGGTTCAAAACATAGACAGTAGGAAGAGTCAGTCTTCTAGTACTTAAGTCGGCATTGTGCTTTTCTATTTAATTCGGAAGCAATTTCTGTGTTTCATCGTCAATAAAACGGTCAGGGGGATACAGTAAACTAGAAGTGAAGCATCGGAATCTATAACTAGTGTCTCAGGAATGGTTCAAAACATAGGCAGTCGGAAGAGTCAGTCTTCTTGAACTTAAGTCGGCATTGTGCCTTTTGTATTTAATTCCGATGCATTTTCTGTGTTTCATCGTCAATAAGAAGGTCCAAGGGATACAGTAAACATGAAGTGAAGCTTCGGAATCTATAACTAGTGTCACTGGAATGGTTCAAATTATAGACAGTAAGAAGAGCCAGTCTTCTTGTACGTAAGTCGGCATTGTGCCTTTTGTATTAAATTCCGATGCAATTTCTGTGTTTCATCGTCAATAAGAAGGTGCAAGGGATACAGTAAACCTGAAGTGAAGCATCGGAATCTATCACTAGTGTCACAGGAATGGTGCAAATCATAGACAGTAAGATGAGTCAGTATTCTTGTACTTAACTCGACATTGTGTTTTTTGGTATTTAATTCCGATGCAATTTCTGTGTTTCATCGTCACTAACAAGGTCAGTGGGATACAGTAATCCTGAGGTTAGGCATCGGAATCTATAACTAGTGTCACTGGAATGGTTCAAAGCATAGTCAGTAAGAAGAGTCAGTGTTCTTGTAGTTAAGTCGGCATTGTGCCTTTTGTATTGAATTCCGAACCAATTTCTGTGTTTCATCGTCAATAAGAAGGTGCAAGGGATACAGTTAACCTGAAGTGAAGCATCGAAATCTATAACTAGTTTCACAGGAGTGGTTCAAAGCATAGACAGTAACAAGAGTCAGTCTTCTTGTACTTAAGTCGGCATAGTGCCTTTTCTATTTAATTCCGATGCAATTTCTGTGTTTCATCGTCAATAAGATGGTCCAAGGGATACAGAAAACCCGAAGTGAAGCATCGGAATTTATAACTAGTGTCACAGGAATGGTCCAAAACATAGTCATTAATAACAGTCAGTTTTCTTGTACTTAAGTCGGCATTGTGCCTTTTGTATTTAATTCCGATGCAATTTCAGTGTTTCTTCGTCAATAAGAAGGACCAAGGGATACAGTAAACAAGGAGTGAAGCATCAGAAACTATAACTAGTGTCACAGGGATGGTTCAAAACATAGACACTAAGAAGAGTCAGACTTCTTGTACTTAAGTCGGCATTGTGCCTTTTGTATTTAATACGGATGCAATTTCTGTGTTTCATCGTTAATAAGAAGGTCAGAGGGATACAGCAATCCCGAAGTTAAGCATCGGAATCTATGACTAGTGTCACAGGAATGGTTCAAAACATAGTCCATAAGAAGAGTCAGTCTTCTTGTTCTTAAGTCGGTATTGTGCTTTTTGTATTTATTTCCGATGCAATTTCTGTGTTTCATCGTCAATAACACGGTCCACGGGATACAGTAAACCTGAAGTGAAACATCGGAATCTATAACTAGTGTCACAGGGATGGTTCAAAGCGTAGACAGAAGAAGAGTCAGTCTTCTTGTACTTAAGTCGGCATTGTGCCTTTTGTATTTAATTCCGATGCAATTTCTGTGTTTCATCGTCAATATGAAGGTCCAAGGGATACTGTAAACCTGGAGTGAAGCATCGGAATCTATAACTAGTGTCACAGGAATGGTTCAAAACATAGACAGTAAGATAAGTCAGTCTTCTTGTTCTTAAGTCGGCATTGTGCCTTTTGTATTTAATTCCGATGCAATTTCCTTGTTTCATCGTCAATAAGAAGGTCGAAGGGATACAGTAAACCTGGAGTGAAGCATCGGAGTCTATAACTAGTGTCACAGGAATGGTTAAAATCATACACAGTAAGAAGAGTCAGTCTTCTTGTACTTAATTCGGCATTGTGCCTTTTGTATTTAATTCCGATGCAATTTCTGTGTTTCATCGTCAATAAGAAGGTCGGAGGGATACAGTAAACCTGAAGTGAAGCAACGGAATCTATAACTAGTGTCACAGGAATGGTTCCAAACACAGTCAGTAAGAAACGTCAGCCTTCTTGTAGTTAAGTCGGCCTTGTGCCTTTTGTATTGAATTCCGATGCAATTTCTGTGTTTCATCGACAATAAGAAGGTCCAAGGGATACAGTAAACCTAAAGTGAAGCATCGGAATCTATAACAAGTGTCTTAGGAATGGTTCAAAACATAGACAGTAGGAAGAGTCAGTCTTCTAGTACTTAAGTCGGCATTGTGCTTTTCTATTTAATTCGGAAGCCATTTCTGTGTTTCATCGTCAATAAGACGGTCAGGGGGATACAGTAAACTAGAAGTGAAGCATCGGAATCTATAACTAGTGTCTCAGGAATGGTTCAAAGCATAGGCAGTTGGAAGAGTCAGTCTTCTTGTACTTAAGTCGGCATTGTGCCTTTTGTATTTAATTCCGATGCATTTTCTGTGTTTCATCGTCAATAAGAAGGTCCAAGGGATACAGTAAACATGAAGTGAAGCATCGGAATCTATAACTAGTGTCACTGGAATGGTTCTAATTATAGACAGTAAGAAGAGTCAGTCTTCTTGTACTTAAATCGGCATTGTGCCTTTTGTATTAAATTCCGATGCAATTTCTGTGTTTCATCGTCAATAAGAAGGTGCAAGGGATACAGTATACCTGAAGTGAAGCATCGGAATCTATAACTAGTGTCACAGGAATGGTGCAAATCATAGACAGTAAGATGAGTCAGTATTCTTGTACTTAAGTCGGCATTGTGCTTTTTGTATTTAATTCCGATGCAATTTCTGTGTTTCATCGTCACTAACAAGGTCAGTGGGATACAGTAATCCTGAGGTTAGGCATCGGAATCTATAACTAGTGTCACTGGAATGGTTCAAAGCATAGTCAGTAAGAAGAGTCAGTGTTCTTGTAGTTAAGTCGGCATTGTGCCTTTTGTATTGAATTCCGAACCAATCTCTGTGTTTCATCGTCAATAAGAAGGTGCAAGGGATACAGTAAACCTGAAGTGAAGCATCGGAATCTATAACTAGTGTCACAGGAGTGGTTCAAAGCATAGACAGTAACAAGAGTCAGTCTTCTTGTACTTAAGTCGGCATACTGCCTTTTCTATTTAATTCCGATGCAATTTCTGTGTTTCATCGTCATTAAGATGGTCCAAGGGATGAAGAAAACCCGAAGTGAAGCATCGGAATTTATAACTAGTGTCACAGGAATGGTCCAAAACATAGTCATTAATAACAATCAGTTTTCTTGTACTTAAGTCGGCATTGTGCCTTTTGTATTTAATTCCGATGCAATTTCAGTGTTTCTTCGTCAATAAGAAGGACCAAGGGATACAGTAAACAAGGAGTGAAGCATCGGAAACTATAACTAGTGTCACAGGGATGGTTCAAAACATAGACACTAAGAAGAGTCAGACTTCTTGTACTTAAGTCGGCATTGTGCCTTTTGTATTTAGTATGGACGCAATTTCTGTGTTTCATCGTTAATAAGAAGGTCAGAGGGATACAGGAATCCCGAAGTTAAGCATCGGAATCTATGACTAGTGTCACAGGAATGGTTCAAAGCATAGTCCATAAGAAGAGTCAGTCTTCTTGTTCTTAAGTCGGTATTGTGCTTTTTGTATTTATTTCCGATGCAATTTCTGTGTTTCATCGTCAATAACACGGTCCACGGGATACAGTAAACCTGAAGTGAAACATCGGAATCTATAACTAGTGTCACAGGGATGGTTCAAAGCGTGGACAGTAAGAAGAGTCCATCTTCTTGTACTTAAGTCTGCATTGTGCCTTTTGTATTTAATTCCGATGCAATTTCTGTTTTTCATCGTCAATAAGAAGGTCGATGGGATACAGTAAACCTGGAGTGAAGCATCGGAGTCTATAACTAGTGTCACAGGAATGGTTAAAAGCATACACAGTAAGAAGAGTCAGTTCTCTTATACTTAATTCGGCATTGTGCCTTTTGTATTTAATTCCGATGCAATTTCTGTGTTTCATCGTCAATAAGAAGGTTAGAGGGATACAGTAAACCTGAAGTGAAGCAACGGAATCTATAACTAGTGTCACAGGAATGGTTCAAAACACAGTCAGTAAGAAGGGTCAGTCTTCTTGTAGTTAAGTCGGCCTTGTGCCTTTTGTATTGAATTCCGATGCAATTTCTGTGTTTCACCGACAATAAGAAGGTCCAAGGGATACAGTAAACCTAAAGTGAAGCATCGGAATCTATAACAAGTGTCTTAGGAATGGTTCAAAACATAGACAGTAGGAAGAGTCAGTCTTCTAGTACTTAAGTCGGCATTGTGCTTTTCTATTTAATTCGGAAGCAATTTCTGTGTTTCATCGTCAATAAGACGGTCAGGGGGATACAGTAAACTAGAAGTGAAGCTTCGGAATCTATAACTAGTGTCTCAGGAATGGTTCAAAACATAGGCAGTTGGAAGAGTCAGTCTTCTTGTACTTAAGTCGGCATTGTGCCTTTTGTATTTAATTCCGATGCATTTTCTGTGTTTCATCGTCAATAACAAGGTCCAAGGGATACAGTAAACATAAAGTGAAGCATCGGAATCTATAACTAGTGTCACTGGAATGGCTCAAATTATAGACAGTAAGAAGAGTTAGTCTTCTTGTACTTAAGTCGGCATTGTGCCTTTTGTATTAAATTCCGATGCAATTTCTGTGATTCATCGTAAATAACAAGGTCCAAGGGATACAGTAATCCTGAAGTGAAGCATCAGAATCTATAACTAGTGTCACAGGAATGGTGCAATTCATAGACAATAAGATGAGTCAGTATTCTTGTACTTAAGTCGGCATTGTGCTTTTTGTATTTAATTCCGATGCAATTTGTGTGCTTCATCGTCACTAAGAAGGTCAGAGGGATACAGTAATCCTGAAGTTAAGCATCGGAATCTATAACTAGAGTCACAGGAATGGTTCAAAGCATAGTCAGTAAGAAGAGTCGGTCTTCTTGTAGTTAAGTCGGCATTGTGCCTTTTGTATTTCATTCCGATGCACTTTCTGTGTTTCATCGTCAATAAGAAGGTCCTAGGGATACAGTAAACCTGAAGTGAAGCATCGGAATCAATAACTAGTGTCACTGGAAAGGTTCAAATTATAGACAGTAAGAAGATTCGGTCTTCTTGTACTTAACTCGGCATTGTGCCTTTTGTATTGAATTCCGATGCAATATCGGTGTTTCATCGTCATTCAGAAGGTCCAAGGGAAACAGTAAACCTGAAGTGAAGCATCGGAATCTATAACTAGTGTCACAGGAATGGTGCAAATCATAGACAGTAAGATGAGTCAGTATTCTTGTACTTAAGTCGGCATTGTGCTTTTTGTATTTAATTCCGATGCAATTTCTGTGTTTCATCGTCAATAACACGGTCCACGGGATACAGTAAACCTGAAGTGAAACATCGGAATCTATAACTAGTGTCACAGGGATGGTTCAAAGCGTAGACAGTAAGAAGAGTCATTCTTCTTGTACTTAAGTCGGCATTGTGCCTTTTGTATTTAATTCCGATGCAATTTCTGTGTTTCATCGTCAATAAGAAGGTCGAAGGGATACAGTAAACCTGGAGTGAAGCATCGGAGTCTATAACTAGTGTCACAGGAATGGTTAAAAGCATACACAGTAAGAAGAGTCAGTCCTCTTGTACTTAATTCGGCATTGTGCCTTTTGCATTTAATTCCGATGCAATTTCTGTGTTTCATTGTCAATAAGAAGGTCAGAGTGATACATTAAACCTGAAGTGAAGCAACGGAATCTATAACTAGTGTCACAGGAATGGTTCAAAACACAGTCATTAAGAAGGGTCACTCTTCTTGTAGTTAAGTCGGCCTTGTGCCTTTTGTATTGAATTCCGATGCAATTTCTGTGTTTCATCGACAATAAGAAGGTCCAAGGGATACAGTAAACCTGAAGTGAAGCATCGGAATCTATAACAAGTGTCTCAGGAATGGTTCAAAGCATAGACAGTAGGAAGAGTCAGTCTTCTAGTACTTAAGTCGGCATTGTGCTTTTCTATTTAATTCGGATGCAATTTCTGTGTTTCATCGTCAATAAGACGGTCAGGGGGATACAGTAAACCAGAAGTGAAGCATCGGAATCTGTAACTAGTGTCTCAGGAATGGTTCAAAACATAGGCAGTTGGAAGAGTCAGTCTTCTTGTACTTAAGTCGGCATTGTGTCTTTTGTATTTTATTCCGATGCTATTTCTGTGTTTCATCGTCAATACGAAGGTCCAAGGGATACAGTAAACCTGAAGTGAAGCATCGGAATCTACAACTAGTGTCACAGGAATGGTTCAAAACATAGCCAGTAAGAAGAGTCAGTCTTCTTGTGCTTAAGTTGGCAATGTGCTTTTCGTATTTAATTCCGATGAAATTTCTGTGTTTCACCGTCAATAAGAAGGTCCAAGGGATACAGTAAACATGAAGTGAAGCATCGGACTCTATAACTAGTGTCACTGGAATGGTTCAAATTATAGACAGTAAGAAGAGTCAGTCTTCTTGTACTCGGCATTGTGCCTTTTGTATTTAATTCCGATGCAATTTCTGTGATTCATTGTAAATAACAAGGTCCAAGGGATACAGTAAACCTGAAGTGAAGCATCGGAATCTATAACTAGTGTCACAGGAATGGTGCAATTCATAGACAATAAGATGAGTCAGTACTCTTGTACTTAAGTCGGCATTGTGCTTTTTGTATTTCAATCCGATACAATTTCTGTGTTTCATCTTCACTAAGAAGGTCAGAGGGATACAGTAATCCTGAAGTTAAGCATCGGAATCTATAACTAGTGTCACAGTAATGGTTCAAAGCATAGACAGTAACAAGAGTCAGTCTTCTTGTACTTAAGTCGGCATATTGCCTTTTCTATTTAATTCCGATGCAATTTCTGTGTTTCATCGTCAATAAGAAGGTCAGAAGGATACGGTAAACCTGCAGTGAAGCATCGGAATCTATAACTAGTCTCACAGGAATGGTTCAAAACATAGTCAGTAAGAAAAGTCAGTCTTCTTGAACTTAAGTTGGCATTGTGCTTTTCGTATTTAATTCCGATGCAATTTCTGTGTTTCACCGTAAATGAGAAGGCCCAAGGGATACAGCAAACCTGAAGTGAAGCAACGGACTCTATAACTAGTGTCACAGAAATGGTTCAAAACATAGACAGTAGGAAGAGTTAGTCTTCTTGTACATAAGTCGGCATTGTGCCTTTTGTATTTAATTCCGATGTGATTTCTGTGTTTCATCGTCAATAAGAAGGTCCAAGGGAAACAGTAATCCTGAAGTGAAGCATCGGAATCTATAACTAGTGTCACAGGACTGGTTCAAAACATAGATAGTAAGAAGGGTCAGACTTCTTGTCCTTAAGTCGGCATTGTGCCTTTTGTATTTAATTCCGATGCAATTTCTGTGTTTCATCGGCAATAAGGTCAGAGGGATACAGTAAACCTAAATTGAAGCATCGGAATCTATAACTAGTGTCACAGGAATGGTTCAAAATATAGACAGTAGGAAGAGTCAGTCTTCTTGTACTTTAGTCGGCATTGTGCCTTTTGTATTTAATTCCGATGCGAATTTCTGTGTTTCATAGTCAATAATAAGGTCCAAGGTGTACAGTAAACCTGAAGTGAAGCATCGGAATCTATAACTAGTGTCACAGGAATGGTTCAAAGCATAGTCAGTGAGAAGCGTCAGTCTTCTTGTACTTAAGTCGACATTGTGCCTTGTCTATTTATATCCGATGCAATTTCTGTGTTTCTTCGTCAATAAGATGGTCCAAGGGATACAGTAAACCCGAAGTGAAGCATCGGAATTTATAACTAGTGTCGCAGGAATGATCCAAAACACAGTCATTAATAAGAGTCAGTCTTCTTGTACTTAAGTCGGCATTGTGCCTATTGTATTTCATTCCGATGTAATTTCTGTGTTTCATCGTCAATAAGAAGGTCTAAGGGACACAGTAAACCTGCAGTGAAGCATCGGAATCTATAACTAGTGTCACAGGGATGGTTCAAATCATAGACTGTAAGAAGAGTCAGTCTTCTTGTACTTAAGTCGGCATTGTGCCTTTTGTATTTAATTCCGATGCACTTTCTATGTTTCATCGTCAATAACAAGGTCCAAGGGATACAGCAAACCTGAAGTGAAGCATCGGAATCTATAACTAGTGTCACAGGAATGGTTTATAACATAGTCAGTAAAAAGATTGAGTCTTCCTGTACTTAAGTCGGCATTGTGCATTTTCTATTTAATTCCGATGCAATTTCTGTGTTTCATCGTCAATAAGATGGTCCAAGGGATACGGTAAACCTGAAGTGAAGCATCGGAATCTATAACTAGTGTCAATGGAATGGTCCAAAACATAGACAGTAAGAAGAGTCAGTCTTCTTGATCTTAAGTCGGCAGTGTGCCTTTTGTATTTAATTCCGATGCAATTTCTGTGTTTCATGGTCAATAAGAAGGTCAGCGGGACACAGTAAACCTGAAGTGAAGTATCGGACTCTATAACTAGTGTCACAGGAATGGTTCTAAACATAGTCAGTAAGAAGAGTCAGTCTTCTTGTCCTTAAGTCGGCGTTGTGCCTTTTGTATTTAATTCCGATGCAATTTCTGTGTTTCATCGTCTATAAGAAGGTCCAAGGGATACAGTAAACCTGGAGTGAAGCATCGGAATCTATAACTAGTGTCACAGGAATGGTTCAAAGCATAGACAGTAAGAAGAGTCAGTCTTCTTGTACTTCAGTCGGCATAGTGCCTTTTCTATTTAATTCCGATGCAATTTCTGTGTTTCATCGTCAATAAGAAGGTCAGAAGGATACAGTAAACCTTAAGTGAAGTATCGGAATCTATAACTAGTGTCACGGGAATGGTTCAAAACATAGTCAGTAAGAGGAGTCAGTCTTCTTGAACTTAAGTTGGCATTGTGCCTTTCGTATTTAATTCCGATGCAATTTCTGTGTTTCACCGTCAATAAGAAGGTCCAAGGGATACAGTAAACCTGAAGTGAAGCATCGGACTCTATAACTAGTGTCATAGAAATGGTTCAAAGCATAGACAGTAGGAAAAGTCAGTCTTCTTGCACATAAGTCGGCATTGAGCCTTTTGTATTTAATTCCGATGCAATTTCTGTGTTTCATCGTCAATAAGAAGGTCCAAGGGAAACAGTAAACTTGAAGTGAAGCATCGAAATCTATAACTAGTGTCACAGGACTGGTTCAAAACATAGATAATAAGAACGGTCAGTCTTCTTGTCCTTAAGTCGGCAATGTGCCTTTTGTATTTAATTACGATGCAATTTCTATGTTTCATCGGCAACAAGGTCAGAGGGATACAGTAAACCTAAATTGAAGCATCGGAATCTATAACTAGTGTCACAGGAATGGTTGAAAATATAGACAGTAGGAAGAGTCAGTCTTCTTGTACTTAAGTCAAAATTGTGCCTTTTGTATTTAAATCCGATGCGATTTCTGTGTTTCATAGTCAATAAGAAGGTCCAAGGTGTACAGTAAACCTGAAGTGAAGCATCGGAATCTATAACTAGTGTCACAGGAATGGTTCATAGCATAGTCAGTAAGAAGCGTCAGTCTTCTTGTACTTAAGTCGGCATTGTGCCTTTTCTATTTAATTCCGATGCAATTTCTGTGTTTCATCGTGAATAAGAAGGTCCAAGATATAGTAAACCTGGAGTGAAGCATCGGAAACTATAACTAGTGTCACAGGAATGGTCCAAAACACAGTCAGTAATAAGAGTCAGTCTTCTTGTACTTAAGTCGGCATTGTGCCTTTTGTATTTAATTCCGATGCAATTTCTGTGTTTCTTCGTCAATAAGATGGACCAAGGGATACAGTAAACCTGGAGTGAAGCATCGGAAACTATAACTAGTGTCACAGGGATGGTTAAAAACATAGACAGTAAGAAGAGTCAGTCTTCTTGTACTTAAGTGGGCATTGTGCCTTTTGTATTTAATTCGGGTGCAATTTCTGTGTTTCATCGTCAATAAGAGGGTCAGAGGGATACAGCAATCCTGAAGTTAAGCATCGGAATCTATTACTAGTGTCACAGGAAGGGTTCAAAGCATAGTCAGTAAGAAGTGTCACTCTTCTTGTTCTTAAGTCGGTATTGTGCCTGTTGTATTTAATTCCGATGCAATATCTGTGATTCATCGTCAATAAGACGGTCCAAGGGATACAGTAAACCTGAAGTGAAGCATCGGAACCTATAACTAGTGTCACAGGAATGGTTCAAAACATAGACAGTAGGAAGAGTCACTCTTCTTGTACTTAAGTCGGCATTGTGCCTTTTGTATTTAATTCCGATGCAATTTCTGTGTTTCATCGTCTATAAGAAGGTCCAAGGGATACAGTAAACCTGGATTGATGCATCGGAATCTATAACTAGTGTCACAGGAATGGTGCAAATCATAGACAGTAAGATGAGTCAGTATTCTTGTACTTAAGTCGGCATTGTGCTTTTTGTATTTAATTCCGATGCAATTTCTGTGTTTCATCGTCACTAAGAAGGTCAGAGGGATACAGTAATCCTGAAGTTAAGCATCGGAATCTATAACTAGTGTCACAGGAATGGTTCAAAGCATAGTCAGTAAGAAGAGTCAGTCTTCCTGTAGTTAAGTCGGCATTGTGCCTTTTGTATTGAATTCCGAACCAATTTCTTTGTTTCATCGTCAATAAGAAGGTGCAAGGGATACAGTAAACCTGAAGTGAAGCGTCGGAATCTATAACTAGTGTCACAGGAATGGTTTAAAGCATAGACAAAGAAGAAGAGACAGTCTTCTCGTACTTAAGTCGGCATTGTGCCTTTTCTGATTAATTCCGATGCAATTTCTGTGTTTCATCGGCAATAAGGTCAGAGGGATACAGTAAACCTGAAGTGAAGCATCGGAATCTATAACTAGTGTCACAGGAATGGTTCAAAATATAGACAGTAGGAAGAGTCAGTCTACTTGTACTTAAGTCGGCATTGTGCCTTTTGTATTTAATTCCGATGCGATTTCTGTGTTTCATAGTCAATAAGAAGGTCCAAGGTGTACAGTAAACCTGAAGTGAAGCATCGGAATCTATAACTAGTGTTACAGGAATGGTTCAAAACATAGAAAGTAAGAAGAGTCAGTCATCTTGTACTTAAGTCGGCATTGTGCCTTTTCTATTTAATTCCGATGCAATTTCTGTGTTTCATCGTCAATAAGAAGGTCAGAGGGATACAGTAATCCTGAAGTTAAGCATCGGAATCTATGACTAGTGTCACAGGAATGGTTCAAAGCATAGTCAGTAAGAAGAGTCAGTCTTCTTGTTCTTAAGTCGGTATTGTACCTTTTGTATTTAATTCCGATGCAATATCTGTGTTTCATCGTCAATAAGACGGTCCAAGGGAAACAGTAAACCTGAAGTGAAGCATCGGAATCTATAACTAGTGTCACAGGAATGGTTTAAAACATAGTCAGTAAAAAGATTGAGTCTTCCTGTACTTAAGTCGGCATGGTGCCTTTTCTATTTAATTCCGATGCAATTTCTGTGTTTCATCGTCAATAAGATGGTCCAAGGGATACGGTAAACCTGGAGTGAAGCATCGGAATCTATAACTAGTGTCAATGGAATGGTCCAAACATAGACAGTAGGAAGAGTCAGTCTTCTTGTACTCAAGTCGGCATTGTGCCTATTGTATTTAATTCCGATGTAATATCTGTGTTTCATCGTCAATAAGAAGGTCTAAGGGACACAGTAAGCCTGCAGTGAAGCATCGGAATCTATAACTAGTGTCACAGGAATGGTTCAAAGCATGGATAGTAAAAAGGGTCAGTCTTCTTGTCCTTAAGTCGGCATTGTGCCTTTTGTATTTAATTCCGATGCAATTTCTGTGTTTCATCGTCAATAAGAAGGTCAGAGGGATACAGTAAACCTGAAGGGAAGCATCGGAATCTATAACTAGAGTCACAGGAATGCTTCAAAACATAGTCAGAGAGAAGCGTCAGTCTTCTTGTCCTTAAGTCGGCATTGTGCCTTTTGTATTTAATTCCGATGCACTTTCTGTGTTTCATCGTCAATAACAAGGTCCAAGGGATACAGCAAACCTGAAGTGAAGCATCGGAATCTATAACTAGTGTCACAGGAATGGTTTAAAACATAGTCAGTAAAAAGATTGAGTCTTCCTGTACTTAAGTCGGCATTGTGCCTTTTCTATTTAATTCCGATGCAATTTCTGTGTTTCATCGTCAATAAGATGGTCCAAGGGATACGGTAAACCTGGAGTGAAGCATCGGAATCTATAACTAGTGTCAATGGAATGGTCCAAACATAGACAGTAAGAAGAGTCAGTCTTCTTGTACTTAAGTCGGCATTGTGCCTTTTGTATTTAATTCCGATGCAATTTATGTGTTTCATGGTCAATAAGAAGGTCAGCGGCATACAGTAAACCTGAAGTGAAGTATCGGAATCTACAACTAGAGTCACAGGAATGGTTCTAAACATAGTCAGTAAGAAGAGTCAGTCTTCAGGTCCTTAAGTCGGCATTGTGCCTTTTGTATTTAATTCCGATGCAATTTCTGTGTTTCATCGTCTATAAGAAGGTCCAAGGGATACAGTAAACCTGGAGTGAAGCATCGGAATCTATAACTAGTGTCACAGGAATGGTGCAAATCATAGACAGTAAGATGAGTCAGTATTCTTGTACTTAAGGTGGCATTGTGCTTTTTGTATTTAATTCCGATGCAATTTCTGTGTTTCATCGTCACTAAGAAGGTCAGAGGGATACAGTAATCCTGAAGTTAAGCATCGGAATCTATAACTAGTGTCACAGGAATGGTTCAAAGCATAGTCAGTAAGAAGAGTCAGTCTTCCTGTAGTTAAGTCGGCATTGTGCCTTTTGTATTGAATTCCGAACCAATTTCTTTGTTTCATCGTCAATAAGAAGGTGCAAGGGATACAGTAAACCTGAAGTGAAGCGTCGGAAAATATAACTAGTGTCACAGGAATGGTTTAAAGCATAGACAAAGAAGAAGAGACAGTCTTCTTGTACTTAAGTCGGCATTGTGCCTTTTCTATTTAATTCCGATGCAATTTCTGTGTTTCATCGTCAATAAGAAGGTCCAAGGGATACAGTAAACCTGGGGTGAAGCATCGGAATCTATAACTAGTGTGACAGGAATGGTTCAAAACATAGTCAGTAAGAAGAGTCAGTCTTCTTGTCCTTAAGTCGGCATTGTGCCTTTTGTATTTAATTCCGATGCAATTTCTGTGTTTCATCGTCTACAAGAAGGTCCAAGGAATACAGTAAACCTGGAGTGAAGCATCGGAATCTATAACTAGTGTCACAGGAATGGTTCAAAACATAGACAGTACGAAGTGTCAGTCTTCTTGTACTTAAGTCGGCATTGTGCCTTTTGTATTTAATTCCGATGCAATTTCTGTGTTTCATTGTCAATAGGAAGGTCAGAGGGATACTGTAAACCTGAAATGAAGCATCGGAATCTATAACTAGTGTCACAGGAATGGTTCAAAACATAGACAGTAAGAAGGGTCAGTCTTCTTGTACTTAAGTCGGCATTTTGTCTTTTGTATTTAATTCCGATGCCATTTCTGTGTTTCATCGTCAATAAGAAGGTCCAAGGGATACAGTAAACCTGTAGTGAAGTATCGGAATCTATAACTAGTGTCACAGGAATGGTTCAAAACATAGTCGGTAAGAAGAGTCAGTCTTCTTGTACTTAAGTCGGCTTTGTGCCTTTTCTATTTAATTCCGATGCAATTTCTGTGTTTCATCGTCAATAAGAAGGTCAGAGAGATACAGTAATCCTGAAGTTAAGCATCGGAATCTATGACTAGTGTCACAGGAATGGTTCAAAGCATAGTCAGTAAGAAGGGTCAGTCTTCTTGTTCTTAAGTCGGTATTGTGCCGTTTGTATTTAATTCCGATGCAATATCTGTGTTTCATCGTCAATAAGACGGTCCAAGGGATACAGTAAACCTGAAGTGAAGCATCGGAATCTATAACTAGTGTCACAGGAATGGTTCAAAGCATGGATAGTAAAAAGAGTCAGTCTTCTTGTCCTTAAGTCGGCATTGTGCCTTTTGTATTTAATTCCGATGCAATTTCTGTGTTTCATCGTCAATAAGAAGGTCAGAGGGATACAGTAAACCTGAAGTGAAGCATCGGAATCTATAACTAGAGTCACAGGAATGGTTCAAAACATAGTCAGAGAGAAGCGTCAGTCTTCTTGTCCTTAAGTCGGCATTGTGCCTTTTGTATTTAATTCCGATGCAATTTCTGTGTTTCATCGTCAATAAGAAGGTCCAAGGGATACAGTAAACCTGGAGTGTAGCATCGGAATATATAACCAGTGTCACAGGAATGGTTCAAAACATAGAAAGTAAGAAGAGTCAGTCTTCGTGTACTTAAGTCGGCATTTTGCCTTTTGTATTTAATTCCGATGCACTTTCTGTGTTTCATCGTCAATAGGAAGGTCCAAGGGATACAGCAAACCTGAAGTGAAGCATCGGAATCTATAACTAGTGTCACAGGAATGGTTTAAATCATAGTCAGTAAAAAGATTGAGTCTTCCTGTACTTAAGTCGGCATTGTGCCTTTTCTATTTAATTCCGATGCAATTTCTGTGTTTCATCGTCAATAAGATGGTCCAAGGGATACGGTAAACCTGGAGTGAAGCATCGGAATCTATAACTAGTGTCAATGGAATGATCCAAAACATAGACAGTAAAAAGAGTCAGTCTTCTTGTACTTAAGCCGGCATTGTGCTTTTTGTATTAAATTCCGATGCAATTTCTGTGTTTCATCGTCACTAAGAAGGTCAGAGGGATACAGTAATCCTGAAGTTAAGCATCGGAATCTATAACTAGTGTCACAGGAATGGTTCAAAGCATAGTCAGTAAGAAGAGTCAGTCTTCCTGTAGTTAAGTAGGCATTGTGCCTTTTGTATTGAATTCCGAACCAATTTCTTTGTTTCATCGTCTATAAGAAGGTGCAAGGGATACAGTAAACCTGAAGTGAAGCGTCGGAATCTATAACTAGTGTCACAGGAATGGTTTAAAGCATAGACAAAAATGAAGAGACAGTCTTCTTGTACTTAAGTCGGCATTGTGCCTTTTCTATTTAATTCCGATGCAATTTCTGTGTTACATCGTCAATAAGAAGGTCCAAGGGATACAGTAAACCTGGGGTGAAGCATCGGAATCTATAACTATTGTCACAGGAATGGTTCAAAACATAGTCAGTAAGAAGAGTCAGTCTTCTTGTCCTTAAGTCGGCATTGTGCCTTTTGTATTTAATTCCGATGCAATTTCTGTGTTTCATCGTCTACAAGAAGGTCCAAGGAATACAGTGAACCTGGAGTGAAGCATCGGAATCTATAACTAGTGTCACAGGAATGGTTCAAAACATAGACAGTACGAAGTGTTAGTCTTCTTGTACTTAAGTCGGTATTGTGCCTTTTGTATTTAATTCCGATGCAATTTCTGTGTTTCATCGTCAATAGGAAGGACAGAGGGATACAGTAAACCTGAAATGAAGCATCGTTATCTATAACGAGTGTCACAGGAATGGTTCAAAATATAGACAGTAAGAAGGGTCAGTCTTCTTGTACTTAAGTCGGCATTTTGCCTTTTGTATTTAATTCCGATGCCATTTCTGTGTTTCATCGTCAATAAGAAGGTCCAAGGGATACAGTAAACCTGTAGTGAAGTATCGGAATCTATAACTAGTGACACAGGAATGGTTCAAATCATAGACAGTAATAAGTGTCACTCTTCTTGTACTTAAGTCGGCATTGTGACATTTGTATTTAATTCCGATGCAATTTTTGTGCTTCATCGGCAATACGAAGGTCAGAGGGATACAGTAAACCTGAAGTGAAGCGTTGCAATCTGTAACTAGTGTCACAGGAATGGATCAAAACATAGTCAGTAAGAAGAGTCAGTCTTCTTGTACTTAAGTCGGCATTGTGCCTTTTGTATTTAATTCCGATGCAAGTTCTGTGCTTCATTGTCAATAAGAAGGTCAGAGGGATACAGCAAACCCGAAGTGAAGCATCGGAATCTGTAACTAGTGTCACAGGAATGGTTCAAATCATAGACATTAAGAAGGGTCAGTCTTCTTGTACTTAAGTCGGCATTGTGACATTTGTATTTAATTCCGTTGCAATTTCTGTGTTTCATCGTCAGTAAGAGGGTCCAAGGGATACAGTAAAACGGAAGTCAAGCATCAGAATCTATAACTAGTGTCACAGGAATGGTTCAAAGCGTAGTCAGTAAGAAGAGTCAGTCTTCTTGTACTTTAGTAGGGATTGTGGCGTTTCTATTTAATTCCGAAACAATTTCTGTGTTTCCTCGTCAATAAGAAGGTCGGAGAGATACAGTAAACCGGAAGTGAAGCATCGGGATCTATAACTAGTGTCACAGGAAAGGTTCAAAACATAGTCAGTAAGAAGAGTCAGTCTTCTTGTACTTAAGTCGGCATTGTGCCTTCTGTATTTAATTCCGATGCAATTTATGTGTTTCATCGTCAATGAGAAGGTCCAAGGGATACAGTAAACCGGAAGTGAAGCATCGGAATCTATAACTAGTGCCACAGGAATGGTTCAAAACATAGACAGTAAGAAAAGTCAGTCGTCTTGTACTTAAGTCGGCATCGTGCCTTTTCTATTTAATTCCGATGCAATTTCTGTGTTTCATCGTCAACAAGAATGTCAGAGGGATACAGTAAACCTAAAGTGAAGCATCCTAATCTGTAACTAGTGCCACAGGATTGGTTCAAAACATAGTCAGTAAAAAGAGTCAGACTTCTTGTACTTAAGTCGGCATTGTGCCTTTTGTATCTACTTCCGATGCAATTTCTGTGTTTCATCGTCAATAAGAGGGTCAGAGGTATACAGTAAACCTGAAGTAAAGCATCGGAATCTATAACTAGTGTCACTGGAATGGTTCAAAACATAGTCAGTAAGAAGAGTCAGTCTTTTTGTACTTAAGTCGGCATTGTGCCTTTTGTGTTTAATTCCGATGCAATTTCTGTGTTTCATCGTCAATAAGTAGGTCCAAGGGATACAGTAAACCTGAAGTGAAGCATCGGAATCTATAACTAGTGTCACAGGAATGGTTCAAAACATAGTCATTAAGAAGAGTCAGTCTTTTTGTACTTAAGTCTGCATTGTGCCTTTTGTGTTTAATTCCGATGCATTTTCTGTGTTTCATCGTCAATAAGTAGGTCCAAGTGATACATTAAACCTGAAGTGAAGCATCGGAATCTATAACTAGTGTCACAGGAATGGTTCAAAACATATACAGTAAGAAGAGTCAGTCTTCTTGTACTTAAGACGGTATTGTGCCTTTTGTATTTAATTCTGATGCAATTTCTGTGTTTCATCGTCAATAAGAGGGTCCAAGGGATACAGTAAACCTGAAGTGAAGCAACGGAATCTATAACTAGTTTCACAGTAATGGTTCAAATCATAGACAGTAAGAAGACTCAGTCTTCTTGTACTTAAGTCGGCATTGTGCGTTTTGTATTTATTTTCGATGAAATTTCTGTGTTTCATCGTCAATAAGAAAATCAGAGGGATAAAGTAAACCTGAAGTGAAGCATCGGAGTCTATAACAAGTGTCAAAGGAATAGTTCAAAACATTGACAGTAGGAGGGGTCAGTCTTCTTGTACTTAAGTCGGCATTGTCCCTTTTTTATTTAATTCCGTTGCAAATTCTAAGTTTCATCGTCAATAAGAAGGTCCAAGGGATACAGTAAACCTGAAGTTAAGCATCGGAATCTATAACTAGTGTCTCAGGAATGGTTCAAACCATAGACTGTAAGAAGGGTCAGTCTTCTTGTACTTAAGTCGGCATTGTGCCTTTTGTATTTTATTCCAATGCAATTTCTGAAATTCATCGACAATAAGAAGGTACAAAGGATACAATAAACCTGAAGTGAAGCATCGGAATCTATAACTAGTGTCACAGGAATGGTTCAAAACATAGACAGTAAGATGAGTCAGTCTTCTTGTACTTAAGTCGGTATTGTGATTTTGCATTTAATTCCGATGCAATTTCTGTGTTTCATCGTCAATAAGAAGGTCCAAGGGATTCAGTAAACCTGAAGTGAAGCATCGAAAACTATAACTAGTGTCACAGGAATGGTTCAAAACATAGACAGTAATTAGAGTCAGTCTTCTTGTACTTAAGTCGGCATTGTTCCTTTTCTATTTAATTCCGATGCAATTTCTGTGTTTCATCGTCAATAAGAAGGTCCAAGGGATACAGTAAACCTGAAGTGAAGCATCGGAAACTATAACTAGTGTCACAGGAACGGTTCAAGTCATAGTCAGTAAGAAGAGTCAGTCTTCTTGTACTTAAGTCGGCATTGTTCCTTTTGTATTTAATTCCGATGTAATTTCTGTGTTTCATCGTCAATAAGAAGGTCCAAGAGATACAGTAAACCTGGAGTTAAGCATCGGAATCTATAACTAGTGTCACAGGAATGGTTCAAAACATAAACAGTAAGAAGAGTCAGTCTTCTTGTACTTAAGTCGGCATTGTGCCTTTTGTATTTAATTCCGATGCAATATCTGTGTTTCATCGTCAATAAGAAGGTCCAAGGGATACAGTAAAACCGAAGTCAAGCATCGGAATCTATAACTAGTGTCACAGGAATGTTTCTAAACATAGCCAGTAAGTAGAGTCAGTCATCTCGTACTTAAGTAGGCACTGTGGCGTATCTATTTAATTCCGATGCAATTTCTGTGTTTCCTCGTCAATAAGAAGGTCAGAGGGATACACTAAACCTGAAGTGAGGCATCGGGATCTATAGCTATTGTCACAGGAATGGTTCAAAACATAGTCAGTAAGTAGAGTCAGTCTTCTTGTACTTAAGTCGGCATTGTGCCTTTTGTATTTAACTGCGAAGCAATTTCGGTGTTTCATCGTGAATAAGAAGGTCCAAATGGTACAGTAAACCTGAAGTGAAGCATTGGAATCTACAACTAGTGTCACAGGAATGGTTCGAAACTTAGACAATAAGAAAAGTCAGTCGTCTTGTACTTAAGTCGGCATTGTGCCTTTTCTATTCTATTCCGATGCAATATCTGTGTTTATCGTCAATAAGAAGATCAGAGGGATACAGTAAACCTGAAGTGAAGCATCGGAATGTGTTACTAGTGTGACAGGAATCGTTCAAAACATTGACAGTAGGAAGAGTCAGTCTTCTTGTACTTAAGTCGGCATTGTGCCTTTTGTATTTTATTCCAATGCAATTTCTGAAATTCATCGACAATAAGAAGGTCCAAAGGATACAATAAACCTGAAGTGAAGCATCGGAATCTATAACTAGTGTCACAGGAATGGTTCAAAACATAGACAGTAAGATGAGTCAGTCTTCTTGTACTTAAGTCGGTATTGTGATTTTGCATTTAATTCCGATGCAATTTCTGTGTTTCATCGTCAATAAGAAGGTCCAAGGGATTCAGTAAACCTGAAGTGAAGCATCGAAAACTATAACTAGTGTCACAGGAATGGTTCAAAACATAGACAGTAATTAGAGTCAGTCTTCTTGTACTTAAGTCGGCATTGTTCCTTTTCTATTTAATTCCGATGCAATTTCTGTGTTTCATCGTCAATAAGAAGGTCCAAGGGATACAGTAAACCTGAAGTGAAGCATCGGAAACTATAACTAGTGTCACAGGAACGGTTCAAGTCATAGTCAGTAAGAAGAGTCAGTCTTCTTGTACTTAAGTCGGCATTGTTCCTTTTGTATTTAATTCCGATGTAATTTCTGTGTTTCATCGTCAATAAGAAGGTCCAAGAGATACAGTAAACCTGGAGTTAAGCATCGGAATCTATAACTAGTGTCACAGGAATGGTTCAAAACATAAACAGTAAGAAGAGTCAGTCTTCTTGTACTTAAGTCGGCATTTTTCCTTTTCTATTTAATTCCGATGCAATATCTGTGTTTCATCGTCAGTAAGAAGGTCCACGGGATTCAGTAATCCTGAAGTGAAGCATCGGAATCTATAACTAGTGTCACAGCAATGGTTCAAAACATAGTCAGTAAGAAGAATCAGTCTTCTTGTACTTAATTCTGCGTTGTGCCTTTTGTATTTAATTCCGATGCAATTTTTGTATTTCATCGTCAATAAGAAGGTCCAAGGGATGCAGTAAACCTGAAGTGAATCATCGGAATTTAAGTGTCACAGGAATGGCTCAAATCATAATCAGTTAGAAGAGTCAGTCTTCTTGTACTTAAGACGGCATTGTGCCTTTTGTATTTGAATCCGATGCAATTTCTGTGTTTCATCGTCAATAAGAAGGGCCAAGGGATACAGTAATCCTGAAGTTAAGCATCGGAATTAAAACTAGTGTCACAGCAATGGTTCAAAACATAGACAGTAGGAAGAGTCAGTCTACTTGTACTTAAGTCGGCAATGTTCCTATTGTATTTAATTCCGATGCAATTTCTGTGTTTCATCGTCAATAGGTAGGTCCAAGGGACAGAGTATACCTGGAGTGAAGCATCGGAATCTATAACTACTGTCACAGGGATGGTTCAAAACATAGTCAGTAAGAAGAGTCAGTCTTCTTGTACTTAAGTCGGCATTGTGCCTTTTGTATTTAAACCGATGCAATTTCTGTGTTTCATCGTCAATAAGAAGGTCCAAGGGATACAGTAAACCTGGAGTGAAGCATCGGAGTCTATAACTAGTGTCACAGGAATGGTTCAAAACGCAGACAGGAAGAAGAGTCATTCTTCTTGTACTTTATTCGGCATTGCGCTTTTTGTATTTAATTCCGATGCAATTTCTGTGTTTCATCGTCACTAAGAAGGTCAGAGGGATACAGTAAACCTGAAATGAACCATCGGATTCTATGACTAGTGTCACAGCAATGGTTCAAATCATAGACAGTAGGAAAAGTCAATCTACATGTACATAAGTCGGCATTGTGCCTTTTGTATATAATTCCGATGCAATTTCTGTGTTTCATCGTACATAAGATGGTCAGAAGGATACAGTAAACCTGATGTGAAGTATCGGAATCTATAACTAGTGTCACAGGAATGCTTCAAAGCAAAGTCAGTAAGAAGATTCAGTCTTCTTGTACTTAAGTCGGCATTGTGCCTTTTGTATTTAATTCCGATGCAATTTCTGTGTTTCGTCGTCAATAAGAAGGTCCAAGGGATACAGTAGACCTGAATTGAAGCATATGAATCTATAACTAGTGTCACAGGAATGGTTAAAAAAACATACACAGTAAGAAGAGTCAGTCTTCTTGTACTTAAGTCGGCATTGTACCTTTTGTATTTAATTCCGATGCAATTTCTGTGTTTCATCGTCAATAAGAAGGTCAGAGGGCTATAGTTAACCTGAAGTGCAGCATAGGAATCTATAACTAGTGTCACAGGAATGGTTCAGAGCATACACAGTCAGTAGAAACAGTCTTCTTGTACTTAAGTCGGCATTGTGCCTTTTGTATTTAATTCCGATGCAATTTCTGGGTTTCATCGTCAATAAGAAGGTTTAAGGGATACAGTAAACCTGAAGTGAAGCATCGGAATCTATAGCTAGTGTCACAAGAATGGTTCAAAACATAGTCAGTAAGAAGAGTCAGTCTTCTTGTACTTAAGTCGGCATTGTGCCTTTTGTATTTAATTCCGATGCAATTTCTGTGTTTCATCGTCAATAAGAAGGTCCAAGGGATACAGTAAACCTGAAGTGAAGCATCGGAATCTATAACTAGTGTCACAGGAATGGTTCAAAACATAGACAGTATGAAGAGTCAGTCTTCTTGTACTTAAGTCGGCATTGTGCCTTTTGTATTTATTTTCGATGCAATTTCTGTGTTTCATTGTCATAAGAAGATCAGAGGGATACAGTAAACCTGAAGTGAAGCATCGGAGTCTATAACAAGTGTCAAAGGAATGGTTCAAAACATTGACAGTAGGAAGGGTCAGTATTCTTGTACTTAAGTCGGCATTGTCCTTTTTTTTATTATTCCGATGCAATTTCTGTGTTTCATCGTCAATAAGAAGGTCCAACGGATACAGTAAACCTGAAGTGAAGCATCGAACTCTATAACTAGTGTCACAGGAATGGTTCAAAATATAGACAGTAAGAAGAATCAGTCTTCATGTACTTAAGTCGGCATTGTGCCTTTTGCATTTAATTCCGATGCAATTTCTGTGTTTCATCGTCAGTAAGAAGGTCCAAGGGATACAGTAAAACGGAAGTCAAGCATCAGAATCTATAACTAGTGTCACTGGAATGGTTCAAAACATAGCCAGTAAGAAGAGTCAGTCTTCTTGTACCTTAGTAGGCATTGTGGCGTTTCTATTTAATTACGATGCAATTTCTGTGTTTCATCGTCAATAAGAAGGTCCAAGGGATACAGTAAACCAGAAGTTAAGCATCGGAATCTATAACTAGTGTCACAGGAATGGTTCACAACATAGACTGTAAGAATGGTCAGTCTTCTTGTACTTAAGTCGGCATTGTGCCTTTTGTATTTAATTCCGATGCAATTTCTGTGTTTCATCGTCAATAAGAAGGTCCAAGGGATACAGTAAAACCGAAGTCAAGCATCGGAATCTATAACTAGTGTAACAGGAATGTTTCAAAACATAGCCAGTAAGTAGAGTCAGTCTTCTCGTACTTAAGTAGGCACTGTGGCGTATCTGTTTAATTCCGATGCACTTTTTTGTGTTTCCTCGTCACTAAGAAGGTCAGAGGGATACAGTAAACCTGAAGTGAAGCATCGGGATCTATAACTAGTGTCACAGGAATGGTTCAAAACATAGTTAGTAAGAAGAGTCAGTCTTCTTGTACTTAAGTCGGCATTGTGCCTTTCGTATTTAACTCCGATGCAATTTCTGTGTTTCATCGTCAATAAGAAGGTCCGAATGATACAGTAAACCTGAAGTGAAGCATCGGAATCTACAACTAGTGTCACAGGAATGGTTCAAAACTTAGACAGTAAGAAAAGTCAGTCGTCTTGTACTTAAGTCGGCATTGTGCCTTTTCTATTTTATTCCGATGCAATATCTGTGTTTATCGTTAATAAGAAGATCAGAGGGATACAGTAAACCTGATGTGAAGCATCGGAATGTATTACTAGTGTCACAGGAACGGTTCAAGTCATAGTCAGTAAGAAGAGTCAGACTTCTTGTACTTAAGTCGGCATTGTTCCTTTTGTATTTAATTCCGATGTAATTTCTGTTTTTCATCGTCAATAAGAAGGTCCAAGGGATAAAGTAAACCTGGAGTTAAGCATCGGAATCTATAACTAGTGTCACAGGAATGATCAAACCCTAGACTGAAAGAAGAGTCAGTCTTCTTGTACTAAATTCTGCATTCTGCCTTTTGTATTTAATTCCGATGCAAATTTTGTATTTCATCGTCAATAAGAATGTCCAAGGGATGCAGTAAACCTGAAGTGAATCATCGGAATTTAAGTGTCACAGGAATGGCTCAAATCATAATCAGTAAGAAGAGTCAGTCTTCTTGTACTTATGTCGGCATTGTGCCTTTTGTATTTAAATCCGATGCAATTTCTGTGTTTCATCGTCAATAAGAAGGACCAAGGGATACAGTTAACCTGGAGTGAAGCATCGGAATCTATAACTAGTGTCACAGGGATGGTTCAAAACATAGACAGTAGGAAGAGTCAGTCTTCTTATACTTAAGTCGGCATTGTGCCTTTTGTATTGATTTCCGATGCAATTTCTGTGTTTCATCGTCAATAAGAAGGTCCAAGGGATACAGTAATCCTGAAGTTAAGCATCGGAATTAAAACTAGTGTCACAGGAATGGTTCAAAACATAGACAGTAGGAAGAGTCAGTCTGCTTGTACTTAAGTCGACATGGTTCCTATTGTATTTAATTCCGATGCAATTTCTGTGTTTCATCGTCAATAAGTAGGTCCAAGGGACACAGTAAACCTGGAGTGAATCATCGGAATCTATAACTACTGTCACAGGGATGGTTCAAAGCATAGACAGTAAGAAGAGTCAGTCTTCTTGTACTTAAGTCGGCATTGTGCCTTTTGAATTTAAATCCGATGCAATTTCTGTGTTTCATCGTCAATAAGAAGGTCCAAGGGATACAGTAAACCTGGAGTGAAGTATCGGATTCTATAACTAGTGTCACAGGAATGGTTCAAAGCGTAGACAAGAAGAAGAGTCAGTCTTCTTGTATTTTATTCGGCATTGCGCTTTTTGTATTTAATTTCGATGCAATTTCTGTGTTTCATCGTCACTTAGAAGGTCAGAGGGATACAGTAAACCTGAAATGAAACATCGGATTCTATGACTAGTGTCACAGGAATGATTCAAATCATAGACAGTAGGAAAAGTCAATCTACATGTTCATAAGTCGGCATTGTGCCTTTTGTATTTAATTCCGATGCAATTTCTGTGTTTCATCGTACATAAGATGGTCAGAGGGATACAGTAAACCTGATGTGAAGCATCGGAATCTATAACTAGTGTCACAGGAATGCTTTAAAACAAAGTCAGTAAGAAGAGTCAGTCTTCTTGTACTTAAGTCGGCATTGTGCCTTTTGTATTTAATTCCGATGCAAATTCTGTGTTTCATCGTCCACAAGAAGGTCCAAGGGATACAGTAGACCTGAATTAAAGCATCGGAATCTATTACTAGTGTCACGGGAATGGTTCAAAACATAGACAGTAAGAAGAGTCAGTCTTCTTGTACTTAAGTCGGCATTGTGCATTTTGTATTTAATTCCGATGCAATTTCTGTGTTTCATCGTCAATAAGAAGGTCAGAGGGCTACAGTAAACCTGAAGTGCAGCATCGGAATCTATAACTAGAGTCACAGGAATGGTTCAAAGCATAGTCAGTCAGTAGAGTCAGTCTTCTTGTACTTAAGTCGGCATTGTGCCTTTTGTATTTAATTCCGATGCAATTTCTGTGTTTCATCGTCAATAAGAAGGTTTAAGGGCTACAGTAAACCTGAAGAGAAGCATCGGAATCTATAGCTAGTGTCACAAGAATGGTTCAAAACATAGTCAGTAAGAAGAGTCAGTCTTCTTGTACTTAAGTCGGCATTGTGTCTTTTGTATTTAATTCCGATGCAATTTCTGTGTTTCATCGTCCATAAGAAGGTCAGAGGGATACAGTAATCCTGAAGTTAAGCATCGGATTCTATGACTAGTGTCACAGGAATGGTCCGAAACATAGTCAGTAAGAAGAGTCAGTTTTCTTGTACTTAAGTCGGTAATGTGCCTTTTGTATTTAATTCCGATGCAGTTTCTGTGTTTCATCGTCAATAAGAAGATCAGAGGGATACAGTAAACATGAAGTGAAGCGTTGCAATCTATAACTAGTGTCACAGGAATGGTTCAAAACATAGTCAGTAAAAAGAGTCAGTCTTCTTGTACTTAAGTCGGCATTGTGCCTTTTGTATTTAATTCCGATGCAAGTTCTGTGTTTCATCGTCAATAAGAAGGTCAGAGGGATACAGTAAACCTGAAGTGAAGCATCGGAATCTGTAACTAGTGTCACAGGAATGGTTCAAAACACAGACATTAAGAAGGGTCAGTCTTCTTGTACTTAAGTCGGCATTGTGCCTTTTGCATTTAATTCCGATGCAATTTCTGTGTTTCATCGTCAGTAAGAAGGTCCAAGGGATACAGTAAAACGAAAGTCAAGCATAAGAATCTATACCTAGTGTCACAGGAATGGTTCAAAACATAGCCAGTAAGTAGAGTCAGTCTTCTTGTACCTTAGTAGGCATTGTGGCGTTTCTATTTAATTCCGATAAAATTTCTGTGTTTCCTCGTCAATAAGAAGGTCGGATGGATACAATAAACCGGAAGTGAAGCATCGGGATCTATAACTAGTGTCACAGGAATGGTTCAAAACATAGTCAGTAAGAAGAGTCAGTCTTCTTGTACTTAAGTCGGTATTGTGCCTTTTGTATTTAAATCCGATGCAATTTCTGTGTTTCATCGTCAATGAGAAGGTCCAAGGGAAACAGTAAACCGGAAGTGAAGTATCGGAATCTATAACTAGTGTCACAGGAATGGTTCAAAACATAGACAGTAAGAAAAGTCAGTCGTCTTGTACTTAAGTCGGCATTGTGCCTTTTCTATTTAATTCCTATGCAATTTCTGTGTTTCATCGTCAATATGAAGGTCCAAGGGATACAGTAAACCTGAAGTGAAGCATCGGAATCTATAATTAGTGTCACAGGAATGGTTCAAAACATAGACAGTAAGAAGAGTCAGTCTTCTTGTACTTAAGTCGCCATTGTGAAATTTCTATTTAATTCCGATGCAATTTCTGTGTTTCATCGCCAATAAGAGGGTCACAGGGATACAGTAAACCTGAAGAAAAGCATCGGAATCTATAACTAGTCTCACTGGAATAGTTCAAAACATAGTCAGTATGAAGAGTCTGTCATTTTGTACTTAAGTCGGCATTGTGCGTTTTGTGTTTAATTGTGATGCAATTTCTGTGTTTCATCGTCAATAAGTAGGTCCAAGGGATACAGTAAACCTGAAGTGAAGCATCGGAATCTATAACTAGTGTCACAGGAATGGTTCAAACATAGTCATTAAGAAGAGTCCTTTTTATTGTACTTAAGTCTTCATTCTGCCTTTTGTGTTTAATTCCGATGCAATTTCTGTGTTTCATCGTCAATAAGTAGGTCCAAGGCATACAGTAAACCTGGAGTGAAGCATCGGAATCTATAACTAGTGTCACAGGAATGGTTCAAAACATAGACAGTAAGAAGAGTCAGTCTTCTTGTTCTTAAGTCGGCATTGTGCCTTTTGTATTTATTTTCGATGCAATTTCTGTGTTTCATCGTCAATAAGAATATCAGAGGGATACAGTAAACCTGAAGTGAAGCATCGGAATCTATAACAAGTGTCACAGGAATGGTTCAAAGCATTGACAGTAGGAAGGGTCAGTCTTCTTGTATTTAGGTCGGCATTGTGCCTTTTGTATTTAATTCCGATGCAATTTCTGTGTTTCATCGACAATAAGAAGGTCCAAGGGATACAGTAAAACCGAAGTCAGGCATCGGAATCGATAACTAGTGTCACAGGAATGGTTCAAAGCATAGACAGTAAGAAGAGTCAGTCTTCTTGTAATTAAATCAGTATTGTGCCTTTTGTATTTAATTCCTATGAAATTTCTGTGTTTCATCGTGAATAAGAGGGTCCAAGGGATACAGTAAACCAGAAGTGAAGCTTCGGAAGCTATAACTGGTGCCACAGGAATGGTTCAAAACATAGACAGTAAGAAGAATCAGTCTTCATGTACTTAAGTCTGCATTGTGCATTTTCAATTTGATTACGATGCAATTTCTGTGTTTCATCGTCAATAAGAAGGTCCAAGGGATACAGTAAACCAGAAGTTAAGCATCGGAATCTATAACTAGTGTCACAGGAATGGTTCAAGGCATAGACTGAAAGAAGGGTCAGTCTTCTTGTACTTAAGTCGCCATTGTGGCTTTTGTATTTAACTCCGATGCAGTTTCTGTGTTTCATCGTCAATAAGAAGGTCCAAATGATACAGTAAACCTGAAGTGAAGCATCAAAATCTACAACTAGTGTCACAGGAACGGTTCAAATCATAGACAGTAAGAAAAGTTGTCGTCTTGTACTTAAGTCGGCATTGTGCCTTTTCTATTTTATTCCGATGCAATTTCCGTGTTTATCGTCAATAAGAACGTCAGAGGGATACAGTAAACCTGAAGTGAAGCATCCGAATCTATAACTAGTGTCACAGGAATGGTTCAAATCATAGTCAGTAAAAAAAATCAGTCTTCTTGTACTGAAGTCGGCATTGTGCCTTTTGTATTTAATTCCGATGCAATTTCTGTGTTTCATCGTCAATTAGAAGGTCCAAGGGATACAGTGAAACCGAAGGCAAGCATCGGAATCTATAACTAATGTCACAGGAATGGTTCAAAACATAGCCAGTAAGAAGAGTCAGTCATCTCGTACTTAAGGAGGCACTGTGGCGTATCTATTTAATTCCGATGCAATCTTTGTGTTTCCTCGTCAATAAGATGGTCAGAGGGATACAGTAAACCTGAAGTGAAGCATCGGGATCTATAACTAGTGTCACAGGAATGGTTCAGAGCATAGTCAGTAAGAAGAGTCAGTCTTCTTGTACTTAAGTCGGCATTGTGCCTTTTGTATTTAACTCCGATGCAATTTCTGTGTTTCATCGTCAACAAGAGGGTCCAAGGGATACAGTAAACCTGGAGTGAAGCATCGGAATCTATAACTACTGTCACAGGGATGGTTCAAAGCATAGACAGTAAGAAGAGTCAGTCTTCTTGTACTTAAGTCGATATTGTGCCTTTTGAAATTAAATCCGATGCAATTTCTGTGTTTCATCGTCAATAAGAAGGTCCAAGGGATACAGTAAACCTGGAGTGTAGTATCGGATTCTATAACTAGTGTCACAGGAATGGTTCAAAGCGTAGACAAGAAGAAGAGTCAGTCTTCTTGTATTTTATTCGGCATTGCGCTTTTTGTATTTAATTTCGATGCAATTTCTATGTTTCATCGTCACTTAGAAGGTCAGAGGGATACAGTAAACCTGAAATGAAACATCGGATTCTATGACTAGTGTCACAGGAATGGTTCAAATCATAGACAGTAGGAAAAGTCAATCTACATGTTCATAAGTCGGCATTGTGCCTTTTGTATTTAATTCCGATGCAATTTCTGTGTTTCATCGTACATAAGATGGTCAGAGGGATACAGTAAACCTGATGTGAAGCATCGGAATCTATAACTAGTGTCACAGGAATGCTTTAAAACAAAGTCAGTAAGAAGAGTCAGTCTTCTTGTACTTAAGTCGGCATTGTGCCTTTTGTATTTAATTCCGATGCAAATTCTGTGTTTCATCGTCCATAAGAAGGTCCAAGGGATACATTAGACCTGAATTGAAGCATCGGAATCTATAACTAGTGTCACGGGAATGGTTCAAAACATAGACAGTAAGAAGAGTCAGTCTTCTTGTACTTAAGTCGGCATTGTGCATTTTGTATTTAATTGCGATGCAATTTCTGTGTTTCATCGTCAATAAGAAGGTCAGAGGGCTACAGTAAACCTGAAGTGCAGCATCGGAATCTATAACTAGAGTCACAGGAATGGTTCAAAGCATAGACAGTCAGTAGAGTCAGTCTTCTTGTACTTAAGTCGGCATTGTGCCTTTTGTATTTAATTCCGATGCAATTTCTGTGTTTCATCGTCAATAAGAAGGTTTAAGGGCTACAGTAAACCTGAAGTGAAGCATCGGAATCTATAGCTAGTGTCACAAGAATGGTTCAAAACATAGTCAGTAAGAAGAGTCAGTCTTCTTGTACTTAAGTCGGCATTGTGGCTTTTGTATTTAACTCCGATGCAGTTTCTGTGTTTCATCGTCAATAAGAAGGTCCAAATGATACAGTAAACCTGAAGTGAAGCATCAAAATCTACAACTAGTGTCACAGGAACGGTTCAAATCATAGACAGTAAGAAAAGTTGTCGTCTTGTACTTAAGTCGGCATTGTGCCTTTTCTAATTTATTCCGATGCAATTTCTGTGTTCATCGTCAATAAGAAGGTCAGAGGGATACAGTTAACCTGAAGTGAAGCATCCGAATCTATAACTAGTGTCACAGGAATGGTTCAAATCATAGTCAGTAAAAAAAATCAGTCTTCTTGTACTGAAGTCGGCATTGTGCCTTTTGTATTTAATTCCGATGCAATTTCTGTGTTTCATCGTCAATTAGAAGGTCCAAGGGATACAGTAAAACCGAAGGCAAGCATCGGAATCTATAACTAATGTCACAGGAATGGTTCAAAACATAGCCAGTAAGAAGAGTCAGTCATCTCGTACTTAAGGAAGCACTGTGGCGTATCTATTTAATTCCGATGCAATTTTTGTGTTTCCTCGTCAATAAGATGGTCAGAGGGATACAGTAAACCTGAAGTGAAGCATCGGCATCTATAACTAGTGTCACAGCAATGGTTCAAAACATAGTCAGTAAGAAGAGTCAGTCTTCTTGTACTTAAGTCAGTATTGTGCCTTTTGTATTTAAATCCGATGCAATTTCTGTGTTTCGTCGTCAACAAGAGGGTCCAAGGGATACAGTTAACCTGAAGTGAAGCATCGGAAGCTATAACTAGTGTCACAAGAATGCTTCAAAACATAGACAGTAAGAAGAGTCAGTCTTCTTGTACTTAAGTCGGCATTGTGCCTTTTGTATTTATTTTCGATGCAATTTCTGTGTTTCATCGTCAATAAGAAGATCAGAGGGATACAGTAAACCTGAAGTGAAGCATCGGAATCTATAACAAGTGTCACAGGAATGGATCAAAACATTGACACTAGGAAGGGTCAGTCTTCCTGTACTTAAGTCGGCATTGTGCCTTTTGTATTTAATTCCGATGCAATTTCTGTGTTTCGTCGTCAATAAGAGGGTCCAAGGGATACAGTAAACCTGAAGTGAAGCATCGGAAGCTATAACTAGTGTCACAGGAATGGTTCAAAACATAGACAGTAAGAAGAATCAGTCTTCATGTACTTAAGTCGGAATTGTGCATTTTCTATTTAATTACGATCTAATTTCTGTGTTTCATCGTCAATTAGAAGGTCCAAGGGATACAGTAAAACTGAAGTTAAGCATCGGAATCTATAACTAGTGTCACAGGAATGGTTCAAAGCATAGACTGTAAGAAGGCTCAGTCTTCTTGTACTTAAGTCGGCATTTTGCCCTTTGTATTTAATTCCGATGCAATTTCTGTGTTTCATCGTCAATAAGAAGGTCCAAGGGTTCCAGTAGAACCAAAGTGAAGCATCGGAATCTATAACTAGTGTCACAGGAATGGTTCAAAACATAGCAAGTAAGAAGAGTCAGTCTTTTTGTACTTAAGTCGGCATTGTGCCTTTTGTGTTTAATTCAGATGCAATTTCTGTGTTTCATCGTCAATAACAAGGTCCAAGGGATACAGTAAACCTGAAGTGAAGCATCGGAATCTATAACTAGTGTCACAGGAACGGTTCAAGTCATAGTCAGTAAGAAGAGTCAGTCTTCTTGTACTTAAGTCGGCAATGTTACTTTTGTATTTAATTCCGATGCAATTTCTGTGTTTCATCGCCAATAAGAAGGTCCAAGGGATACAGTAAACCTGGAGTGAAGCATCGGAATCTATAACTAGTGTCATAGGATTGGTTCTAAACATAGAACGTAAGAAGAGTCAGTCTTCTTGTACTTAAGTCGGCATTGTGCCTTTTGTATTTAATTCCGATGCAATTTCTGTGTTTCATCGTCAGTAAGAAGGTCAGAGGGATACAGTAAACCTGAAGTGAAGCATCGGAATCTATAACTAGAGTCACAGGAATGGTTCAAAACATAGACAGTAAGAAGAGTCAGCCTTCTTGTACTTGAGTCGAGCAGATGCGCAAAACTATAGACCTATATCTCTTACGTCGATCTCTTGTAGAATTTTAGAACATGTTTTTTGCTCGCGTATCATGTCATTTCTGCAAATCCCAGAATCTACTATGTAGGAATCAACATGGATTCCGGAAACAGCGATCGTGTGAGACCCAACTCGCCTTAATTGTTCATGAGACCCAGAAAATATTAGATACAGGCTCCCAGGTAGATGCTATTTTTCTTGACTTCCGGAAGGCGTTCGATACAGTTCCGCACTGTCGCCTGATAAACAAAGTAAGAGCCTACGGAATATCAGACCAGCTGTGTGGCTGGATTGAAGAGTTTTTAGTAAACAGAACACAGCATGTTGTTATCAATGGAGAGAAGTCTACAGACGTTAAAGTAACCTCTGGCGTACCACAGGGGAGTGTTATGGGACCATTGCTTTTCACAATATATATAAATGACCTAGTAGATAGTGTCGGAAGTTCCATGCGGCTTTTCGCGGATGATGCTGTAGTATACAGAGAAGTTGCTGCATTAGAATATTGTAGCGAAATACAGGAAGATCTGCAGCGGATAGGCACTTGGTGCAGGGAGTGGCAACTGACCCTTAACATAGACAAATGTAATGTATCGCGAATACATGGAAAGAAGAATCCTTTATTGTATGATTATATGATAGCGGGACAAACATTGGTAGCAGTTACTTCTGTAAAATATCTGGGAGTGTGCGTACGGAACGATTTGAAGTGGAATGATCATATAAAATTAATTGTTGGTAAGGCGGGTACCAGGTTGAGATTCATTGGGAGAGTGCTTAGAAAATGTAGTCCATCAACAAAGGAGGTGGCTTACAAAACACTCGTTCGACCTATACTTGAGTATTGCTCATCAGTGTGGGATCCGTACCAGGTCGGGTTGACGGAGGAGATAGAGAAGATCCAAAGAAGAGCGGCGCGTTTTGTCACCGGGTTATTTGGTAACCGTGATAGCGTTACGGAGATGTTTAATAAACTCAAGTGGCAGACTCTGCAAGAGAGGCGCTCTGCATCGCGGTGTAGCTTGCTCGCCAGGATTCGAGAGGGTGCGTTTCTGGATGAGGTATCGAATATATTGCTTCCCCCTACTTATACCTCCCGAGGAGATCACGAGTGTAAAACTAGAGAGATTAGAGCGCGCACGGAGGCTTTCAGACAGTCGTTCTTCCCGCGAACCATACGCAACTGGAACAGGAAAGGGAGGTAATGACAGTGGCACGTAAAGTGCCCTCCGCCACACACCGTTGGGTGGCTTGCGGAGTATCAATGTAGATGTAGATGTAGAAGTCGGCATTGTGCCTTTTCTATTTAATTCCGATGCAATTTCTGTGTTTCATCGTCAATAAGAAGGTTTAAGGGATATAGTAAACCTGAAATGAAGCATCGGAATTTATAACTAGTGTCACAGGAATGGTTCAAAACATAGACAGTAAGAAGATTCAGTCTTCTTGTACTTAATTCTGCATTGTGCCTTTTGTATTTAATTCCGATGCAATTTTTGTGTTTCATCGTCAATAAGAAGGTCCAAGGGATACAGTAAACCTGAAGTGAATCCTCGGAATTTAAGTGTCACAGGAATGGCTCAAATCATAATCAGTAAGAAGAGTCAGTCTTCTTGTACTTAAGTCTGCATTGTGCCTTTTGTATTTAAATCCGATGCAAATTCTGTGTTTCATCGTCAATAAGAAGGTCCAAGGGAAACAGTAAACCTGGAGTGAAGCATCGGAGTCTATAACTAGTGTCACAGGAATGGTTCAAAACGTAGACAGGAAAAAGAGTCAGTCTTCTTGTACTTTATTCGGCATTGCGCTTTTTGTATTTAATTCCGATGCAATTTCTGTGTTTCATCGTCAATAAGAAGGTCAGAGGGATACAGTAAACCTGAAGTGAAGCATCGGAATCTATAACTAGTGTCACAGGAATGGTTCAAAACATAGTCAGAAAGAAGAGTCAGTCTTCTTGTACTAATGTTGGCATTGTGCCTTTTCTATTTAATTCTGATGCAATTTCTGTGTTTCATCGTCAATAAGAAGGTCCAAGGGATACAGTAAACCTGGAGTAAAGCATCGGAATCTATAACTAGTGTCACAGGAATGGTTCAAAACATAGACAGTACGAAGAGTCAATCTTCTTGTACTTAAGTCGGACTTGTGCCTTTTGTATTTAATTCCGATGCAATTCCTGTGTTTCATCGTCAATAAGAAGATCAGAGGGATACAGTAAAACTGTAGTGAAGCATCGGAATGTATTACTAGTGTCACAGGAATGGTTCAAAGCTTTGACAGTAGGAAGAGTCAGTCTTCTTGTACTTAAGTCGGCATTGTGCCTTTTGTATTTTATTCCGATGCAATTTCTGTGATTCATCGTCAATAAGAAGGTCCAAGGGATACAGTAAACCTGAAGTGAAGCATCGGAATCTACAACTAGTATCACAGGAACGGTTCAAGTCACAGTCAGTAAGAAGAGTCAGTCTTCTTGTACTTAAGTCGGCAATGTTACTTTTGTATTTAATTCCGATGCAATTTCTGTGTTTCATCGTCAATAAGAAGGTACAAGGGATACAGTAAACCTGGAGTGAAGCATCGGAATCTATAACTAGTGTCACAGGAATGGTTTTAAACGTAGACAGTAGGAAGAGGCAGTCTTCTTGTACTTAAGTCGGCATTGTTCGTTTTGTATTTAATTCCGATGTAATTTCTGTGTCCCATGGTCAATAAGAAGGTCCAAGGGATACAGTAGACCTGAATTGAAGCTTCGGAATCTATAACTAGTGTCATAGGAATGGTTCAAAATATAGAACGTAAGAAGAGTCAGTCTACTTGTACTTAAGTCGACATTGTGCCTCTTGTATTTAATTCCGATGCAATTTCTGTGTTTCATCGTCAATAAGAAGGTCAGAGGGATACAGTAAACCTGTAGTGAAGCATCGGATTCTATAACTACAGTCACAGGAATGGTTCAAAACATAGACAGTAAGAAGAGTCAGTCATCTTGTACTTAAGTCGGCATTGTGCCTTTTCTATTTAAATCCGATGCAATGTCTGTGTTTCATCGTCAATAAGAAAGTTTAAGGGATATAGTAAACCTGAAGTGAAGCATCGGAATCTATAACTAGTGTCACAGGGATGGTTCAAAACATAGTCAGTAAGGAGCGTCAGTCTTCTTGTACTTATGTCGGCATTGTGCCTTTTCTATTTAATTCTGATGCAATTTCTGTGTTTCATCGTCAATAAGATGGTCCAAGGGATACAGTAAACCTGGAGTGAAGCATCGGAATCTATAACTTGTGTCACAGGAATTGTTCAAATCATAGACTGAAAGAAGAGTCAGTCTTCTTGTACTTTAGTTGGCATTGTGCCTTTTCTATTTAATTCCGATGCAATTTCTGTGTTTCATCATCAATAAGAAGGTCCAAGGGATACAGTAAACCTGAAGTGATTCATCGGAATCCAAAACTAGTGTCACAGGAATGGTTCAAAACATAAACAGTTAGAAGAGTCAGTCTTCTTGTACTTAAGTCGGCATTGTTCCTTTTCTATTTAATTCCGATGCAATATCTGTGTTTCATCGTCAATAAGAAGGTCCAAGGGATACAGTAAACCTGAAGTGAAGCATCGGAATCTATAACTAGTGTCACAGCAATGGTTCAAAACACAGTCAGTAAGAAGCGTCAGTCTTCTTGTACTTAAGTCGGCATTGTGCCTTTTCTATTTAATTCTGATGCAATTTCTGTGTTTCATCGTCAATAAGAAGGTCCAAGGGATACAGTAAACCTGGCGTGAAGCACCGGAATCTATAACTAGTGTCACAGGAATGGTTCAAAACATAGACTGTAAGAAGAGTCAGTCTTCTTGTACTTTAGTCGGCATTGTGCCATTTGTATTTAATTCCGATGCAATTTCTGTGGTTCATCGTCAATAAGAAGGTCCAAGGGATACAGCAAACCTGGAGTGTAGCATCGGAATTTATAACTAGTGTCACAGGAATGGTTCAAACTAAGTCAGTAAGAAGAGTCAGTCTTCTTGTACTTAAGTCGGCATTGTGCCTTTTGTATTTAATTCCGATGCAATTTCTGTGTTTCATCGTCAATAAGAAGGTCAGAGGGATAGAGTAAACCTGATGTGAAGCATCGGAATCTATAACTAGTGTCACAGGAATGGTTCAAAATATTTTCAGTAAGAAGAGTCAGACTTCTGGTACTTAAGTCGGCATTGTGAGTTTTGTATTAAATTCCGATACAATTTCTGTGTTTCATCGTCAGTAAGAAGGTCCAAGGGATACAGTAAACCTGGAGTGAACCATCGGAATCTATAACTAGTGTCACAGGGACGGTTCAAATCATAGACAGTAAGATGAGTCAGAATTCTTGTACCTAAGTCGGCATTGTGATTTTTGTATTTAATTCTGATGCAATTTCTGTGTTTCATCGTCAATAAGAAGGTCCAAGGGATACAGTAAACCTGGAGTGTAGCATCGGAATTTATAACTAGTGTCACAGGAATGGTTCAAACTAAGTCAGTAAGAAGAGTCAGTCTTCTTGTACTTAAGTCGGCATTGTGCCTTTTGTATTTAATTCCGATGCAATTTCTGTGTTTCATCGTCAATAAGAAGGTCAGAGGGATAGAGTAAACCTGATGTGAAGCATCGGATTCTATAACTACAGTCACAGGAATGGTTCAAAACTTAGACAGTAAGAAGAGTCAGTCATCTTGTACTTAAGTCGGCATTGTGCCTTTTCTATTTAAATCCGAAGCAATGTCTGTGTTTCATCGTAACTAAGAAGGTCAGAGGGATACAGTAAACCTGAAATGAACCATCGGATTCTATAACTAGTGTCACAGGAATGGTTCAAATCATAGACAGTAGGAAAAGTCAATCTACATGTACATAAGTCGGCATTGAGCCTTTTGTATTTAATTCCGATGCAATTTCTGTGTTTCATCGTATCTAATATGGTCAGAGGGATACAGTAAACCTGATGTGAAGCATCGGAATCTATATCTAGTGTCACAGGAATGGTTCAAAACAAAGTCAGTAAGAAGAGTCTGTCTTCTTGTACTTAAGTCTGCATTGTGCCTTTTGTATTTAATTCCGATGAAATTTCTGTGTTTCATCGTCAATAAGAAGCTCCAAGGGATACAGTAGACCTGAATTGAAGCATCGGAATCTATAACTAGTGTCACAGGAATGGTTCAAAACATAGACAGTAAGAAGAGTCAGTCTTCTTGTACTTAAGTCGGCTTTGTGCCTTTTGTATTTAATTCCGATGCAATTTCTGTGTTTCATCGTCAATAAGAAGGTGAGAGGGATACAGTAAACCTGATCTGAAGCATCGGAGTCTATAACTAGTGTCACAGGAATGGTTCAATACATAGTCAGTAAGAAGAGTCAGACTTCTGGTACTTAAGTCGGCATTGTGAGTTTTGTATTTGATTCCGATACAATTTCTGTGTTTCATCGTCAATAAGGAGGTCCAAGGGATACACTAAACCTGGCGTGAAGCATCGCAATCTATAACTAGTGTCACAGGGATGGTTCAAAACATAGACAGTAAGAAGAGTCAGTCTTCTTGTACTTAAGTCGGCATTGTGCCTTTTGTATTTATTTCCGATGCAATTTCTGTGTTTCATCGTCAATAAGAAGGTCAGAGGGATACAGTAATCCTGAAGTTAAGCATCGGAGTCTATAACTAGTGTCACAGGGCGGTTCAAATCATAGACAGTAAGATGAGTCAGAATTCTTGTACCTAAGTCGGTATTGTGCCTTTTGTATTTAATTCCGATGCAATTTCTGTGTTTCATCGTTAATAAGAAGGTCCAAGGGATACAGTAAACCTGAAGTGAATCATCGAAATTTATGTGTCACAGGAATGGCTCAAATCATAGTCAGTAAGAAGAGTCAGTCTTCTTGTACTTAAGTCGGCATTGTGCCTTTTGTATTTAAATCCGATGCAATTTCTGTGTTTCATCGTCAATAAGAAGGACAAAGGGATACAGTTAACCTGGAGTGAAGCATCGGAATCCATAACTAGTGTCACAGGGATGGTTCAAAACATAGACAGTAAGAAGAGTAAGTCTTCTTTTACTTAAGTCGGCATTGTTTCTTTTGTATTTAATTCCGATGCAATTTCTGTGTTTCTTCGTCAATAAGAAGGACCAAGGGTTAAAGTAATCCTGAAGTTAAGCATCAGATCCAAAACTAGTGTCACAGGAATGGTTCAAAGCATAGACAGTAGGAAAAGTCAGTCTACATGTACTTAAGTAGACATTGTGCCTTTTGTATTTAATTCCGATGCAATGTCTGTGTTTCGTCTTCAATAAGAAGGTCCAAGAGATACAGTAAACCTGGAGTGAAGCATCGGAATTTATAACTAGTGTCACAGGGACGGTTCAAATCATAGTCAGGAAGAAGAGTCAGGCTTCTTCTACTTAAGTCATCATTGTGCATTTTCTATTTCATTCTGATGCAATTTCTGTGTTTCATTGTCAACAAGAAGGTCCAAGGGATACAGTGAACCTGGAGTGAAGCATCGGAATCTATAACTAGTGTCACAGGGACGGTTCAAATCATAGACAGTAAAATGAGTCAGTATTCTTGTACTTAAGTCGGCATTGTGCTTTTTGTATTTAATTCCGATGCAATATCTGTGTTTCATCGTCACTAAGAAGGTCAGAGGGATACAGTAAACCTGAAATGAACCATCGGATTCTATAACTAGTGTCACAGGAATGGTTCAAAATATAGACAGTAGGAAACGTCAATCTACATGTACTTAAGTCGGCATTGTGCCTTTTGTATTTAATTCCGATGCAATTTCTGTGTTTCATCGTCAATAAGAAGGTTTAAGGGATACAGTAAACCTGAAGTGAAGCATCGGATTCTATAGCTAGTGTCACAAGAATGGTTCAAAACATAGTCAGTAAGAAGAGTCAGTCTTCTTGTACCTAAGTTGGCATTGTGCTTTTTGTATTTAATTCCGATGCAATTTCTGTGTTTCATCGGCAATAAGAAGGTCCAAGGGAAACAGTAATCCAGAAGTTAAGCATCGGAATCTGTGACTAGTGTCACAGGAATGATTCAAACCATAGTCAGTAAGAAGAGTCAGTCTTCTTGTACTTAGGTCGGCATTGTGCCTTTTGTATTAAATTCCGATGCAATTTCTGTGTTTCATCGTCAATACGAAGGTCAGAGGGATACAGTAAACATGATGTGAAGCATCGGAATCTATAACTAGTGTCACAGGAATGGTTCAAAACATAGACAGTAAGAAGAGTCAGTCTTCTTGTACTTAAGTCGGCATTGTGCCTTTTGTATTTAATTCCGATACAATTTCTGTGTTTCATCGTCTATAAGAAGGTCAGAGGGATACAGAAATCCTGAAGTTAAACATCGGAATCTATGACTAGTGTCACAGGATTGGTTCAAATCATAGTCAGTAAGAAGAGTCAGTCTTCTTGTACTAAGGTCGGTATTGTCTCTTTTGTATTTAATTCCGATGCAATTTCTGTGTTTCATCGTTAATAAGAAGGTCCAAGGGATACAGTAAACCTGTAGTGAAGCAGCGGAATCTATAACTAGCGTCACAGGGACGGTTCAAAACATAGATAGTAAGATGTGTCAGTTTTCTTGTACTTAAGTCGGCATTGTGCCTTTTCTATTTAATTCCGATGCAATTTCTGTGTTTCTTCGTCAATACGACGGTCAGAGGGATAAAGTAAACCTGAAGTGAAGCATCGGAATCTATAACTAGTGTCACAGGAACTGTTCAAAACATAGACAGTTGGAAGAGTCAGTCTTCTTGTACTTAAGTCGGCATTGTGCCTTTTGTATTTAATTCCGATGCAATTTCTGTGTTTCATCGTCAATAAGAAGGTCCAAGGGATACAGTAAACCAGAAATGAACCATTGGAATCTATAACAAGTGTCACAGGAACGGTTCAAAACATAGACAGTAGGAAAAGTCAGTCACATATACTGAAGTCAGCATTGTGCCTTTTGCATTTAATTCCGATGCAATTTCTGTGTTTTATCGTCAATAAGAAGGTCAGAGGGATACAGTAATCCTGAAGTGAAGCATCGGAATGTATGACTAGTGTCACAGGAAAGGTTCAAAACATAGTCAGTAAGAAGAGTCAGTCTTCTTGTACTTAAGTCGGCATTGTGCTTTTTGTATGTAATTCCGATGCAATTTCTGTGTTTCATCGTCAATACGAAGATCCAAGGGATACAGTAAACCTGGAGTGAAGCATCGGAATCAATAACTAGTGTCACAGGGATGGTTCAAAACATAGACAGTAAGATGAGTCAGTATTCTTGTACTTAAGTCGGCATTGTGCCTTTTCTATTTAATTCCGACGCAATTTCTGTGTTTCAACGTCAATAAGAAGGTCCAAGGTATTCAGTAAACCTGAGTGAAGCATCGGAAACTATAACTAGCGTCACAGGAATGGTTCAAAAAATAATCAGTAAGACGAGTCAGTTTTCTTGTACCTAAGTCATCATTATGCATTTTCTATTTAATTCTGATGCAATTTCTGCGTTTCATCGTCAATAGGATGGTCCAAGGCATACAGTAAACCTGGAGTGAAGCATCGGAATCTATAACTAGTGTCACAGGAATGGTTCAAACATAGTCAGTAAGAAGAGTAAGTCTTCTTGTACTTAAGTCGGCATTGTGCCTTTTGTATTTAAGGCCGATGCAATTTCTGTGTTTCATCGTCAATAAGAAGGTCAGAGGGATACAGTAATCCTGAAGTTAAGTATCGGAATCTATGACTAGTGTCACAGGAATGGTTAAAAACATAGTCAGTAAGAAGAGTCAGTCTTCTTGTACTTAAGTCGGTATTTTGCCTTTTGTATTTAATTCCGATGCAATTTCTGTGTTTCATACTCAATACGAAGGTAAGAGGAATACAGTAAACCTGAAGTGAAGCATCGGAATCTATGACTAGTGTTACAGGAATGGTTCAAAACATAGACAGTAGGAAGAGTCAGTCTTCTTGCACTTTAGTCGGCATTGAGCCGATTGTATTTAATTCCGATGCAATTTCTGTGTTTCATCGTCAATATGAAAGTCCAAGGGATACAGTAAACCTGAAGTGAAGCAACGGAATTTATAACTAGTGTCACAGGAATGGTTCAAAACATAGTCAGTAAGAAGAGTCAGACTTCTGGTACTTAAGTCGGCATTGTGAGTTTTGTATTTAATTCCGATACAATTTCTGTGTTTCATCGTCAGTAAGAAGGTCCAAGGGATACAGTAAACCTGAAGTGAAGGAACGGAATTTATAACAAGTGTCACAGTAATGGTTCAAAACATAGACAGTAGGAAGAGTCAGTCTTCTTGTACTTAAGTCGGCATTGTGCCTTTTGTATTTAATTCCGATACAATTTCTGTGTTTCATCGTCAATAAGAAGGTCAGAGGGATACAGAAATCCTGAAGTTAAGCATCGGAATCTATGACTAGTGTCACAGGAATGGTTCAAATCACAGTCAGTAAGAAGAGTCAGTCTTCTTGTACTTAAGTCGGTATTGTCCCTTTTGTATTTAATTCCGATGCAATTTCTGTGTTTCATCGTCAATAAGAAGGTCCAAGGGATACAGTAAACCAGAAATGAACCATCGGAATCTATAACAAGTGTCACAGGAATGGTTCAAAACATAGACAGTAGGAAAAGTCAGTCTACATGTACTTAAGTCGGCATTGTGACTTTTGTATTTAATTCCGATGCAATTTCTGTGTTTCATCGTCAATAAGAAGGTTCAAGGGATACAGTAAACCTGGAGTGAAGCATCGGAGTCCATAACTAGTGTCACAGGAATGGTTCAAAACATTGACAGTAAGAAGAGTCAATCTTCTTGTACTCAATTCGGCATTGTGCCATTTGTATTTAATTCCGATGCAATTTCTGTGTTTCATCGTCAATAAGAGGGTCAGAGGGATACAGTAAACCTGAAGTGAAGCATCGGAATCTATAACTAGCGCCACAGGAATGGTTCAAAAAATAATCAGTAAGAAGAGTCAGTCATCTTGTACTTAAGTCATCATTGTGCATTTTCTATTTAATTCTGATACAATTTCTGTGTTTCATCGTCAATAAGATGGTCCAAGGCATACAGTAAACCTGGAGTGAAGCATCGGAATCTATAACTAGTGTCACAGGAATGGTTCAAAACATAGACAGTAAGAAGAGTAAGTCTTCTTGTACTTAAATCGGCATTGTGCCTTTTGTATTTAAGGCCGATGCAATTTCTGTGTTTCATCGTCAATAAGAAGGTCCAAGGGATACAGTAGACCTGAATTGAAGCATCGGAATCTATAACTAGTGTCACAGGAATGGTTCAAAACATAGACAGTAAGAAGAGTCAGTCTTCTTGTACTTAAGTCGGCATTGTGCCTTTTGTATTTAATTCCGATGCAATTTCTGTGTTTCATCGTCAATAAGAAGGTCAGAGGGATACAGTAAACCTGAAGTGAAGCATCGGAATCTATAACTAGAGTCACAGGAACGGTACAAAACATAGACAGTCAGTAGAGTCAGTCTTCTTGTACTTAAGTCGGCATTGTGCCTTTGTATTTAATTCCGATGCAATTTCTGTGTTTCATCGTCAGTAAGAAGGTTTAAGGGATACAGTAAACCTGAAGTGAAGCATCGGATTCTATAGCTAGTGTCACAAGAATGGTTCAAAACATAGTCAGTAAGAAGAGTCAGTGTTCTTGTTCCTAAGTTGGCATTGTGCTTTTTGTATTTAATTCCGATGCAATTTCTGTGTTTCATCGGCAATAAGAAGGTCCAAGGGAAACAGTAATCCAGAAGTTAAGCATCGGAATCTGTGACTAGTGTCACAGGAATGATTCAAACCATAGTCAGTAAGAAGAGTCAGTCTTCTTGTACTTAGGTCGGCATTGTGCCTTTTGTATTAAATTCCGATGCAATTTCTGTGTTTCATCGTCAATACGAAGGTCAGAGGGATACAGTAAACATGATGTGAAGCATCGGAATCTATAACTAGTGTCACAGGAATGGTTCAAAACATAGACAGTAAGAAGAGTCAGTCTTCTTGTACTTAAGTCGGCAATGTGCCTTTTGTATTTAATTCCGATACAATTTCTGTGTTTCATCGTCTATAAGAAGGTCAGAGGGATACGGAAATCCTGAAGTTAAACATCGGAATCTATGACTAGTGTCACAGGATTGGTTCAAATCATAGTCAGTAAGAAGAGTCAGTCTTCTTGTACTAAGGTCGGTATTGTCTCTTTTGTATTTAATTCCGATGCAATTTCTGTTTTTCATCGTTAATAAGAATGTCCAAGGGATACAGTAAACCTGTAGTGAAGCAGCGGAAGCTATAACTAGCGTCACAGGGACGGTTCAAAACATAGATAGTAAGATGTGTCAGTTTTCTTGTACTTAAGTCGGCATTGTGCCTTTTCTATTTAATTCCGATGCAATTTCTGTGTTTCATCGTCAATAAGAAGGTCCAAGGGATACAGTAAACCAGAAATGAACCATTGGAATCTATAACAAGTGTCACAGGAACGGTTCAAAACATAGACAGTAGGAAAAGTCAGTCACATATACTGAAGTCAGCATTGTGCCTTTTGCATTTAATTCCGATGCAATTTCTGTGTTTTATCGTCAATAAGAAGGTCAGAGGGATACAGTAATCCTGAAGTGAAGCATCGGAATGTATGACTAGTGTCACAGGAAAGGTTCAAAACATAGTCAGTAAGAAGAGTCAGTCTTCTTGTACTTAAGTCGGCATTGTGCTTTTTGTATTTAATTCCGATGCAATTTCTGTGTTTCATCGTCAATACGAAGATCCAAGGGATACAGTAAACCTGGAGTGAAGCATCGGAATCAATAACTAGTGTCACAGGGATGGTTCAAAACATAGACAGTAAGATGAGTCAGTATTCTTGTACTTAAGTCGGCATTGTGCCTTTTCTATTTAATTCCGACGCAATTTCTGTGTTTCAACGTCAATAAGAAGGTCCAAGGTATTCAGTAAACCTGAGTGAAGCATCGGAAACTATAACTAGCGTCACAGGAATGGTTCAAAAAGTAATCAGTAAGACGAGTCAGTCTTCTTGTACCTAAGTCATCATTATGCATTTTCTATTTAATTCTGATGCAATTTCTGCGTTTCATCGTCAATAGGATGGTCCAAGGCATACAGTAAACCTGGAGTGAAGCATCGGAATCTATAACTAGTGTCACAGGAATGGTTCAAACATAGTCAGTAAGAAGAGTAAGTCTTCTTGTACTTAAGTCGGCATTGTGCCTTTTGTATTTAAGGCCGATGCAATTTCTGTGTTTCATCGTCAATAAGAAGGTCAGAGGGATACAGTAATCCTGAAGTTAAGCATCGGAATCTATGACTAGTGTCACAGGAATGGTTAAAAACATAGTCAGTAAGAAGAGTCAGTCTTCTTGTACTTAAGTCGGTATTTTGCCTTTTGTATTTAATTCCGATGCAATTTCTGTGTTTCATACTCAATACGAAGGTAAGAGGAATACAGTAAACCTGAAGTGAAGCATCGGAATCTATGACTAGTGTTACAGGAATGGTTCAAAACATAGACAGTAGGAAGAGTCAGTCTTCTTGCACTTTAGTCGGCATTGAGCCGATTGTATTTAATTCCGATGCAATTTCTGTGTTTCATCGTCAATATGAAAGTCCAAGGGATACAGTAAACCTGAAGTGAAGCAACGGAATTTATAACTAGTGTCACAGGAATGGTTCAAAACATAGTCAGTAAGAAGAGTCAGACTTCTGGTACTTAAGTCGGCATTGTGAGTTTTGTATTTAATTCCGATACAATTTCTGTGTTTCATCGTCAGTAAGAAGGTCCAAGGGATACAGTAAACCTGAAGTGAAGGAACGGAATTTATAACAAGTGTCACAGTAATGGTTCAAAACATAGACAGTAGGAAGAGTCAGTCTTCTTGTACTTAAGTCGGCATTGTGCCTTTTGTATTTAATTCCGATACAATTTCTGTGTTTCATCGTCAATAAGAAGGTCAGAGGGATACAGAAATCCTGAAGTTAAGCATCGGAATCTATGACTAGTGTCACAGGAATGGTTCAAATCACAGTCAGTAAGAAGAGTCAGTCTTCTTGTACTTAAGTCGGTATTGTCCCTTTTGTATTTAATTCCGATGCAATTTCTGTGTTTCATCGTCAATAAGAAGGTCCAAGGGATACAGTAAACCAGAAATGAACCATCGGAATCTATAACAAGTGTCACAGGAATGGTTCAAAACATAGACAGTAGGAAAAGTCAGTCTACATGTACTTAAGTCGGCATTGTGACTTTTGTATTTAATTCCGATGCAATTTCTGTGTTTCATCGTCAATAAGAAGGTTCAAGGGATACAGTAAACCTGGAGTGAAGCATCGGAGTCCATAACTAGTGTCACAGGAATGGTTCAAAACATTGACAGTAAGAAGAGTCAATCTTCTTGTACTCAATTCGGCATTGTGCCATTTGTATTTAATTCCGATGCAATTTCTGTGTTTCATCGTCAATAAGAGGGTCAGAGGGATACAGTAAACCTGAAGTGAAGCATCGGAATCTATAACTAGCGCCACAGGAATGGTTCAAAAAATAATCAGTAAGAAGAGTCAGTCATCTTGTACTTAAGTCATCATTGTGCATTTTCTATTTAATTCTGATACAATTTCTGTGTTTCATCGTCAATAAGATGGTCCAAGGCATACAGTAAACCTGGAGTGAAGCATCGGAATCTATAACTAGTGTCACAGGAATGGTTCAAAACATAGACAGTAAGAAGAGTAAGTCTTCTTGTACTTAAATCGGCATTGTGCCTTTTGTATTTAAGGCCGATGCAATTTCTGTGTTTCATCGTCAATAAGAAGGTCCAAGGGATACAGTAGACCTGAATTGAAGCATCGGAATCTATAACTAGTGTCACAGGAATGGTTCAAAACATAGACAGTAAGAAGAGTCAGTCTTCTTGTACTTAAGTCGGCATTGTGCCTTTTGTATTTAATTCCGATGCAATTTCTGTGTTTCATCGTCAATAAGAAGGTCAGAGGGATACAGTAAACCTGAAGTGAAGCATCGGAATCTATAACTAGAGTCACAGGAACGGTACAAAACATAGACAGTCAGTAGAGTCAGTCTTCTTGTACTTAAGTCGGCATTGTGCCTTTGTATTTAATTCCGATGCAATTTCTGTGTTTCATCGTCAGTAAGAAGGTTTAAGGGATACAGTAAACCTGAAGTGAAGCATCGGATTCTATAGCTAGTGTCACAAGAATGGTTCAAAACATAGTCAGTAAGAAGAGTCAGTGTTCTTGTTCCTAAGTTGGCATTGTGCTTTTTGTATTTAATTCCGATGCAATTTCTGTGTTTCATCGGCAATAAGAAGGTCCAAGGGAAACAGTAATCCAGAAGTTAAGCATCGGAATCTGTGACTAGTGTCACAGGAATGATTCAAACCATAGTCAGTAAGAAGAGTCAGTCTTCTTGTACTTAGGTCGGCATTGTGCCTTTTGTATTAAATTCCGATGCAATTTCTGTGTTTCATCGTCAATACGAAGGTCAGAGGGATACAGTAAACATGATGTGAAGCATCGGAATCTATAACTAGTGTCACAGGAATGGTTCAAAACATAGACAGTAAGAAGAGTCAGTCTTCTTGTACTTAAGTCGGCAATGTGCCTTTTGTATTTAATTCCGATACAATTTCTGTGTTTCATCGTCTATAAGAAGGTCAGAGGGATACAGAAATCCTGAAGTTAAACATCGGAATCTATGACTAGTGTCACAGGATTGGTTCAAATCATAGTCAGTAAGAAGAGTCAGTCTTCTTGTACTAAGGTCGGTATTGTCTCTTTTGTATTTAATTCCGATGCAATTTCTGTTTTTCATCGTTAATAAGAATGTCCAAGGGATACAGTAAACCTGTAGTGAAGCAGCGGAAGCTATAACTAGCGTCACAGGGACGGTTCAAAACATAGATAGTAAGATGTGTCAGTTTTCTTGTACTTAAGTCGGCATTGTGCCTTTTCTATTTAATTCCGATGCAATTTCTGTGTTTCTTCGTCAATACGACGGTCAGAGGGATAAAGTAAACCTGAAGTGAAGCATCGGAATCTATAACTAGTGTCACAGGAACTGTTCAAAACATAGACAGTAGGAAAAGTCAGTCACATATACTGAAGTCAGCATTGTGCCTTTTGCATTTAATTCCGATGCAATTTCTGTGTTTTATCGTCAATAAGAAGGTCAGAGGGATACAGTAATCCTGAAGTGAAGCATCGGAATGTATGACTAGTGTCACAGGAAAGGTTCAAAACATAGTCAGTAAGAAGAGTCAGTCTTCTTGTACTTAAGTCGGCATTGTGCTTTATGTATTTAATTCCGATGCAATTTCTGTGTTTCATCGTCAATACGAAGATCCAAGGGATACAGTCAACCTGGAGTGAAGCATCGGAATCAATAACTAGTGTCACAGGGATGGTTCAAAACATAGACAGTAAGATGAGTTAGTATTCTTGTACTTAAGTCGGCATTGTGCCTTTTCTATTTAATTCCGACGCAATTTCTGTGTTTCAACGTCAATAAGAAGGTCCAAGGTATTCAGTAAACCTGAGTGAAGCATCGGAAACTATAACTAGCGTCACAGGAATGGTTCAAAAAATAATCAGTAAGACGAGTCAGTCTTCTTGTACCTAAGTCATCATTATGCATTTTCTATTTAATTCTGATGCAATTTCTGCGTTTCATCGTCAATAAGATGGTCCAAGGCATACAGTAAACCTGGAGTGAAGCATCGGAATCTATAACTAGTGTCACAGTAATGGTTCAAACATAGTCAGTAAGAAGAGTAAGTCTTCTTGTACTTAAGTCGGCATTGTGCCTTTTGTATTTAAGGCCGATGCAATTTCTGTGTTTCATCGTCAATAAGAAGGTCAGAGGGATACAGTAATCCTGAAGTTAAGCATCGGAATCTATGACTAGTGTCACAGGAATGGTTAAAAACATAGTCAGTAAGAAGAGTCAGTCTTCTTGTACTTAAGTCGGTATTTTGCCTTTTGTATTTAGTTCCGATGCAATTTCTGTGTTTCATAGTCAATACGAAGGTAAGAGGAATACAGTAAACCTGAAGTGAAGCATCGGAATCTATGACTAGTGTTACAGGAATGGTTCAAAACATAGACAGTAGGAAGAGTCAGTCTTCTTGCACTTTAGTCGGCATTGAGCCGATTGTATTTAATTCCGATGCAATTTCTGTGTTTCATCGTCAATATGAAAGTCCAAGGGATACAGTAAACCTGAAGTGAAGCAACGGAATTTATAACTAGTGTCACAGGAATGGTTCAAAACATAGTCAGTAAGAAGAGTCATACTTCTGGTACTTAAGTCGGCATTGTGAGTTTTGTATTTAATTCCGATACAATTTCTGTGTTTCATCGTCAGTAAGAAGGTCCAAGGGATACAGTAAACCTGAAGTGAAGGAACGGAATCTATAACAAGTGTCACAGTAATGGTTCAAAACATAGACAGTAGGAAGAGTCAGTCTTCTTGTACTTAAGTCGGCATTGTGCCTTTTGTATTTAATTCCGATACAATTTCTGTGTTTCATCGTCAATAAGAAGGTCAGAGGGATACAGATATCCTGAAGTTAAGCATCGGAATCTATGACTAGTGTCACAGGAATGGTTCAAATCACAGTCAGTAAGAAGAGTCAGTCTTCTTGTACTTAAGTCGGTATTGTCCCTTTTGTATTTAATTCCGATGCAATTTCTGTGTTTCATCGTCAATAAGAAGGTCCAAGGGATACAGTAAACCAGAAATGAACCATCGGAATCTATAACAAGTGTCACAGGAATGGTTCAAAACATAGACAGTAGGAAAAGTCAGTCTACATGTACTTAAGTCGGCATTGTGACTTTTGTATTTAATTCCGATGCAATTTCTGTGTTTCATCGTCAATAAGAAGGTTCAAGGGATACAGTAAACCTGGAGTGAAGCATCGGAGTCCATAACTAGTGTCACAGGAATGGTTCAAAACATTGACAGTAAGAAGAGTCAATCTTCTTGTACTCAATTCGGCATTGTGCCATTTGTATTTAATTCCGATGCAATTTCTGTGTTTCATCGTCAATAAGAGGGTCAGAGGGATACAGTAAACCTGAAGTGAAGCATTGGAATCTATAACTAGTGTCACAGGGATGGTTCAAAACATAGACAGTAAGATGAGTCTGTCTTCTTGTACTTAAGTCGGCATTGTGCCTTTTCTATTTAATTCCGACGCAATTTCTGTGTTTCAACGTCAATAAGAAAGTACAAGGTATACAGTAAACCTGAACTGAAGCATCGGAAACTATAACTAGCGCCACAGGAATGGTTCAAAAAATAATCAGTAAGAAGAGTCAGTCATCTTGTACTTAAGTCATCATTGTGCATTTTCTATTTAATTCTGATACAATTTCTGTGTTTCATCGTCAATAAGATGGTCCAAGGCATACAGTAAACCTGGAGTGAAGCATCGGAATCTATAACTAGTGTCACAGGAATGGTTCAAAACATAGACAGTAAGAAGAGTAAGTCTTCTTGTACTTAAATCGGCATTGTGCCTTTTGTATTTAAGGCCGATGCAATTTCTGTGTTTCATCGTCAATAAAAAGGTCAGAGGGATACAGTAATCCTGAAGTTAAGCATCGGAATCTATGACTAGTGTCACAGGAATGGTTAAAAACATAGTCAGTAAGAAGAGTCAGTCTTCTTGTACTTAAGTCGGTATTGTGCCTTTTGTTTTTAATTCCGATGCAATTTCTGTGTTTCATAGTCAATACGAAGGTAAGAGGGATACAGTAAACCTGAAGTGAAGCATCGGAATCTATGACTAGTGTCACAGGAATGGTTCAAAACATAGACAGTAGGAAGAGTCAGTCTTCTTGTACTTTAGTCGGCATTGAGCCTATTGTATTTAATTCCGATGCAATTTCTGTGTGTCATCGTCAATAAGAAGGTCCAAGGGATACAGTGAACCTGGAGTGAAGCATCGGAATCCATAACTAGTGTCACACGGATGGTTCAAAACATAGACAGTAAGAAGAGTCAGTCTTCTTGTACTTAAGTCGGCATTGTGCCTTTTGTATTTAATTCCGATGCAATTTCTGTGTTTCAACGTCAATAAGAAGGTCAGAGGGATACAGTAAACCTGGAGTGAAGCATCGTAATCTATAACTAGTGTCACATTAATGGTTCAAATCATAGACAGTAAGAAGAGTCAGACTTCTTTTACTTCATTCGGCATTGTACCTTTTGAATTTAATTCCGATGTCATTTCTGTGTTTCATCGTCAATAAGAAGGTCCAAGGGATACAGTAAACCTGGAGTGAAGCATCGGAGTCCATAACTAGTGTCACAGGAATGGTTCAAAACATAGACAGTAAGAAGAGTCAATCTTCTTGTACTCAATTCGGCATTGTGCCATTTGTATTTAATTCCGATGCAATTTCTGTGTTTCTTCGTCAATAAGAGGGTCAGAGGGATACAGTAAACCTGAAGTGAAGCATCGGAATCTATAACTAGTGTCACAGGAATGGTTCAAAACATAGTCAGTAAGAAGAGTCAGTCTTCTTTGACTTAAGTCGGCATTGTGCTTTTTGTATTTAATTCCCATGCAATTCCTGTGTTTCGTCGTCAATAAGAAGGTCCAAGGGATACAGTAAACCTGAAGTGAATCATCGAAATTTATGTGTCACAGGAATGGCTCAAATCATAGTCAGTAAGAAGAGTCAGTCTTCTTGTACTTAAGTCGGCATTGTGCCTTTTGTATTTAATTCCGATGCAATTTCTGTGTTTCATCGTCAATAAGAAGGACAAAGGGATACAGTTAACCTGGAGTGAAGCATCGGAATCCATAACTAGTGTCACAGGGATGGTTCAAAACATAGACAGTAAGAAGAGTAAGTCTTCTTTTACTTAAGTCGGCATTGTTTCTTTTGTATTTAATTCCGATGCAATTTCTGTGTTTCTTCGTCAATAAGAAGGACCAAGGGTTAAAGTAATCCTGAAGTTAAGCATCAGATCCAAAACTAGTGTCACAGGAATGGTTCAAAGCATAGACAGTAGGAAAAGTCAGTCTACATGTACTTAAGTAGACATTGTGCCTATTGTATTTAATTCCGATGCAATGTCTGTGTTTCGTCTTCAATAAGAAGGTCCAAGAGATACAGTAAACCTGGAGTGAAGCATCGGAATCTATAACTAGTGTCACAGGGACGGTTCAAATCATAGTCAGGAAGAAGAGTCAGGCTTCTTATACTTAAGTCATCATTGTGCATTTTCTATTTCATTCTGATGCAATTTCTGTGTTTCATTGTCAACAAGAAGGTCCAAGGGATACAGTGAACCTGGAGTGAAGCATCGGAATCTATAACTAGTGTCACAGGGACGGTTCAAATCATAGACAGTAAAATGAGTCAGCATTCTTGTACTTAAGTCGGCATTGTGCTTTTTGTATTTAATTCCGATGCAATTTCTGTGTTTCATCGTCACTAAGAAGGTCAGAGGGATACAGTAAACCTGAAATGAACCATCGGATTCTATAACTAGTGTCACAGGAATGGTTCAAAATATAGACAGTAGGAAACGTCAATCTACATGTACTTAAGTCGGCATTGTGCCTTTTGTATTTAATTCCGATGCAATTTCTGTGTTTCATCGTCAATAAGAAGGTCCAAGGGATACAGTAGACCTGAATTGAAGCATCGGAATCTATAACTAGTGTCACAGGAATGGTTCAAAACATAGACAGTAAGAAGAGTCAGTCTTCTTGTACTTAAGTCGGCATTGTGCCTTTTGTATTTAATTCCGATGCAATTTCTGTGTTTCATCGTCAATAAGAAGGTCAGAGGGATACAGTAAACCTGAAGTGAAGCATCGGAATCTATAACTAGAGTCACAGGAACGGTACAAAACATAGACAGTCAGTAGAGTCAGTCTTCTTGTACTTAAGTCGGCATTGTGCCTTTGTATTTAATTCCGATGCAATTTCTGTGTTTCATCGTCAGTAAGAAGGTTTAAGGGATACAGTAAACCTGAAGTGAAGCATCGGATTCTATAGCTAGTGTCACAAGAATGGTTCAAAACATAGTCAGTAAGAAGAGTCAGTCTTCTTCTACCTAAGTTGGCATTGTGCTTTTTGTATTTAATTCCGATGCAATTTCTGTGTTTCATCGGCAATAAGAAGGTCCAAGGGAAACAGTAATCCAGAAGTTAAGCATCGGAATCTGTGACTAGTGTCACAGGAATGATTCAAACCATAGTCAGTAAGAAGAGTCAGTCTTCTTGTACTTAGGTCGGCATTGTGCCTTTTGTATTAAATTCCGATGCAATTTCTGTGTTTCATCGTCAATACGAAGGTCAGAGGGATACAGTAAACATGATGTGAAGCATCGGAATCTATAACTAGTGTCACAGGAATGGTTCAAAACATAGACAGTAAGAAGAGTCAGTCTTCTTGTACCTAAGTCGGTATTGTGCCTTTTGTATTTAATTCCGATGCAATTTCTGTGTTTCATCGTTAATAAGAAGGTCCAAGGGATACAGTAAACCTGAAGTGAATCATCGAAATTTATGTGTCACAGGAATGGCTCAAATCATAGTCAGTAAGAAGAGTCAGTCTTCTTGTACTTAAGTCGGCATTGTGCCTTTTGTATTTAAATCCGATGCAATTTCTGTGTTTCATCGTCAATAAGAAGGACAAAGGAATACAGTTAACCTGGAGTGAAGCATCGGAATCCATAACTAGTGTCACAGGGATGGTTCAAAACATAGACAGTAAGAAGAGTAAGTCTTCTTTTACTTAAGTCGGCATTGTTTCTTTTGTATTTAATTCCGATGCAATTTCTGTGTTTCTTCGTCAATAAGAAGGACCAAGGGTTAAAGTAATCCTGAAGTTAAGCATCAGATCCAAAACTAGTGTCACAGGAATGGTTCAAAGCATAGACAGTGGGAAAAGTCAGTCTACATGTACTTAAGTAGACATTGTGCCTTTTGTATTTAATTCCGATGCAATGTCTGTGTTTCGTCTTCAATAAGAAGGTCCAAGAGATACAGTAAACCTGGAGTGAAGCATCGGAATCTATAACTAGTGTCACAGGGACGGTTCAAATCATAGTCAGGAAGAAGAGTCAGGCTTCTTCTACTTAAGTCATCATTGTGCATTTTCTATTTCATTCTGATGCAATTTCTGTGTTTCATTGTCAACAAGAAGGTCCAAGGGATACAGTGAACCTGGAGTGAAGCATCGGAATCTATAACTAGTGTCACAGGGACGGTTCAAATCATAGACAGTAAAATGAGTCAGTATTCTTGTACTTAAGTCGGCATTGTGCTTTTTGTATTTAATTCCGATGCAATTTCTGTGTTTCATCGTCACTAAGAAGGTCAGAGGGATACAGTAAACCTGAAATGAACCATCGGATTCTATAACTAGTGTCACAGGAATGGTTCAAAATATAGACAGTAGGAAACGTCAATCTACATGTACTTAAGTCGGCATTGTGCCTTTTGTATTTAATTCCGATGCAATTTCTGTGTTTCATCGTCAATAAGAAGGTCCAAGGGATACAGTTGACCTGAATTGAAGCATCGGAATCTATAACTAGTGTCACAGGAATGGTTCAAAACATAGACAGTAAGAAGAGTCAGTCTTCTTGTACTTAAGTCGGCATTGTGCCTTTTGTATTTAATTCCGATGCAATTTCTGTGTTTCATCGTCAATAAGAAGGTCAGAGGGATACAGTAAACCTGAAGTGAAGCATCGGAATCTATAACTAGAGTCACAGGAACGGTACAAAACATAGACAGTCATTAGAGTCAGTCTTCTTGTACTTAAGTCGGCATTGTGCCTTTGTATTTAATTCCGATGCAATTTCTGTGTTTCATCGTCAGTAAGAAGGTTTAAGGGATACAGTAAACCTGAAGTGAAGCATCGGATTCTATAGCTAGTGTCACAAGAATGGTTCAAAACATAGTCAGTAAGAAGAGTCAGTCTTCTTGTACCTAAGTTGGCATTGTGCTTTTTGTATTTAATTCCGATGCAATTTCTGTGTTTCATCGGCAATAAGAAGGTCCAAGGGAAACAGTAATCCAGAAGTTAAGCATCGGAATCTGTGACTAGTGTCACAGGAATGATTCAAACCATAGTCAGTAAGAAGAGTCAGTCTTCTTGTACTTAGGTCGGCATTGTGCCTTTTGTATTAAATTCCGATGCAATTTCTGTGTTTCATCGTCAATACGAAGGTCAGAGGGATACAGTAAACATGATGTGAAGCATCGGAATCTATAACTAGTGTCACAGGAATGGTTCAAAACATAGACAGTAAGAAGAGTCAGTCTTCTTGTACTTAAGTCGGCATTGTGCCTTTTGTATTTAATTCCGATACAATTTCTGTGTTTCATCGTCTATAAGAAGGTCAGAGGGATACAGAAATCCTGAAGTTAAACATCGGAATCTATGACTAGTGTCACAGGATTGGTTCAAATCATAGTCAGTAAGAAGAGTCAGTCTTCTTGTACTAAGGTCGGTATTGTCTCTTTTGTATTTAATTCCGATGCAATTTCTGTGTTTCATCGTTAATAAGAAGGTCCAAGGGATACAGTAAACCTGTAGTGAAGCAGCGGAATCTATAACTAGCGTCACAGGGACGGTTCAAAACATAGATAGTAAGATGTGTCAGTTTTCTTGTACTTAAGTCGGCATTGTGCCTTTTCTATTTAATTCCGATGCAATTTCTGTGTTTCTTCGTCAATACGACGGTCAGAGGGATAAAGTAAACCTGAAGTGAAGCATCGGAATCTATAACAAGTGTCACAGGAATGGTTCAAAACATAGACAGTAGGAAAAGTCAGTCTACATGTACTTAAGTCGGCATTGTGACTTTTGTATTTAATTCCGATGCAATTTCTGTGTTTCATCGTCAATAAGAAGGTTCAAGGGATACAGTAAACCTGGAGTGAAGCATCGGAGTCCATAACTAGTGTCACAGGAATGGTTCAAAACATTGACAGTAAGAAGAGTCAATCTTCTTGTACTCAATTCGGCATTGTGCCATTTGTATTTAATTCCGATGCAATTTCTGTGTTTCATCGTCAATAAGAGGGTCAGAGGGATACAGTAAACCTGAAGTGAAGCATCGGAATCTATAACTAGTGTCACAGGGATGGTTCAAAACATAGACAGTAAGATGAGTCTGTCTTCTTGTACTTAAGTCGGCATTGTGCCTTTTCTATTTAATTCCGACGCAATTTCTGTGTTTCAACGTCAATAAGAAAGTCCAAGGTATACAGTAAACCTGAACTGAAGCATCGGAAACTATAACTAGCGCCACAGGAATGGTTCAAAAAATAATCAGTAAGAAGAGTCAGTCATCTTGTACTTAAGTCATCATTGTGCATTTTCTATTTAATTCTGATACAATTTCTGTGTTTCATCGTCAATAAGATGGTCCAAGGCATACAGTAAACCTGGAGTGAAGCATCGGAATCTATAACTAGTGTCACAGGAATGGTTCAAAACATAGACAGTAAGAAGAGTAAGTCTTCTTGTACTTAAATCGGCATTGTGCCTTTTGTATTTAAGGCCGATGCAATTTCTGTGTTTCATAGTCAATACGAAGGTAAGAGGGATACAGTAAACCTGAAGTGAAGCATCGGAATCTATGACTAGTGTCACAGGAATGGTTCAAAACATAGACAGTAGGAAGAGTCAGTCTTCTTGTACTTTAGTCGGCATTGAGCCTATTGTATTTAATTCCGATGCAATTTCTGTGTTTCATCGTCAATAAGAAGGTCCAAGGGATACAGTGAACCTGGAGTGCAGCATCGGAATCCATAACTAGTGTCACACGGATGGTTCAAAACATAGACAGTAAGAAGAGTCAGTCTTCTTGTACTTAAGTCGGCATTGTGCCTTTTGTATTTAATTCCGATGCAATTTCTGTGTTTCAACGTCATTAAGAAGGTCAGAGGGATACAGTAAACCTGGAGTGAAGCATCGTAATCTATAACTAGTGTCACATTAATGGTTCAAATCATAGACAGTAAGAAGAGTCAGACTTCTTTTACTTCATTCGGCATTGTACCTTTTGAATTTAATTCCGATGTCATTTCTGTGTTTCATCGTCAATAAGAAGGTCCAAGGGATACAGTAAACCTGGAGTGAAGCATCGGAGTCCATAACTAGTGTCACAGGAATGGTTCAAAACATAGACAGTAAGAAGAGTCAATCTTCTTGTACTCAATTCGGCATTGTGCCATTTGTATTTAATTCCGATGCAATTTCTGTGTTTCTTCGTCAATAAGAGGGTCAGAGGGATACAGTAAACCTGAAGTTAAGCATCGGAATCTATAACTAGTGTCACAGGAATGGTTCAAAACATAGTCAGTAAGAAGAGTCAGTCTTCTTTGACTTAAGTCGGCATTGTGCTTTTTGTATTTAATTCCCATGCAATTCCTGTGTTTCGTCGTCAATAAGAAGGTCCAAGGGATACAGTAAACCTGGAGTGAAGCATCGGAATCAATAATTAGTGTCACAGGGACGGTTCAAAAACACAGACAGTAAGATGAGTCAGTATTCTTGTACTTAAGTCGGCATTGTGCCTTTTCTATTTAATTCCGATGCAATTTCTGTGTTTCAACGTCAATAAGAAGGTCCAATGGATACAGTAAACCTGAAGTGAAGCATCGGAACCTATAACTAGCGTCACAGGAATGGTTCAAAACATAATCAGTAAGAAGAGTCAGTCTTCTTGTACTTAAGTCATCATTGTGCTTTTACTATTTAATTCTGTTGCAATATCTGTGTTTCATCGTCAATAAGATGGTCCAAGGCATACAGTAAACCTGGAGTGAAGCATCGGAATCTATAACTAGTGTCACAGGAATGGTTCAAAACATAGACAGTAAGAAGAGTCAGACTTCTTTTACTTAAGTCGGCATTGTGCATTTTGTATTTAATTCCATTGCAATTTCTGTGTTTCATAGTCAATAAGAAGGTCCAAGGGATACAGTAAACCTGGAGTGAAGCATCGGAATCTATAACTAGTGTCTCAGGAATGGTTCAAAGCATAGACAGTAAGAAGAGTCAGTATTATTGTACTTAATTCGGCATTGTGCCTTTTGTATTTAATTTCAATGCAATTTCTGTGTTTCGTCGTCAATAGGAAGGTCAGAGGGATACAGTAAACCTGATGTGAAGCATCGGAATCTATAACTAGTGTCACAAGAATGGTTCAAAACATTGTCAGTAAGAAGAGTCAGTCTTCTTGTACTAAAGTCGGCATTGCGCTTTTTGTATTTAATTCCGATGCAATTTCTTTTTTTCATCGTCAATCAGAATGTCCAAGGGATACAGTAAACCTGGAGGTAAGCATCGTAATCTATAACTAGTGTCACAGGAACGGTTCAAATCATAGACAGTAAGATGAGTCAGTATTCTTGTACTTCAGTTGGCATTGTGCTTTTTGTATTTAATTCCGATGCAATTTCTGTGTTTCATCGTCACTAAGAATGTCAGTGGTATACAGTAATCCTGAAATTAAGCATCGGAATCTATAACTAGTGTCACAGGAATGGTTCAAAATATAGTCAGTAAGAAGAGTCAGTCTTCTTGTAGTTAAGTCGGCATTGTGCCTTTTCTATTTAATTCCGATCCAATTTCTGTGTTTCATCGTCAAGAAGAAGGTCAGAGGGATACAGTAAACCTCAAGCTAAGCATCGGAATAAAAAACTAGTGTCACAGGAATGGTTCACAACATAGACAGTGGGAAGAGTCAGTCTTCTTGAACTTAAGTCGGCATTGTGCTTTTTCTATTAAATTCCGATGCGATTTCTGTGTCTCATCGTCAATAGGATGGTCCAAGGGATACAGTAAACCTGAAGTGAAGCATTGGAATCTATAACTAGTGTCACAGCAATGGTTCAAAACATTGACAGTAAGAACAGTCAGTCTTCTTGTACTTAAGTCGGCATTGTGCCTTTTGTATATAATTCCGATGAAATTTCTGTGTTTTATCGTCAATTAGAAGGTCCCAGGGATACAGTAAACCTGGAGTGAAGCATCGGAATCCATAACTAGTGTCACAGGAATGGTTCAAAACATAGTCAGTAATAAGAGTCCGTCTTCTTGTACTTAAGTCGGCATTTTGCATTTTGTATTAAAATCCGATGCAATTTCTGTGTTTCATCGCCAATAAGAAGGTCCAAGGGATACAGTAAACCTGAAGTGAAGCATCGAAATCTATAACTAGTATCACAGGAATGGTTCAAATCATAGACAGTAAGCAGAGTCAGTCTTTTTGTACTTATGTCGGCATTCTGCCTTTTGTTTTTAATTCCGATGCAATTTCTCTTTTTCATCGTCAATAAGAAGAGCAGAGGGAAACAGTAAACCGGAAGTGAAGCATCGGAATCAATAACTAGTGTCACAGGAATGGTTCAAAACATAGACAGTAAGATGAGTCAGTCTTCTTGTACTTAATTCGGCATTGTGCTTTTTGTATTTAATTCCGATGCAATTTTTGTGTTTCATCGCCAATAAGAAGGTCCAAGGGATACAGTAAACCTGGAGTGAAGCATCAGAATCTGTAACTAGTGTCACAGGAATGGTTCAAAACATAGTCAGTAAGAAGAGTCTGTCTTCTTGTACTTAAGTCGGCAATGTGCCTTTTGTATTTAATTCCGATGCAATTTCTGTGTTTCATCGTCACTAAGAAGGTCAGTGGGATACAGTTATCCTGAAGTTAAGCATCGGAATCTATAACTAGTGTCACAGGAATGGTTCAAAACATAGTCAGTAAGAAGAGTCAGTCTTCTTGTAGTTAAGTCGGCATTGTGCCTTCTCTATTTAATTCCGATGCAATTTCTGTGTTTCATCGTCAATACGAAGGTCACAGGGATACAGTAAATCTGAAGTGAAGCATCGGAATCAATAACTAGTGTCACAGGAATGGTTCATAACGTAGACATTTGGAAGAGTCAGTCTTCTTGTACTAAAGTCGGCATTGTGCATTTGTATTTAATTCCGATGCAAGTTCTGTGTTTCATCGTCAATATGGAGGTCCAAGGGATACAGTATACCTGAAATGAACCATCATAATCTATAACTAGTGTCACAGGAATGGTTCAAAACATAGAAATTAGGAAAAGTCAGTCTACATGTACTTAAGTCTGCTTTGTGCCTTTTGTATTTAATTCCGATGCAATTTCTGTGATTCATCGTCAATAAGAAGGTCAGAGGGATACAGTAAACCTGAAGTGAAGCAGCGGAATCTATAACTAGTCTCACAGGATTGGTTCCAAACATAGTCAGTAAGAACAGTCAGTCTTCTTGTACTTAAGTCGGCATTGTGCCTTTTGTATTAAATTCCGAAGCAATTTCTGTGTTTCTTCGTCAATAAGAAGGTCCAAGGGAGACAGTAAACCTGGAGTGAAGCATCGGAATCTGTAACTAGTGTCACAGGAATGGTTCAAATCATAGACAGTAAGAAGAGTCAGTCTTCTTGTACTTAAGTCGGCATTGTGAATGTTGTATTTAATTCCGATGCTATTTCTGTGTTTCATCGTCAATAGGAAGGTCCAAGGGATACAGTAAACATGGAGTGAAGCATCGGAATCTGTAACTAGTGTCACAGGAATGGTTCAAAAGATAGACAGTAAGAAGAGTCAGTCTTCTTGTACTTAAGTCGGCATTGTGCATTTTTTATTTAATTCCGATGCAATTTCTGTGTTTTATCGTCAATTAGAAGGTCAGAGGGATACAGTAAATCTGAAGTGAAGCATCGGAATCTATAACTAGTGTCACAGGAATGGTTCATAACGTAGACATTTGGAAGAGTCAGTCTTCTTGTACTAAAGTCGGCATTGTGCATTTGTATTTAATTCCGATGCAATTTCTGTGTTTCATCGTCAATAAGGAGGTCCAAGGGATACAGTATACCTGAAATGAACCATCGGAATCGATAACTAGTGTCACAGGAATGGTTCAAAACATAGACATTAGGAAAAGTCCGTCTACATGTACTTAAGTCTGCTTTGTGCCTTTTGTATTTAATTCCGATGCAATTTCTGTGATTCATCGTCAATAAGAAGGTCCGAGGAATACAGTAAACCTGAAGTGAAGCATCGGAATCTATAACTAGTGTCACAGGATTGGTTCAAAACATAGTCAGTAAGAAGAGTCAGTCTTCTTGTACTTAACTCGGCATTGTGACTTTTGTATTTAATTCCGATGAAATTTGTGTGTTTCCTCGTTAATAAGAAGGTCCAAGGGATACAGTAAACCTGAAGTGAAGCATCGGTATCTATAACTAGTGTCACAGGATGGTTCAAAACATAGTCAGTAAGAAGAGTCCGTCTTCTTGTGCTTAAGTCGGCATTGTGCTTTTGTATTTAATTCCGATGCAATTTCTGTGTTTCTTCGCCAATAAGAAGGGCAGAAGGATACAGTAAACCTGAAGTGAAGCATCGGAATCTATAACTAGTGACACAGGAATGGTTCAAATCATAGACAGTAGGAAGAATCAGTCTTCCTGTACTTAAGTCGGCATTGGGCCTTTTCTATTTAATTCCGATGAAATTTCTGGGTTTCATCGTCAGTAAGAAGGTCCAAGGGAGACAGTAAACCTGAAATGAACGATCGGAATCTATAACTAGTGTCACAGGAATGGTTCAAAACATAGTCAGTAAGAAGAGTCAGTCTTCTTGTAGTTAAGTCGGCATTGTGCCTTTTGTATTCAATTCCAATGCAATTTCTGTGTTTCATCGTCAATACGAATGTCCAAGGGATACAGTAAACCTGAAATGAACGATCGGAATCTATAACTATTGTCACAGGAATGGTTCATATCATAGACATTTGGAAAAGTCAGTCTACATGTACTTATGTCTCCTTTGTGCCTTTTGTATTTAATTCCGATGGAATTTCTGTGATTCATTGTCAATAAGATGCTCAGAGGGATACAGTAAACCTGAAGTGAAGCATCGGAATCTATAACTAGTGTCACAGGAATGGTTCAAAACATAGTCAGTAGGAAGAGACAGTCTTCTTGTACTTAACTCGGCATTGTGCCTTTTGTATTTTATTCCGATGCAATTTCTGTGTTTCATCGTCCATAAGAAGGTCCGAGGGATACAGTAAACCTCAAGTGAAGCATCGGAATAAAAAACTAGTGTCACAGGAATGGTTCAAAACATAGAGAGTAGGAAGAGTCAGTCTTTTTGTACTTATGTCGGCATTGTGCTTCTTCTATTTAATTTTGATGCGAATTCTGTGTCTCATCTCAATAGGAAGGTCCAAGGGATATAGTAAACCTGAAGTGAAGCATCGGAATCTATAACTAGTGTCACAGGAATGGTTCAAAACATAGTCAGTAAAAAGAGTCCGTCTTCTTGTACTTAAGTCGGTATTGTTGCCTTTTGTATTTAATTCCGATGCAATTTCTGTGTTTCATCGTTAATAAGAAGGTCCAAGGGATACAGTAAACCTGTAGTGAAGCAGCGGAATCTATAACTAGCGTCACAGGGACGGTTCAAAACATAGACAGTAAGATGAGTCAGTTTTCTTGTACTTAAGTCGGCATTGTGCTTTTTTATTTAATTCCGATGCAATTTCTGTGTTTCATCGTCACTAAGAAGGTCAGAGGGATACAGTTATCATGAAGTTAAGCATCGGAATCTATAACTAGAGTCACAGGAATGGTTCAAAGCATAGTCAGTAAGAAGAGTCAGTCTTCTTGTAGTTCAGTCGGCATTGTGCTTTTTGTATTTAATTCCGATGCAATTTCTGTGTTTCTTCGTCAATACGACGGTCAGAGGGATAAAGAAAACCTGAAGTGAAGCATCGGAATCTATTACTAGTGTCACAGAAATTGTTCAAAACATAGACAGTTGGAAGAGTCAGACTTCTTGTACTTAAGTCGGCATTGTGCCTTTTGTATTTAATTCCGATGCAATTTCTGTGTTTCATCGTCAATAAGAAGGTCCAAGGGATACAGTAAACCAGAAATGAACCATCCGAATCTATAACAAGTGTCACAGGAATGATTCAAAACATAGACAGTAGGAAAAGTCAGTCTACATGTACTTAAGTCGGCATTGTGCCTTTTGTATTTTATTCCGATGCAATTTCTGTGTTTCATCGTCCATAAGAAGGTCCAAGGGATACAGTAAACCTGGCGTGAAGCATCGGAGTCCATAACTAGTGTCACAGGAATGGTTCAAAACATAGACAGTAAGAAGAGTCAATCTTCTTGTACTCAATTCGGCATTGTGCCATTTGTATTTAATTCCGATGCAATTTCTGTGTTTCATCGTCAATAAGAGGGTCAGAGGGATACAGTAAACCTGAAGTGAAGCATCGGAATCTATAACTAGTGTCACAGGAATGGTTCAAAACATAGTCAGTAAGAAGAGTCTGTCTTCTTGTACTTAAGTCGGCATTGTGGTTTTTGTATTTAATTCCGATGCAATTTCTGTGTTTCATCGTCAATAAGAAGGTCCAAGGGATACAGTAAACCTGGAGTGAAGCATCGGAATCAATAACTAGCGTCACAGGGACGGTTAAAGCATAGACAGTAAGATGAGTCAGTTTTCTTGTACTTAAGTAGTCATTGTGCATTTTGTATTTAATTCCGATGCAATTTCTGTGTTTCATCGTCACTAAGAAGGTCAGAGGGATACAGTAATCATGAAGTTAAGCATCGGAATCTATAACTAGAGTCACAGGAATGGTTCAAAGCATAGTCAGTAAGAAGAGTCAGTCTTCTTGTAGTTAAGTACTCATTTGGCCTTTCGTATTTAATTCCGATGCAATTTCTGTTTTTCATCGTCAATAAGAAGGTCCAAGGGATACAGTAAACCTGGAGTGAAGCATCGGAATCAATAACTAGTGTCACAGGGACGGTTCAAAATATAGACAGTAAGATGAGTCAGTATTCTTGTACTTAAGTCGGCATTGTGCCTTTTCTATTTAATTCCGACGCAATTTCTGTGTTTCAACGTCAATAAGAAGGTACAAGGGATACAGTAAACCTAAAGTGAAGCATCGGAAACTATAACTAGCGTCACAGGAATGGTCCAAAAAATAATCAGTAAGAAGAGTCAGTCTACTTGTACTTAAGTCATCATTGTGCATTTTCTATTTAATTCTGATGCAATTTCAGTGTTTCATCGTCAATAAGATGGTCCAAGGCATACAGTAAACCTGGAGTGAAGCATCGGAATCTATGACTAGTGTCACAGGAATGGTTCAAAACATAGACAGTAGGAAGAGTCAGTCTTCTTGTACTTAAGTCGGTATTGTGACTTTTGTATTTAATTCCGATGCAATTTCTGTGTTTCATCGTCAATAAGAAGTTCCAAGGGATACAGTGAACCTGGAGTGAAGCATCGGAATCCATAACTAGTGTCACAGGGATGGTTCAAAACATAGACAGTAAGAAGAGTCAGTCTTCTTGTACTTAAGTCGTCATAGTGCCTTTTGTATTTAATTCCGAAGCAATTATTGTGTTTCATCGTGAATAAGAAGGTCCAAGGGATACAGTAAACCTGGAGTGAAGCATCGGAATCTATAACTAGTGTCACAGGAATGGTTCAAAACATTGATAGTAAGAAGAGTCAGTCTTCTTGTACTTAAGTCGGCATTGTGCATTTTGTATTTAAATCCGATGCAATTTCTGTGTTTCATCGCCAATAAGAAGGTCCAAGGGATTCAGTAAACCTGAAGTGAAGCATCGAAATCTATAACTAGTATCACAGGAATGGTTCAAATCATAGACAGTAAGCAGAGTCAGTCTTTTTGTACTTAAGTCGGCATTCTGCCTTTTGTTTTTAATTCCGATGCAATTTCTGTGTTACATTGTCACTAAGAATGTCAGTGGTATACAGAAATCCTGAAATTAAGGATCGGAATCTATAACTAGTGTCACAGGAATGGTTCAAAATATAGTCAGTAAGAAGAGTCAGTCTTCTTGTAGTTAAGTCGGCATTGTGCCGTTTCTATTTAATTCCGATGCAATTTCTGTGTTTCATCGTCAATAAGAAGGTCAGAGGGATACAGTAAACCTCAAGTTAAGCATCGGAATAAAAAACTAGTGTCGCAGGAATGGTTCACAACATAGTCAGTAGGAAGAGTCAGTCTTCTTGAAGATAGTCGGCATTGTGCTTTTTCTATTTAATTCCGATGCGATTTCTGTGTCTCATCGTCGATAGGGTGGTCCAAGGGATACAGTAAACCTGGAGTGAAGCATCGGAATCTATAACTAGTGTCACAGGAATGGTTCAAAATATAGTCAGTAAGAAGAGTCAGTCTTCTTGTAGTTAAGTCGGCATTGTGCCTTTTCTATTTCATTCCGATGCAATTTCTGTGTTTCATCGTCAATACGAAGGTCACAGGGATACAGTAAATCTGAAGTGAAGCATCGGAATCTATAACTAGTGTCACAGGAATGGTTCATACCGTAGATAGTTGGAAGAGTCAGTCTTCTTGTACTAAAGTCGGCATTGTGCATTTGTATTTAATTCCGATGCAATTTCTGTGTTTCATCGTCAATAAGGAGGTCCAAGGGATATAGTACACCTGAAATGAACCATCGGAATCTATAACTAGTGTCACAGGAATGGTTCGAAACATAGACATTAGGAAAAGCCAGTCTACATGTACTTAAGTCTGCGTTGTGCTTATTGTATTTAATTCCGATGCAAATTCTGTGATTCATCGTCAATAACAAGGTCAGAGGGATACAGTAAACCTGAAGTGAAGCATCGGAATCCATAACTAGTGTCACAGGATTGGTTCAAAACATAGTCAGTAAGAAGAGTCAGTCTTCTTGTACTTAAGTCGGCATTGTGCCCTTTGTATTTAATTCCGATGCAATTTGTGTGTTTCATCGTTAATAAGAAGGTCCAAAGCATACAGTAAACCTGAAGTGAAGCCTCGGAATCTATAACTAGTGTCACAGGAATGGTTCAAAACATAGACAGTAGGATGAGTCAGTCTTCTTGTACTTAAGTCGGTATGGTACCATCTCTATTTCATTCCGATGCAATTTCTGTTTTTCATCGTCAACAAGATGGTCAGAGGGATACAGTAAACCAGAAGTGAAGCATCGGAAACTATATCTAGTGTCACAGGATTGGTACAAAACATAGAGAGTTGGGAGATTCGGTCTTCTTGTACTTAAGTCGGGATTGTGACTTTTGTATTTTATTCCGATGCAATTTCTGTGTTTCACCGTCCATAAGAAGGTCCGAGGGATACAGTAAACGTCAAGTGAAGCATCGGAATAACAAACTAGTGTCACAGGAATGGTTCAAAGTATAGAGAGTAGGAAGAGTCAGTCTTTTTGTACTTAAGTCGGCATTGTGCTTTTTCTATTTAATTCTGATGCGATATCTGTGTCTCATCGTCAATAGGAATGTTCAAGGCATTCAGTAAACCTGAAGTGAAGCATCGGAATCTATAACTAGTGTCACAGGATGGTTCAAAACATAGACAGTAAAAAGAGTCCGTCTTCTTGTACTTAAGTCGGCATTGTGCTTTTGTAATTAAATCCGATGCAATTTCTGTGTTACATCGCCAATAAGAAGATCCAAGGGATACAGTAAACCTGAAGTGAAACATCAGAATTCATACCTAGTATCACATTAATGGTTCAAAACATAGACAGTAAGCAGGGTCAGTCTTCTTGTACTTAAGTCGGCATTGTGCCTTTTATATTTAATTCCGAAGCAATTTCTGTGTTTCATCGTCAATAAGAAGGGCAGAAGGATACAGTAAACCTGAAGTGAAGCATCGGAATCTATAACTATTGTCACAGGAATGGTTCAAATCATAGACAGTGGGAAGAGTCAGTCTTCTTGTACTTAAGCCGGCATTGGGCCTTTTCTATTTAATTCCGAAGCAATTTCTGGGTTTCATCGTCAGTAAGAAGGTCCAAGGGATACAGTGAAACTGAAGTGAAGCATCGGAATCTATAACTAGTGTCACAGGAATGGTTCAAAGCATACTCAGTAAGAAGAGCCAGTCTTCTTGTACTTAAGTCGGCATTGTGCCTTTTCTATTTAATTCCGATGCAATTTCTGTGTTTCATCGCCAATAAGAAGGTCCAAGGGATACAGTAAACCAGAAGAGAAGCATCAGAATCTATAACTAGTGTCACAGGAATGGTTCAAAACATAGTCAGTAAGATGAGTCAGTCTTCTTGTACCTAAGTCGGCATTGTGCCTTTTGAATTTAATTCCGATGCAATTTCTGTGTTTCATCGTAAATAAGAAGGTCCAAGGGATACAGTAAACCTGGAGTGAAGGATCTGAATCTGTAACTGGTGTCACAGGAATGGTTCAAAGCATAGACAGTAAGAAGAGTCAGTCTTATTGTTCTTAAGTCGACATTGTGCATTATTTATTTATTTCCGATGCAATTTCTGTGTTTCATCGTCAATAAGAGGGTCCAAGGGATACAGTAAACGTGAAGTGAAGCATCGAAATCTATAACCAGTGACACAGGAATGGTTCAAAGCATAGACAGAAGAAGAGTCAGTCTTAATGTAGTTAAGTCGGCATTGTGCCTTTTGTATTTAAATCCGATGCAATTTCTGTGTTCTATCGTCAATATGAAGGTCCAAGGGATACAGTAAACCTGGAGTGAAGCATCGGAATCTATAACTAGTGTCACAGTAATGGTTCAAAACATAGACAGTAAGATGAGTAAGTCCTCTTGTTCTTGAGTCGGCATTGTGCCTTTTGTATTTAATTCCGATGCTCTTTCTGTGTTTCATCGCCAATAAGAAGGTCCAAGGGATACAGTAAACCTGAAGAGAAGCATCAGAATCTATAACTAGTGTCACAGGAATGGTTCAAAACATAGTCAGTAAGATGAGTCAGTCTTCTTGTACCTAAGTCGGCATTGTGCCTTTAGTATTTCATTTCGATGCAATTTCTGTGTTTCATCGTCACTAAGAAGGTCAGTGGGATACAGTTATCCTGAAGTTAAGCATCGGAATCTATAACTAGTGTCGCAGGAATGGTTCAAAACATAGTCAGTAACAAGAGTCAGTCTTCGTGTAGTTAAGTCGGCATTGTGCCTTTTGTATTTAATTCCGATGCAATTTCTGTGATTCATCGTCAATAAGAAGGTCAGAGGGATACAGTAAACCTGAAGTGAAGCATCGGAATCTATAACAAGTGTCACAGGAATGGTTCGAAACGTAGACATTTGGAAGAGTCAGTCTTCTTGTACTTAAGTCGACATTGTGGCTTTTGTATTTAATTCCGATGCAATTTCTGTGTTTCATCGTCAATGAGAATGTCCAAGGGATACAGTAAACCTGAAATGAACCATCGTAATCTATAACTAGTGTCACAGGAATGGTTCATATCATAGACAATAGGAAAAGTCAGTCTACATGTACTTATGTCTGCTTTGTGCCTTTTGTATTTAATTCCGATGCAATTTCTGTGTTTCATCGTCAATAAGAAGCTCAGAGGGATACAGTAAACCTGAAGTGAAGCATCGGAATCTATAACTAGTGTCACAGGAATGGTTCAAAACATAGTCAGTAGGAAGAGACAGTCTTCTTGTACTTAAGTCGGCATTGTGCCTTTTGTATTTAATTCCGATGCAATTTCTGTGTTTTATCGTCAATAAGAAGGTCAGAGGGATACAGTAAACCTGAAGTGAAGCATCGGAATCCATAACTAGTGTCACAGGAATGGTTCAAAACATAGACAGTATGAAGAGTCAGTCTTCTTGTACTTAGGTCGGCATTGTGCCTTTTCTATTTAATTCCGATGCAATTTCTGTGTTTCATCGTCAATAAGTAGGTCCAAGGATTACAGTGAACCTGAAGTGAAGCATCGGAATTTTCAACTAGTGTCACAGGAATGGTTCAAAGCATAGTCAGTAAGATGAGCCAGTCTTCTTGTACTTAAGTCGGCATTGTGCCTTTTGTATTTAAATCCGATGCAATTTCTGTGTATCATCGTCAATAAGAAGGTCCAAGGGAGACAGTAAACCTGGAGTGAAGCATCGGAATCTGTAACTAGTGTCACAGGAATGGTTCAAATCATAGACAATAAGAAGAGTCAGTCTTCTTGTACTTAAGTCGGCATGGTGAATGTTGTATTTTATTTCGATGCAATTTGTGTGTTTCATCGTCAATTAGAAGGCCCAAGGGATACAGTGAAACTGAAGTGAAGCTTCGGAGTCTATAACTAGCATCACAGGAGTGGTTCAAAGCATAGGCAGTAAGAAGAGCCAGTCCTCTTGTACTTAAGTCGGCATTGTGCCTTTTGTATTTAATTCCGATGCAATTTCTGTGTTTCATCGTCAATAGGAAAGTCCAAGGGATACAGTAAACCTGGAGTGAAGCATCGGAATCTATAACTAGTGTCGCAGGAATGGTTCAAAACATAGTCAGTAACAAGAGTCAGTCTTCGTGTAGTTAAGTCGGCATTTTGCCTTTTTGTATTTAATTCGGATGCAATTTCTGTGTTTCATCGTCAATAAGAAGGTCAGAGGGATACAGTAAACCTGAAGTGAAGCATCAGAATCTATAACTAGTGTCACAGGAATGGTTCAAAACATAGTCAGTAAGAAGAGTCAGTCTTCTTGTACCTAAGTCGGCATTGTGCCTTTTGTATTTAATTTCGATGCAATTTCTGTGTTTCATCGTCACTAAGAAGGTCAGTGGGATACAGTTATCCTGAAGTTAAGCATCGGAATCTATAACTAGTGTCGCAGGAATGGTTCAAATCATAGTCAGTAACAAAGGTCAGTCTTCGTGTAGTTAAGTCGGCATTGTGCCTTTTGTATTTAATTCCGATGCAATATCTGTGTTTCATCGTCTATAAGAAGGTCAGAGGGGTACAGTAAAGCTGAAGTGAAGCATCGGAATCTATAACTAGTGTCACAGGAATGGTTCGAAACGTAGACAGTTGGAAGAGTCAGTTTTCTTGTACTTAAGTCGGCATTGTGGCTTTTGTATTTAATTCCGATGCTATTTCTGTGTTTCATCGTCAATAAGAATGTCCAAGGGATACAGTAAACCTGAAATGAACCATCGGAATCTATAACTTGTGTCACAGGAATGGTTCATATCATAGACAATAGGAAAAGTCAGTCTACATGCACTTATGTCTGCTTTGTGCCTTTTGTTTTTAATTCCGATGCAATTTCTGTGTTTCATCGTCAATAAGAAGCTCAGAGGGATACAGTAAACCTGAAGTGAAGCATCGGAATCTATAACTAGTGTCACAGGAATGGTTCAAATCATAGTCAGTAGGAAGAGACAGTCTTCTTGTACTTAAGTCGGCATTGTGCCTTTTGTATTTAATTCCGATGCAATTTCTGTGTTTTATCGTCAATAAGAAGGTCAGAGGGATACAGTAAACCTGAAGTGAAGCATCGGAATCCATAACTAGTGTCACAGGAATGGTTCAAAGCATAGACAGTATGAAGAGTCAGTCTTCTTGTACTTAGGTCGGCATTGTGCCTTTTCTATTTAATTCCGATGCAATTTCTGTGTTTCATCGTCAATAAGTAGGTCCAAGGGTTACAGTGAACCTGAAGTGAAGCATCGGAATTTTCAACTAGTGTCACAGGAATGGTTCAAAGCATAGTCAGTAAGATGAGCCAGTCTTCTTGTACTTAAGTCCGCATTGTGCCTTTTGTATTTAAATCCGATGCAATTTCTGTGTTTCATCGTCAATAAGAAGGTCCAAGGGAGACAGTAAACCTGGAGTGAAGCATCGGAATCTGTAACTAGTGTCACAGGATTGGTTCAAAAGATAGACAGTAAGAAGAGTCAGTCTTCTTGTACTTAAGTCGGCATTGTGCCTTTTGTATTTAATTCCGATGCAATTTGTGTGTTTCATCGTTAATAAGAAGGTCCAAGGGATACAGTAAACCTGAAGTGAAGCAACGGAATCTATAACTACTGTCACAGGAATGGTTTAAAACATAGACAGTAAGATGAGTCAGTCGTCTTGTACTTAATTCGGCATTGTGCTTTTTGTATTTAATTCCGATGCAATTTTTGTGTTTTATCGCCAATAAGAAGGTCCAAGGGATACAGTAAACCTGAAGTGAAGCATCAGAATCTATAACTAGTGTCACAGGAATGGTTCAAAACATAGTCAGTAAGAAGAGTCAGTCTTCTTGTAGTTAAGTCGGCATTGTGCCTTTTCTATTTAATTCCGATGCAATTTCTGTGTTTAATCATCAATACGAAGGTCACAGGGATACAGTAAATCTGAAGTGAAGCATCGGAATCTATAACTAGTGTCACAGGAATGGTTCATAACGTAGACAGTTGGAAGAGTCAGTCTTCTTGTACTAAAGTCGGCATTGTGCATTTGTATTTAATTCCGATGCAATATCTGTGTTTCATCGTCAATAAGGAGGTCCAAGGGATACAGTATACCTGAAATGAACCATCGGAATCTATAACTAGTGTCACAGGAATGGTTCAAAACATAGACATTAGGAAAAGTCAGTCTACATGTACTTAAGTCTGCGTTGTGCCTATTGTATTTAATTCCGATGCAATTTCTGTGATTCATCGTCAATAACAAGGTCAGAGGGATACAGTAAACCTGAAGTGAAGCATCGGAATCCATAACTAGTGTCACAGGATTGGTTCAAAACGTAGTCAGTAAGAAGAGTCTGTCTTCTTGTACTTAAGTCGGCATTGTGCCTTTTGTATTTAATTCCGATGCAATTTGTGTGTTTCATCGTTAATTAGAAGGTCCAAGGGATACAGTAAACCTGAAGTGAAGCATCGGAATCTATAACTAGTGTCACAGGAATGGTTCAAAACATAGAAAGTAGAATGAGTCAGTCTTCTTGTACTTAAGTCGGTATTGTACCTTCTCTATTTCATTCCGATGCAATTTCTGTTTTTTATCGTCAACAAGATGGTCAGAGGGATACAGTAAACCTGAAGTGAAGCATCGGAAACTATATCTAGTGTCACAGGATTGGTACAAAACATAGAGAGTTGGGAGATTCAGACTTCTTGTACTTAAGTCGGGATTGTGCCTTTTGTATTTTACTCCGATGCAATTTCTGTGTTTCACCGTCCATAAGAAGGTCCGAGGAATACAGTAAACGTCAAGTGAAGCATCGGAATAACAAACTAGTGTCACAGGAATTGTTCAAAATATAGAGAGTAGGAAGAGTCAGTCTTTTTGTACTTAAGTCGGCATTGTGCTTTTTCTATTTAATTCCGATGCGTTATCTGTGTCTCATCGTCAATAGGAATGTCCAAGGGATTCAGTAAACCTGAAGTGAAGCATCGGAATCTATAACTAGTGACACAGGATGGTTCAAAACATAGTCAGTAAGAAGAGTCCGTCTTCTTGTACTTAAGTCGGCATTGTGCTTTTGTAATTAATTCCGATGCAATTTCTGTGTTACATCGCCAATAAGAAGGTCCAAGGGATACAGTAAACCTGAAGTGAAGCATCAGAATTTATAACTAGTATCACATTAATGGTTCAAAACATAGACAGTAAGCAGGGTCAGTCTTCTTGTACTTAAGTCGGCATTGTGCCTTTAATATTTAATTCCGATGCAATTTCTGTGTTTCATCGTCAATAAGAAGGGCAGAAGTATACAGTAAACCTTAAGTGAAGCATCGGAAACTATAACTATTGTCACAGGAATGGTTCAAATCATAGACAGTGGGAAGAGTCAGTCTTATTGTACTTAAGCCGGCATTGGGCCTTTTCTATTTAATTTTGATGCAATTTCTGGGTTTCATCGTCAGTAAGAAGGTCCAAGGGATACAGTGAAACTGAAGTGAAGCATCGGAATCCATAACTAGTGTCACAGGAATGGTTCAAAGCATAGTCAGTAAGAAGAGCCAGTCTTCTTGTACTTAAGTCGGCATTGTGCCTTTTATATTTAATTCCGATGCAATTTCTGTGTTTCATCGTCAATAATAAGGTCCAAGGGATACAGTAAACCTGAAATGAACCATCGGAATCTATAACTTGTGTCACAGGAATGGTTCATATCATAGACAATAGGAAAAGTCAGTCTACATGTACTTATGTCTGCTTTGTGCCTTTTGTTTTTAATTCCGATGCAATTTCTGTGTTTCATCGTCAATAAGAAGCTCAGAGGGATACAGTAAACCTGAAGTGAAGCATCGGAATCTATAACTAGTGTCACAGGAATGGTTCAAATCATAGTCAGTAGGAAGAGACAGTCTTCTTGTACTTAAGTCGGCATTGTGCCTTTTGTATTTAATTCCGATGCAATTTCTGTGTTTTATCGTCAATAAGAAGGTCAGAGGGATACAGTAAACCTGAAGTGAAGCATCGGAATCCATAACTAGTGTCACAGGAATGGTTCAAAGCATAGACAGTATGAAGAGTCAGTCTTCTTGTACTTAGGTCGGCATTGTGCCTTTTCTATTTAATTCCGATGCAATTTCTGTGTTTCATCGTCAATAAGTAGGTCCAAGGGTTACAGTGAACCTGAAGTGAAGCATCGGAATTTTCAACTAGTGTCACAGGAATGGTTCAAAGCATAGTCAGTAAGATGAGCCAGTCTTCTTGTACTTAAGTCCGCATTGTGCCTTTTGTATTTAAATCCGATGCAATTTCTGTGTTTCATCGTCAATAAGAAGGTCCAAGGGAGACAGTAAACCTGGAGTGAAGCATCGGAATCTGTAACTAGTGTCACAGGATTGGTTCAAAAGATAGACAGTAAGAAGAGTCAGTCTTCTTGTACTTAAGTCGGCATTGTGCCTTTTGTATTTAATTCCGATGCAATTTGTGTGTTTCATCGTTAATAAGAAGGTCCAAGGGATACAGTAAACCTGAAGTGAAGCAACGGAATCTATAACTACTGTCACAGGAATGGTTTAAAACATAGACAGTAAGATGAGTCAGTCGTCTTGTACTTAATTCGGCATTGTGCTTTTTGTATTTAATTCCGATGCAATTTTTGTGTTTTATCGCCAATAAGAAGGTCCAAGGGATACAGTAAACCTGAAGTGAAGCATCAGAATCTATAACTAGTGTCACAGGAATGGTTCAAAACATAGTCAGTAAGAAGAGTCAGTCTTCTTGTAGTTAAGTCGGCATTGTGCCTTTTCTATTTAATTCCGATGCAATTTCTGTGTTTCATCGTCAATACGAAGGTCACAGGGATACAGTGAATCTGAAGTGAAGCATCGGAATCTATAACTAGTGTCACAGGAATGGTTCATAACGTAGACAGTTGGAAGAGTCAGTCTTCTTGTACTAAAGTCGGCATTGTGCATTTGTATTTAATTCCGATGCAATATCTGTGTTTCATCGTCAATAAGGAGGTCCAAGGGATACAGTATACCTGAAATGAACCATCGGAATCTATAACTAGTGTCACAGGAATGGTTCAAAACATAGACATTAGGAAAAGTCAGTCTACATGTACTTAAGTCTGCGTTGTGCCTATTGTATTTAATTCCGATGCAATTTCTGTGATTCATCGTCAATAACAAGGTCAGAGGGATACAGTAAACCTGAAGTGAAGCATCGGAATCCATAACTAGTGTCACAGGATTGGTTCAAAACGTAGTCAGTAAGAAGAGTCTGTCTTCTTGTACTTAAGTCGGCATTGTGCCTTTTGTATTTAATTCCGATGCAATTTGTGTGTTTCATCGTTAATTAGAAGGTCCAAGGGATACAGTAAACCTGAAGTGTAGCATCGGAATCTATAACTAGTGTCACAGGAATGGTTCAAAACATAGAAAGTAGAATGAGTCAGTCTTCTTGTACTTAAGTCGGTATTGTACCTTCTCTATTTCATTCCGATGCAATTTCTGTTTTTTATCGTCAACAAGATGGTCAGAGGGATACAGTAAACCTGAAGTGAAGCATCGGAAACTATATCTAGTGTCACAGGATTGGTACAAAACATAGAGAGTTGGGAGATTCAGACTTCTTGTACTTAAGTCGCGATTGTGCCTTTTGTATTTTATTCCGATGCAATTTCTGTGTTTCACCGTCCATAAGAAGGTCCGAGGGATACAGTAAACGTCAAGTGAAGCATCGGAATAACAAACTAGTGTCACAGGAATTGTTCAAAATATAGAGAGTAGGAAGAGTCAGTCTTTTTGTACTTAAGTCGGCATTGTGCTTTTTCTATTTAATTCCGATGCGTTATCTGTGTCTCATCGTCAATAGGAATGTCCAAGGGATTCAGTAAACCTGAAGTGAAGCATCGGAATCTATAACTAGTGACACAGGATGGTTCAAAACATAGTCAGTAAGAAGAGTCCGTCTTCTTGTACGTAAGTCGGCATTGTGCTTTTGTAATTAATTCCGATGCAATTTCTGTGTTACATCGCCAATAAGAAGGTCCAAGGGATACAGTAAACCTGAAGTGAAGCATCAGAATTTATAACTAGTATCACATTAATGGTTCAAAACATAGACAGTAAGCAGGGTCAGTCTTCTTGTACTTAAGTCGGCATTGTGCCTTTTATATTTAATTCCGATGCAATTTCTGTGTTTCATCGTCAATAAGAAGGGCAGAAGTATACAGTGAAACTGAAGTGAAGCATCGGAATCCATAACTAGTGTCACAGGAATGGTTCAAAGCATAGTCAGTAAGAAGAGCCAGTCTTCTTGTACTTAAGTCGGCATTGTGCCTTTTATATTTAATTCCGATGCAATTTCTGTGTTTCATCGTCAATAAGAAGGTCCAAGGGATACAGTGAAACTGAAGTGAAGCATCGGAATCTATAACTAGTGTCACAGGAATGGTTCAAATCATAGTCAGTAGGAAGAGACAGTCTTCTTGTACTTAAGTCGGCATTGTGCCTTTTGTATTTAATTCCGATGCAATTTCTGTGTTTTATCGTCAATAAGAAGGTCAGAGGGATACAGTAAACCTGAAGTGAAGCATCGGAATCCATAACTAGTGTCACAGGAATGGTTCAAAGCATAGACAGTATGAAGAGTCAGTCTTCTTGTACTTAGGTCGGCATTGTGCCTTTTCTATTTAATTCCGATGCAATTTCTGTGTTTCATCGTCAATAAGTAGGTCCAAGGGTTACAGTGAACCTGAAGTGAAGCATCGGAATTTTCAACTAGTGTCACAGGAATGGTTCAAAGCATAGTCAGTAAGATGAGCCAGTCTTCTTGTACTTAAGTCCGCATTGTGCCTTTTGTATTTAAATCCGATGCAATTTCTGTGTTTCATCGTCAATAAGAAGGTCCAAGGGAGACAGTAAACCTGGAGTGAAGCATCGGAATCTGTAACTAGTGTCACAGGATTGGTTCAAAAGATAGACAGTAAGAAGAGTCAGTCTTCTTGTACTTAAGTCGGCATTGTGCCTTTTGTATTTAATTCCGATGCAATTTGTGTGTTTCATCGTTAATAAGAAGGTCCAAGGGATACAGTAAACCTGAAGTGAAGCAACGGAATCTATAACTACTGTCACAGGAATGGTTTAAAACATAGACAGTAAGATGAGTCAGTCGTCTTGTACTTAATTCGGCATTGTGCTTTTTGTATTTAATTCCGATGCAATTTTTGTGTTTTATCGCCAATAAGAAGGTCCAAGGGATACAGTAAACCTGAAGTGAAGCATCAGAATCTATAACTAGTGTCACAGGAATGGTTCAAAACATAGTCAGTAAGAAGAGTCAGTCTTCTTGTAGTTAAGTCGGCATTGTGCCTTTTCTATTTAATTCCGATGCAATTTCTGTGTTTCATCGTCAATACGAAGGTCACAGGGATACAGTGAATCTGAAGTGAAGCATCGGAATCTATAACTAGTGTCACAGGAATGGTTCATAACGTAGACAGTTGGAAGAGTCAGTCTTCTTGTACTAAAGTCGGCATTGTGCATTTGTATTTAATTCCGATGCAATATCTGTGTTTCATCGTCAATAAGGAGGTCCAAGGGATACAGTATACCTGAAATGAACCATCGGAATCTATAACTAGTGTCACAGGAATGGTTCAAAACATAGACATTAGGAAAAGTCAGTCTACATGTACTTAAGTCTGCGTTGTGCCTATTGTATTTAATTCCGATGCAATTTCTGTGATTCATCGTCAATAACAAGGTCAGAGGGATACAGTAAACCTGAAGTGAAGCATCGGAATCCATAACTAGTGTCACAGGATTGGTTCAAAACGTAGTCAGTAAGAAGAGTCTGTCTTCTTGTACTTAAGTCGGCATTGTGCCTTTTGTATTTAATTCCGATGCAATTTGTGTGTTTCATCGTTAATTAGAAGGTCCAAGGGATACAGTAAACCTGAAGTGTAGCATCGGAATCTATAACTAGTGTCACAGGAATGGTTCAAAACATAGAAAGTAGAATGAGTCAGTCTTCTTGTACTTAAGTCGGTATTGTACCTTCTCTATTTCATTCCGATGCAATTTCTGTTTTTTATCGTCAACAAGATGGTCAGAGGGATACAGTAAACCTGAAGTGAAGCATCGGAAACTATATCTAGTGTCACAGGATTGGTACAAAACATAGAGAGTTGGGAGATTCAGACTTCTTGTACTTAAGTCGCGATTGTGCCTTTTGTATTTTATTCCGATGCAATTTCTGTGTTTCACCGTCCATAAGAAGGTCCGAGGGATACAGTAAACGTCAAGTGAAGCATCGGAATAACAAACTAGTGTCACAGGAATTGTTCAAAATATAGAGAGTAGGAAGAGTCAGTCTTTTTGTACTTAAGTCGGCATTGTGCTTTTTCTATTTAATTCCGATGCGTTATCTGTGTCTCATCGTCAATAGGAATGTCCAAGGGATTCAGTAAACCTGAAGTGAAGCATCGGAATCTATAACTAGTGACACAGGATGGTTCAAAACATAGTCAGTAAGAAGAGTCCGTCTTCTTGTACGTAAGTCGGCATTGTGCTTTTGTAATTAATTCCGATGCAATTTCTGTGTTACATCGCCAATAAGAAGGTCCAAGGGATACAGTAAACCTGAAGTGAAGCATCAGAATTTATAACTAGTATCACATTAATGGTTCAAAACATAGACAGTAAGCAGGGTCAGTCTTCTTGTACTTAAGTCGGCATTGTGCCTTTTATATTTAATTCCGATGCAATTTCTGTGTTTCATCGTCAATAAGAAGGGCAGAAGTATACAGTGAAACTGAAGTGAAGCATCGGAATCCATAACTAGTGTCACAGGAATGGTTCAAAGCATAGTCAGTAAGAAGAGCCAGTCTTCTTGTACTTAAGTCGGCATTGTGCCTTTTATATTTAATTCCGATGCAATTTCTGTGTTTCATCGTCAATAAGAAGGTCCAAGGGATACAGTGAAACTGAAGTGAAGCATCGGAATCTATAACTAGTGTCACAGGAATGGTTCAAAGCATAGTCAGTAAGAAGAGCCAGTGTTCTTGTACTTAAGTCGGCATTGTGCCTTTTGTATTTAATTCCGATGCAATTTCTGTGTTTCATCGTAAATAAGAAGGACCAAGGGATACAGTAAACCTGGAGTAAAGCATGTGAATCTGTAACTAGTGTCACAGGAATGGTTCAAAGCATAGACAGTAAGAAGAGTCAGTCTTATTGTTCTTAAGTCGACATTGTGCATTATTTATTTAATTCCGATGCAATTTCTGTGTTTCATCGTCAATAAGAAGGTCAGAGGGATACAGTAAACCTGAAGTGAAGCATCGGAATCTATAACTAGTGTCACAGGAATGGTTCAAAACATAGTCAGTTAGAAGAGTCAGTCTTTTGTACTTAAGTCGGCATTGTGCCTTTTGTATTTAATTCCGATGCAATTTCTGGGTTTCATCGTCAATAAGAAGGTCCAAGGGATACACTAAACGTGAAGTGAAGCATCGAAATCTATAACCAGTGACACAGGAATGGTTCAAAGCATAGACAGAAGAAGAGTCAGTCTTATTGTAGTTAAGTCGGCATTGTGCCTTATGTAATTAATTCCGATGCAATTTCTCTGTTTCATCGTCAATATGAAGGTCCAAGGGATACAGTAAACCTGGAGTGAAGCATCGGAATCTATAACTAGTGTCACAGGAATGGTTCAAAACATAGACAGTAAGATGAGTAAGTCTTCTTGTACTTGAGTCGGCATTGTGCCTTTTGTATTTAATTCCGATGCTCTTTCTGTGTTTCTTCGCCAATAAGAAGGTCCAAGGAATACAGTAATCCTGAAGAGAAGCATCAGAATCTATAACTAGTGTCACAGGAATGGTTCAAAACATAGTCAGTAAGAAGAGTCAGTCTTCTTGTACCTAAGTCGGCATTGTGCCATTTGAATTTAATTTAGATGCAATTTCTGTGTTTCATCGTCACTAAGAAGGTCAGTGGGATACAGTTATCCTGAAGTTAAGCATCGGAATCTATAACTAGTGTCACAGGAATGGTGCAAAACATAGTCAGTAACAAGAGTCAGTCTTCGTGTAGTTATGTCGGCATTGTGCCTTTTGTATTTAATTCCGATGCAATTTCTGAGTTTCATCGTCAATAAGAAGGTCGGAGGGATACTGTAAACCTGAAGTGAAGCATCGGAATCTATAACTAGTGTCACAGGAATGGTTTGAAACGTAGACAGTTGGAAGAGTCAGTCTTCTTGTACTTAAGTCGGCATTGTGGCTTTTGTATTTAATTCCGATGCAATTTCCGTGTTTCATCGTCAATAAGAATGTCCAAGGGATACAGTAAACCTGAAATGAACCATCGGAATCTATAACTAGTGTCACAGGAATGGTTCATACCATAGACAATAGGAGAAGTCAGTCTACATGTACTTATGTCTGCTTTGTGCCTTTTGTATTTAATTCCGATGCAGTTTCTGTGTTTCATCGTCAATAAGAAGCTCAGAGGGATACAGTAAACCTGAAGTGAAGCATCGGAATCTATAACTAGTGTCACAGGAATGGTTCAAAACATAGTCAGTAGGAAGAGACAGTCTTCTTGTACTTAAGTCGGCATTGTGCCTTTTGTATTTCATTCCGATGCAATTTGTGTGTTTCATCGTTAATAAGAAAGTCCAAGGGATACAGTAAACCTGAAGTGAATCATCGGAATCTATAACTAGTGTCACAGGAATGGTACAAAACATAGACAGTAGGAAGAATCAGTCTTCTTGTACTTAAGTCGGAATTGTGCCTCTTCTATTTAATTCCGATGCAATTTCTGTGTTTCATCGTCAATAAGAAGGTCAGAGGGATACAGTAAACTTGAAGAGAAGCATCGGATTCGATAACTAGTGTCACAGGAATGGTTCAAAACATAGAGAGTTGGAAGATTCAGTCATCTTGTACCTAAGTCGGCATTGTGCCTTTTGTATTTTATTCCGATGCAATTTCTATGTTTCATCGTCCATAAGAAGGTCCGAGGGATACAGTAAACCTCAAGTGAAGCTTCGGAATAAAAAACTAGTGTCACAGGAATGGTTCAAAACATTGAGAGTAGGAAGAGTCAGTCTTTTTGTACTTATGTCGGCATTGTGCTCCTTCTATTTAATTCCGATGCGATTTCTGAGTCTCATCGTCAATAGGAAGGTCCAAGGGATACTGTAAACCTGAAGTGAAGCATCGGACTCTATAACTAGTGTCACAGGAATGGTTCAAAACATAGTCAGTAAAAAGAGTCCGTCTTCTTGTACTTAAGTCGGCATTGTGCTTTTGTATTTGATTCCGATGCAATTTCTTTGCTTCATTGTCAATAAGAAGGTCCAAGGGATACAGTAAACCTGGAGTGAAGCATCAGAATCTATAACTAGTGTCACAGGAATGGTTCAAAACAAAGACAGTAAGATGACTCGGTCTTCTTGTACTTATGTCGGACTTGTGCCTTTTGTATTTAATTCCGATGCAATTTCTGTGTTTCATCGTCAATAAGAAGGGCAGAAGGATACAGTAAGCCTGAAATGAAGCATCGGAATCTATAACTAGTGTCACAGGAATGGTTCAAACCATAGACAGTAGGAAGAGACAGTCTTCTTGTACTTAAGTCGGCATTGTGCAATTAGTGTTTAATTCCGATGCAATTTCTGTGTTTCATCGACAATAAGAAGATCCTAGGGATACAGTAAACCTCAAGTGAAGCATCGAAATCTGTAACTAGTATCACAGGAATGGTTCAAGGCATAGACAGTAGGAAGAGTCAGTCTTCTTGTACTAAAGTCGGCATTGTGCATTTGTATTTAATTCCGATGCAATATCTGTGTTTCATCGTCAATAAGGAGGTCCAAGGGATACAGTATACCTGAAATGAACCATCGGAATCTATAACTAGTGTCACAGGAATGGTTCAAAACATAGACATTAGGAAAAGTCAGTCTACATGTACTTAAGTCTGCGTTGTGCCTATTGTATTTAATTCCGATGCAATTTCTGTGATTCATCGTCAATAACAAGGTCAGAGGGATACAGTAAACCTGAAGTGAAGCATCGGAATCCATAACTAGTGTCACAGGATTGGTTCAAAACGTAGTCAGTAAGAAGAGTCTGTCTTCTTGTACTTAAGTCGGCATTGTGCCTTTTGTATTTAATTCCGATGCAATTTGTGTGTTTCATCGTTAATTAGAAGGTCCAAGGGATACAGTAAACCTGAAGTGAAGCATCGGAATCTATAACTAGTGTCACAGGAATGGTTCAAAACATAGAAAGTAGAATGAGTCAGTCTTCTTGTACTTAAGTCGGTATTGTACCTTCTCTATTTCATTCCGATGCAATTTCTGTTTTTTATCGTCAACAAGATGGTCAGAGGGATACAGTAAACCTGAAGTGAAGCATCGGAAACTATATCTAGTGTCACAGGATTGGTACAAAACATAGAGAGTTGGGAGATTCAGACTTCTTGTACTTAAGTCGGGATTGTGCCTTTTGTATTTTATTCCGATGCAATTTCTGTGTTTCACCGTCCATAAGAAGGTCCGAGGGATACAGTAAACGTCAAGTGAAGCATCGGAATAACAAACTAGTGTCACAGGAATTGTTCAAAATATAGAGAGTAGGAAGAGTCAGTCTTTTTGTACTTAAGTCGGCATTGTGCTTTTTCTCTTTAATTCCGATGCGTTATCTGTGTCTCATCGTCAATAGGAATGTCCAAGGGATTCAGTAAACCTGAAGTGAAGCATCGGAATCTATAACTAGTGACACAGGATGGTTCAAAACATAGTCAGTAAGAAGAGTCCGTCTTCTTGTACGTAAGTCGGCATTGTGCTTTTGTAATTAATTCCGATGCAATTTCTGTGTTACATCGCCAATAAGAAGGTCCAAGGGATACAGTAAACCTGAAGTGAAGCATCAGAATTTATAACTAGTATCACATTAATGGTTCAAAACATAGACAGTAAGCAGGGTCAGTCTTCTTGTACTTAAGTCGGCATTGTGCCTTTTATATTTAATTCCGATGCAATTTCTGTGTTTCATCGTCAATAAGAAGGGCAGAAGTATACAGTAAACCTGAAGTGAAGCATCGGAATCTATAACTATTGTCACAGGAATGGTTCAAATCATAGACAGTGGGAAGAGTCAGTCTTATTGTACTTATGCCGGCATTGGGCCTTTTCTATTTAATTTTGATGCAATTTCTGGGTTTCATCGTCAGTAAGAAGGTCCAAGGGATACAGTGAAACTGAAGTGAAGCATCGGAATCCATAACTAGTGTCACAGGAATGGTTCAAAGCATAGTCAGTAAGAAGAGCCAGTCTTCTTGTACTTAAGTCGGCATTGTGCCTTTTATATTTAATTCCGATGCAATTTCTGTGTTTCATCGTCAATAAGAAGGTCCAAGGGATACAGTGAAACTGAAGTGAAGCATCGGAATCTATAACTAGTGTCACAGGAATGGTTCAAAGCATAGTCAGTAAGAAGAGCCAGTGTTCTTGTACTTAAGTCGGCATTGTGCCTTTTGTATTTAATTCCGTTGCAATTTCTGTGTTTCATCGTAAATAAGAAGGACCAAGGGATACAGTAAACCTGGAGTAAAGCATGTGAATATGTAACTAGTGTCACAGGAATGGTTCAAAGCATAGACAGTAAGAAGAGTCAGTCTTATTGTTCTTAAGTCGACATTGTGCATTATTTATTTAATTCCGATGCAATTTCTGTGTTTCATCGTCAATAAGAAGGTCAGAGGGATACAGTAAACCTGAAGTGAAGCATCGGAATCTATAACTAGTGTCACAGGAATGGTTCAAAACATAGTCAGTTAGAAGAGTCAGTCTTTTGTACTTAAGTCGGCATTGTGCCTTTTGTATTTAATTCCGATGCAATTTCTGGGTTTCATCGTCAATAAGAAGGTCCAAGGGATACACTAAACGTGAAGTGAAGCATCGGAATCTATAACCAGTGACACAGGAATGGTTCAAAGCATAGACAGAAGAAGAGTCAGTCTTATTGTAGTTAAGTCGGCATTGTGCCTTTTGTAATTAATTCCGATGCAATTTCTCTGTTTCATCGTCAATATGAAGGTCCAAGGGATACAGTAAACCTGGAGTGAAGCATCGGAATCTATAACTAGTGTCACAGGAATGGTTCAAAACATAGACAGTAAGATGAGTAAGTCTTCTTGTACTTGAGTCGGCATTGTGCCTTTTGTATTTAATTCCGATGCTCTTTCTGTGTTTCATCGCCAATAAGAAGGTCGGAGGGATACTGTAAACCTGAAGTGAAGCATCGGAATCTATAACTAGTGTCACAGGAATGGTTTGAAACGTAGACAGTTGGAAGAGTCAGTCTTCTTGTACTTAAGTCGGCATTGTGGCTTTTGTATTTAATTCCGATGCAATTTCCGTGTTTCATCGTCAATAAGAATGTCCAAGGGATACAGTAAACCTGAAATGAACCATCGGAATCTATAACTAGTGTCACAGGAATGGTTCATACCATAGACAATAGGAGAAGTCAGTCTACATGTACTTATGTCTGCTTTGTGCCTTTTGTATTTAATTCCGATGCAGTTTCTGTGTTTCATCGTCAATAAGAAGCTCAGAGGGATACAGTAAACCTGAAGTGAAGCATCGGAATCTATAACTAGTGTCACAGGAATGGTTCAAAACATAGTCAGTAGGAAGAGACAGTCTTCTTGTACTTAAGTCGGCATTGTGCCTTTTGTATTTCATTCCGATGCAATTTGTGTGTTTCATCGTTAATAAGAAAGTCCAAGGGATACAGTAAACCTGAAGTGAATCATCGGAATCTATAACTAGTGTCACAGGAATGGTACAAAACATAGACAGTAGGAAGAATCAGTCTTCTTGTACTTAAGTCGGAATTGTGCCTCTTCTATTTAATTCCGATGCAATTTCTGTGTTTCATCGTCAATAAGAAGGTCAGAGGGATACAGTAAACTTGAAGAGAAGCATCGGATTCGATAACTAGTGTCACAGGAATGGTTCAAAACATAGAGAGTTGGAAGATTCAGTCATCTTGTACCTAAGTCGGCATTGTGCCTTTTGTATTTTATTCCGATGCAATTTCTATGTTTCATCGTCCATAAGAAGGTCCGAGGGATACAGTAAACCTCAAGTGAAGCTTCGGAATAAAAAACTAGTGTCACAGGAATGGTTCAAAACATTGAGAGTAGGAAGAGTCAGTCTTTTTGTACTTATGTCGGCATTGTGCCCCTTCTATTTAATTCCGATGCGATTTCTGAGTCTCATCGTCAATAGGAAGGTCCAAGGGATACTGTAAACCTGAAGTGAAGCATCGGACTCTATAACTAGTGTCACAGGAATGGTTCAAAACATAGTCAGTAAAAAGAGTCCGTCTTCTTGTACTTAAGTCGGCATTGTGCTTTTGTATTTGATTCCGATGCAATTTCTTTGCTTCATTGTCAATAAGAAGGTCCAAGGGATACAGTAAACCTGGAGTGAAGCATCAGAATCTATAACTAGTGTCACAGGAATGGTTCAAAACAAAGACAGTAAGATGACTCGGTCTTCTTGTACTTATGTCGGACTTGTGCCTTTTGTATTTAATTCCGATGCAATTTCTGTGTTTCATCGTCAATAAGAAGGGCAGAAGGATACAGTAAGCCTGAAATGAAGAATCGGAATCTATAACTAGTGTCACAGGAATGGTTCAAACCATAGACAGTAGGAAGAGACAGTCTTCTTGTACGTAAGTCGGCATTGTGCCTTTTCTATTTAATTCCGATGCAATTTCTGTCATTCATCGTCAATAAGAAGGTCCAAGGATACAGTGAAACGGAAGTGAAGCATCGGAATCTATAACTAGTGTCACAGGAATGGTTCAAAGCATAGTTAGTACGAAGAGCCAGTCTTTTTGTACTTAAGTCGGCATTGTGTCTTTTGTATTTAATTCCGATGCAATTTCTGTGTTTCATCGTCAATAAGAAGGTCCAAGGGATACAGTAAACCTAGAGTCAAGCATCGGAATCCATATCTACTGTCACAGGAATGGTTCAAAAACATAGACAGTAAGAAGAATCAGTCTTCTTGTACTTAATTCGGCATTGTGCCTTTTGTATTTAATTCCGACGCAATTTCTGTGTTTCATCGTCAATAAGTAGGTCCAAAGGATACAGTCAACCTAGAGTGAAGCATCGGAATCTATATCTAGTGTCACAGGAATGGTTCAAAACATAGACAGTAAGAAGAGTCAGTCTTCTTGTACTTACGTCGGCATTGTGCCTTATGTATTTAATTCCGATGTAATTTCTGTGTTTTATCGTCAATTAGAAGGTCAGAGGGATACAGTAAACTTGAAGTGAAGCATCGGAACCTATAAGTGGTGTCACAGGAATGGTTCAAAACATAGTCAGTAAGTAGAGTCAGTCTTCTTGTACTTAAGTCGGCATTTTGCCTTTTGTATTTAATTCCGATGCTATTTCTGTGTTTCATCGTCAGTATGAAGGTACAAGGGATACAGTAAACCTGGAGTGAAACATCGGGATCTATAATTAGTGTCACAGGAATGGTTCAAAGCATAGACAGTAAGATGACTGTCTCCTTGTACTTAAGTCGGCATTGTGCCTTTTCTATTTAATTCCGATGCAATTTCTGTGTTTCATCGTTAATAAGAAGCTCCAAGGGATACAGTAAACCTGAAGTGAAGCATCGGAATCTATAACTAGTGTCACAGGAATGTTTCAAAACATAGACAGTGGGAAGAGTCAGTCTTCTTGTACTTAAGTTGGCATTGTGCCTTTTCTATTTAATTCCGATGCTATTTCTGTGTTTCATCGTCAATTAGAAGGTCCAAGGGATATAGTAAACCTAGAGTCAAGCATCGGAATCCATATCTAGTGTCACAGGAATGGTTCAAAACATAGACAGTTAAAAGAGTCAGTCTTCTTGTACTTAATTCGGCATTGTGCCTTTAGTATTTAATTCCGTCGCAATTTCTGTGTTTCATCGTCAATAAGTAGGTCCAAGGGATACAGTCAACCTAGAGTGAAGCATCGGAATCTATATCTAGTGTCACAGGAATGGTTCAAAACATAGTCAGTAAGTAGAGTCAGTCTTCTTGTACTTAAGTCGGCATTGTGCCTTTTCTATTTAATTCCGATGCAATTTCTGTGTTTCATCGTCAATATGAAGGTCCAAGGGATACAGTTATCCTGAAGTTAAGCATCGGAATCTATAACTAGTGTCACAGGAATGGTTCAAAACATAGACAGTAGTAAGAGTCAGTCTTCTTGTACTTAAGCGGTATTGTGCCTTCTCTATTTAATTCCGATGCAATTTCTGTGTTTCATCGTCAATAAGAAGGTCAGAGGGATACAATAAACCTGAAGTGAAGCATCGGAAACTATAACTAGTGTCACAGGAATGGTACAATACATAGAGAGTTGGAAGATTCAGTCTTCTTGTACTTAAGTCGGGATTTTGTCTTTTGTATTTTATTAGGATGCAAATTCAGTGTTTCACCGTCCATAAGAAGGTCCGAGGGATACAGTAAACCTCAAGTGAAGCATCGGAATAAAATCTAGTGTCACAGGAATGATTCAATACATAGAGAGTAGGAAGAGACAGTCTTTTTGTACTTAAGTCGGCATTGTGCTTTTTCTATTTAACTCCGATGCGATTTCTGTGTCCCATCGTCAATAGGAATGTCCAAGGGTTACAGTAAACCTGAAGTGAAGCATCGGAATCTATAACTAGTGTCACAGGAATGGTTCAAAACATAGTCAGTAAGAAGAGTCCGTCTTCTTGTACTTAAGTCGGCATTGTGCTTTTGTATTTAATTCTGATGCAATTTCTGTGTTTCACGCCAATAAGAAGGTCCAAGGGGTACAGTAAACCTAAAGTGAAGCATCAGAATCTATAACTAGTGTCACAGGAATGGTTCAAAACATAGTCAGTAAGAAGAGTCAGTCTTCTTGTACTTCAGTCGGCATTGTGCCTTTTGTATTTAATTCGGATGCAATTTCTGTGTTTCGTCGGCAATAAGAAGGTCCAAGGCATACAGTAAACCTGAAGTGAAGCATCAAAATCTATAACTAGTATCACAGGAATGGTTCAAATCATAGACAGTTGGAAGAGTCAGTCTTCTTGTACTTAAGTCGGCATTGGGCCTTTTCTATTTTATTCCGATGCAATTTCTGGGTTTCATCGTCAATAAGAAGGTCCAAGGGATACAGTGAAACTGAAGTGAAGCATCGGAATCTATAACTAGTGTCACAGGAATGGTTCAAAGCATAGTCAGTAAGAAGAGCCAGTCTTCTTGTACTTAGTCGGCATTGTGCCTTTTCTATTTAATTCCGATGAAATGTCTGTGTTTCATCGGCAATAAGAAGGTCCAAGGGATACAGTGAAACTGAGGTGAAGCATCGGAATCTGTAACTAGTGTCACAGGAATGGTTCAAAGCATAGTCAGTAAGAAGAGCCAGTCTTCTTGAACTTAAGTCGGCATTGTGCCTTTTGTATTTAATTCCGATGCAATTTCTGTGTTTCATCGTAAATAAGAAGGTCCAAGGGATACAGTAAACCTGGAGTGAAGCATCTGAATCTGTAACTAGTGTCACAGGAATGGTTCAGAGCATAGACAGTAAGAAGAGTCAGTCTTCTTGTCCTTAAGTCGGCATTGTGCATTTTTTATTTATTTCCGACGCAATTTCTGTGTTTCATCGTCAATAAGAACGACAGAGGGATACAGTAAATCTGAAGTGAAGCATCGGAATCTATAACTAGTGACTCAGGAATGGTTCAAAACTTAGACGGTAAGAAGAGTCAGTCTTCTTGTACTTAAGTCGGCATTGTGCCTTTTGTATTTAATTCCGATGTAATTTCTGTGTTTTATCGAAAATAAGAAGGTCGGAGGGATACAGTAAACCTGAAGTGAAGCAACGAAATCTATAAGTACTGACACAGGAATGTTTCAAAACATAGACAGAAGAAGAGTCAGTCTTCTTGTACTTAAGTCGGCATTGTGCCTTTTGTATTTAATTCCGATGCAATTTCTGTGTTTCATCGTCAATATGAAGGTCCAAGGGATACTGTAAACCTGGAGTGAAGCATCGGAATCTATAACTTGTGTCACAGGAATGGTTCAAAACATAGATAGTAAGATAAGTCAGTCTTCTTGTTCTTAAGTCGAATTTGCGCCTTTTGTATTTAATTCTGATGCAATTTCTGTGTTTCATCGCAAATAAGATGGTCCACGGGATACAGTAAACCTGAAGTGAAGCATCAGAATCTACAACTAGTGTTACAGGAATGGTTCTAAACATAGTCAGTAAGAAGAGTCAGTCTTCTTGTACTTAAGTCGGCATTGTGCCTTTTCTATTTAATTCCGATGCAATTTCTGTGTTTCATCGTCAATAAGAAGGTCAGAGTGATACAGTAAACCTGAAGTGAAGCATCGGAATCTACAACTAGTGTCATAGGAATGGTTTAAAACGTAGACAGTTGGAAGAGTCAGTCTTCTTGTACTTAAGTCGGCATTGTGCCTTTTGCATTTAATTCCGATGCAATTTCTGTGTTTCATCGTCAATAAGAAGGTCCAAGGGATCCAGTAAACCTGACATAAACCATCGGAATCTATAACTAGTGTCACAGGAATGGTTCAAATCATAGACATTAGGAAAAGTCGATCTACATGTACTTATGTCTGCTATGTGCCGTTTGTATTTAATTCCGATGCAATTTCCTTGAATCATCGTCAATAAGAAGGTCCACGGGATACAGTAAGCCTGAAATGAACCATCGGAATCTATAACTAGTGTCACAGGAAAGGTTCAAATCATAGACATTAGGAAAAGTCAGTCTACATATACTTATGTCTGCTATGTGCCTTTTGTATTTAATTCCGATGCAATTTCCTTTATTCATCGTCAATAAGAAGGTCAGAGGGATACAGTAAACCTGAAGTGAAGCATCGGAATCTATGACTAGTGTCACAGGAATGGTTCAAAACGTAGTCAGTAGGAAGAGTCAATCTTCTTGTACTTAAGTCGGCATTGTGCCTTTAGTATTTAATTCCGATGCAATTTGTGTGTTTCATCGTTAATAAGAAGGTCCAAGGGATACAGTAAACCTGAAGTGAAGCATCGGAATCTATAACTAGTGTCACAGGAATGGTTCAAAACATAGACAGTAGGAAGAGTCAGTCTTCTTGTACTTTAGTTGGTATTGTGCCTTTTCTATTTAATTCCGATGCAATTTCTGTGTTTCATCGTCACGGAATCTATAACTAGTGTCACAGGAATGGTTCAAAACATAGACAGTAGGAAGAGTCAGTCATCTTGTACTTTAGTCGGTATTGTGCCTTTTCTATTTAATTCCGATGCAATTTCTGTGTTTCATCGTCAATAAGAAGGTCAGAGGGATACAGTAAACCTGAAGAGAACCATCGGATTCGATAACTAGTGTCACAGGAATGGTTCAGAGCATAGAGAGTTGGAAGATTCAGTCTTCTTGTACTTAAGTCGGCATTGTGCCATTTGCATTTTATTCCAATGCATATTCTGTGTTTCATCGTCCTTAAGAAGGTCCGAGGGATACAAAAAACCTCAAGTGAAGCATCGGAATAAAAAACTAGAGTCACAGGAATGGTTCAAAACATAGGGAGTAGGAAGAGTCAGTCTTATTGTACTTATGTCGCTATTGTGCTTTTTCTATTTAATTCCGATGCGATTTCTGTGTCTCATCGTCAATAGGAAGGTCCTAGGGATGCAGTAAACCTGAAGTGAAGCATCGGAATCTATAACTAGTGTCACAGGAATGGTTCAAAACATAGTCTGTAAGAATAGTCCGTCTTCTTGTACTTAAGTCGGCATTGTGCTTTTGGATTTGATTCTGATGCAATTTCTTTGTTTCATCGTCAATAAGAAAGTCCAAGGGATACAGTAAACCTGGAGTGACGCATCGGAATCTATATCTAGTGTCACAGGAATGGTTCAAAAGAAAGACAGTAAGATGAGTCGGTCTTCTTGTACTTAAGTCGGCATTGTGCAATTAGTGTTTAATTCCGATGCAATTTCTGTGTTTCATCGACAATAAGAAGATCCTAGGGATACAGTAAACCTGAAGTGAAGCATCGAAATCTATAACTAGTATCACAGGAATGGTTCAAGGCATAGACAGTAGGAAGAGTCAGTCTTCTTGTACTTAAGTCGGCATTGTGCCTTTTCTATTTAATTCCGATGCAATTTCTGTGTTTCATCGTCAATAAGATGGTCCAAGGATACAGTGAAACGGAAGTGAAGCATCGGAATCTATAACTAGTGTCACAGGAATGGTTCAAGACATAGACAGTAGGAAGAGTCAGTCTTCTTGTACTTAAGTCGGCATTGTGCCTTTTCTATTTAATTCCGATGCAATTTCTGTGTTTCATCGTCAATATGATGGTCCAAGGATACAGTGAAACGGAAGTGAAGCATCGGAATCTATAACTGGTGTCACAGGAATGGTTCAAAGCATAGTCAGTAAGATGAGCCAGTCTTCTTGTACTTAAGTCGGCATTGTGTCTTTTCTATTTGTTTCCGATGCTATTTCTGTGTTTCATCGTGAATAAGAAGGTCCAAGGTATACAGTGAAACTGAAGTGAAGCATCGGAGTCTATAACTAGTGTCACAGGAATGGTTCGAAGCATAGTCAGTAAGAAGAGCCAGTCTTCTTGTACTTAAGTCGGCATTGTGCCTTTTGTATTGAATTCCGATGCAATTTCTGTGTTTCATCGTCAATATGAAGGTCCAAGGGATACAGTTATCCTGAAATAAGCATCGGAATCTATAACTAGTGTCACAGGAATGGTTCAAAACATAGACAGTAGGAAGAGTCAGTCTTCTTGTACTTAAGTCGGTATTGTGCCTTCTCTATTTAATTCCGATGCAATTTCTGTGTTTCATCGTCAATAAGAAGGTCAGAGGGATACAATAAACCTGAAGTGAAGCATCGGAAACTATAAGTAGTTTCACAGGAATGGTACAATACATAGAGAGTTGGAAGATTCAGTCTTATTGTACTTAAGTCGGGATTTTGCCTTTTGTATTTTATTAGGATGCAAATTCTGTGTTTCACCGTCCATAAGAAGGTCCGAGGGATACAGTAAACCTCAAGTGAAGCATCGGAATAAAAAACTAGTGTCACAGGAATGATTCAAAAAATAGAGAGTAGGAAGAGACAGTCTTTTTGTACTTAAGTCGGCATTGTGCTTTTTCTATTTAATTCCGATGCGATTTCTGTGTCCCATCGTCAATAGGAATGTCCAAGGGTTACAGTAAACCTGAAGTGAAGCATCGGAATCTATAACTAGTGTCACAGGAATGGTTCAAAACATAGTCAGTAAAAAGAGTCCGTCTTCTTGTACTTAAGTCGGCATTGTGCTTTTGTATTTCATTCCGATGCAATTTCTGTGTTTCACGCCAATAAGAAGGTCTAAGGGGTACAGTAAACCTGAAGTGAAGCATCAGAATCTATAACTAGTGTCACAGGAATGGTTCAAAACATAGTCAGTAAGAAGAGTCAGTCTTCTTGTACTTCAGTCGGCATTGTGCCTTTTGTATTTAATTCGGATGCAATTTCTGTGTTTCGTCGGCAATAAGAAGGTCCAAGGCATACAGTAAACCTGAAGTGAAGCATCAAAATCTATAACTAGAATCACAGGAATGGTTCAAATCATAGACAGTAGGAAGAGTCAGTCTTCTTGTACTTAAGTCGGCATTGGGCCTTTTCTATTTAATTCCGATGCAATTTCTGGGTTTCATCGTCAATAAGAAGGTCCAAGGGATACAGTGAAACTGAAGTGAAGCATCGGAATCTATAACTTGTGTCACAGGAATGGTTCAAAGCATAGTCAGTAAGAAGAGCCAGTCTTCTTGTACTTAGTCGGCATTGTGCCTTATCTATTTAATTCCGATGAAATGTCTATGTTTCATCGTCAATAAGAAGGTCCAAGGGATACAGTGAAACTGAAGTGAAGCATTGGAATCAGTAACTAGTGTCACAAGAATGGTTCAAAGCATAGTCAGTAAGAAGAGCCAGTCTTCTTGAACTTAAATCGGCATTGTGCCTTTTGTATTTAATTCCGATGCAATTTCTGTGTTTCATCGTAAATAAGAAGGTCCAAGGGATACAGTAAACCTGGAGTGAAGCATCTGAATCTGTAACTAGTGTCACAGGAATGGTTCAGAGCATAGACAGTAAGAAGAGTCAGTCTTCTTGTTCTTAAGTCGGCATTGTGCATTTTTTATTTAATGCCGATGCAATTTCTGTGTTTCATCGTCAATAAGAAGGTCCAAGGGATGCAGTAATCCTGAAATGAAGCATCGGAATCTGTAACTAGTGTCACAGGAATGGTTCAAATCATAGACAGTAGGAAGATTCAGTCTACTTGTACTTAAGCCGGTATTGTGCCTTTTTTATTTATTTCCGATGCAATTTCTGTGTTTCATCGTCAATAAGAACGACAGAGGGATACAGTAAAACAGAAGTGAAGCATCGGAACCTATAACTAGTGACACAGGAATGGTTCAAAACATAGACGGTAAGAAGAGTCAGTCTTCTTGTACTTAAGTCGGCATTGTGCCTTTTGTATTTAATTCCGATGTAATTTCTGTGTTTTATCGACAATAAGAAGGTCGGAGGGATACAGTAAACCTGAAGTGAATCAACGAAATCTATAAGTAGTGACACAGGAATGGTTCAAAACATAGACAGAAGAAGAGTCAGTCTTCTTGTACTTAAGTCGGCATTGTGCCTTTTGTATTTAATTCCGATGCAATTTCTGTGTTTCATCGTCAATATGAAGGTCCAAGGGATACTGTAAACCTGGAGTGAAGCATCGGAATCTATAACTAGTGTCACAGGAATGGTTCAAAACATAGACAGTAAGATAAGTCAGTCTTCTTGTTCTTAAGTCGGCATTGTGCCTTTTGTATTTAATTCCGATGCAATTTCTGTAATTCATCGCAAATAAGAAGGTCCACGGGATACAGTAAACCTGAAGTGAAGCATCAGAATCTATAACTAGTGTTACAGGAATGGTTCAAAACATAGTCAGTAAGAAGAGTCTGTCTTCTTGTACCTAAGTCGGCATTGTGCCTTTTCTATTTAATTCCGATGCAATTTCTGTGTTTCATCGTCAATAAGAAGGTCAGAGTGATACAGTAAACCTGAAGTGAAGCATCGGAATCTACAACTAGTGTCACAGGAATGGTTTAAAACGTAGACAGTTGGAAGAGTCAGTCTTCTTGTACTTAAGTCGGCATTGTGCCTTTTGCATTTAATTCCGATGCAATTTCTGTGTTTCATCGTCAATATGAAGCTCCAAGGGATCCAGTAAACCTGACATGAACCATCGGAATCTATAACTAGTGTCACAGGAATGGTTCAAATCATAGACATTAGGAAAAGTCTGTCTACATGTGCTTATGTCTGCTATGTGCCGTTTGTATTTAATTCCGATGCAATTTCCTTGATTCATCGTCAATAAGAAGTTCCAAGGGATACAGTAAGCCTGAAATGAACCATCGGAATCTATAACCAGTGTCACACGAATGGTTCAAATCATAGACATTAGGAAAAGTCAGTCTACATGTACTTATGTCTGCTATGTGCCTTTTGTATTTAATTCCGATGCAATTTCCTTGATTCATCGTCAATAAGTAGGTCAGAGGGATACAGTAAACCTGAAGTGAAGCATCGGAATCTATGACTAGTGTCACAGGAATGGTTCAAAACGTAGTCAGTAGGAAGAGTCAGTCTTCTTGTACTTAAGTCGGCATTGTGCCTTTTGTATTTAATTCCGATGCAATTTGTGTGTTTCATCGTTAATAAGAAGGTCCAAGGGATACAGTAAACCTGAAGTGAAGCATCGGAATCTATAACTAGTGTCACAGGAATGCTTCAAAACATAGACAGTAGGAAGAGTCAGTCTTCTTGTACTTTAGTCGGTATTGTGCCTTTTCTATTTAATTCCGATGCAATTTCTGTGTTTCATCGTCAATACGAAGGTCAGAGTGATACAGTAAACCTGAAGTGAAGCATCGGAATCTACAACTAGTGTCACAGGAATGGTTTAAAACGTAGACATTTGGAAGAGGCAGTCTTCTTGTACTTAAGTCGGCATTGTGCCTTTTGCATTTAATTCCGATGCAATTTCTGTGTTTCATCGTCAATAAGAAGGTCTAAGGGATCCAGTACACCTGACATGAACCATCGGAATCTATAACTAGTGTCACAGGAATGGTTCAAATCATAGACATTAGGAAAAGTCGGTCTACATGTACTTATGTCTGCTATGTGCCGTTTGTATTTAATTCCGATGCAATTTCCTTGATTCATCGTCAATAAGAAGGTCCAAGGGATACAGTAAGCCTGAAATGAACCATCGGAATCTATAACTAGTGTCACAGGAATGGTTCAAATCATAGACATTAGGAAAAGTCAGTCTACATGTACTTATGTCTGCTATGTGCTTTTTGTATTTAATTCCGATGCAATTTCCTTGATTGATCGTCAATAAGAAGGTCAGTGGGATACAGTAAACCTGTAGTGAAGCATCGGAATCTATGACTAGTGTCACAGGAATGGTTCAAAACGTAGTCAGTAGGAAGAGTCAGTCTTATTGTACTTAAGTCGGCATTGTGCCTTTTGTATTTAATTCCGATGCAATTTGTGTGTTTCATCGTTAATAAGAAGGTCCAAGGGATACAGTAAACCTGAAGTGAAGCATAGGAATCTATAACTAGTGTCACAGGAATGGTTCAAAACATAGACAGTAGGAAGAGTCAGTCTTCTTGTACTTTAGTCGGTATTGTGCCTTTTCTATTTAATTCCGATGCAATTTCTGTGTTTCATCGTCAATAAGAAGATCCAAGGGATACAGTAAACCTGAAGTGAAGCATCGAAATCTATAACTAGTATCACAGAAATGGTTAAAAACATAGACAGTAAGCAGGGTTAGTCTTGTTGTACTTAAGTCGGCATTGTGCCTTTTGTATTTAATTCCGATGCAATTTGTGTGTTTCATTGTCAATAAGAAGGGCAGAAGGATACAGAAAAACCTGAAGTGAAGCATCGGAATCTATAACTAGTGTCACACGAATGGTTCAAGACATAGACAGTAGGAAGAGTCAGTCTTCTTGTACTTAAGTCGGCATTGTGCCTTTTCTATTTAATTCCGATGCAATTTCTGTGTTTCATCGTCAATAAGATGGTCCAAGGATACAGTGAAACGGAAGTGAAGCATCGGAATCTATAACTGGTGTCACAGGAATGGTTCAAAGCATAGTCAGTAAGATGAGCCAGTCTTCTTGTACTTAAGTCGGCATTGTGTCTTTTCTATTTATTTCCGATGCTATTTCTGTGTTTCATCGTGAATAAGAAGGTCCAAAGGATACAGTGAAACTGAAGTGAAGCATCGGAGTCTATAACTAGTGTCACAGGAATGGTTCGAAGCATAGTCAGTAAGAAGAGCCAGTCTTCTTGTACTTAAGTCGGCATTGTGCCTTTTGTATTGAATTCCGCTGCAATTTCTGTGTTTCATCGTCAATATGAAGGTCCAAGGGATACAGTTATCCTGAAGTGAAGCATCGGAATCTATAACTAGTGTCACAGGAATGGTTCAAAACATAGACAGTAGGAAGAGTCAGTCTTCTTGTACTTAAGTCGGTATTGTGCCTTCTCTATTTAATTCCGATGCAATTTCTGTGTTTCATCGTCAATAAGAAGGTCAGAGGGATACAATAAACCTGAAGTGAAGCATCGGAAACTATAAGTAGTTTCACAGGAATGGTACAATACATAGAGAGTTGGAAGATTCAGTCTTATTGTACTTAAGTCGGGATTTTGCCTTTTGTATTTTATTAGGATGCAAATTCTGTGTTTCACCGTCCATAAGAAGGTCCGAGGGATACAGTAAACCTCAAGTGAAGCATCGGAATAAAAAACTAGTGTCACAGGAATGATTCAAAAAATAGAGAGTAGGAAGAGACAGTCTTTTTGTACTTAAGTCGGCATTGTGCTTTTTCTATTTAATTCCGATGCGATTTCTGTGTCCCATCGTCAATAGGAATGTCCAAGGGTTACAGTAAACCTGAAGTGAAGCATCGGAATCTATAACTAGTGTCACAGGAATGGTTCAAAACATAGTCAGTAAAAAGAGTCCGTCTTCTTGTACTTAAGTCGCCATTGTGCTTTTGTATTTCATTCCGATGCAATTTCTGTGTTTCACGCCAATAAGAAGGTCTAAGGGGTACAGTAAACCTGAAGTGAAGCATCAGAATCTATAACTAGTGTCACAGGAATGGTTCAAAACATAGTCAGTAAGAAGAGTCAGTCTTCTTGTACTTCAGTCGGCATTGTGCCTTTTGTATTTAATTCGGATGCAATTTCTGTGTTTCGTCGGCAATAAGAAGGTCCAAGGCATACAGTAAACCTGAAGTGAAGCATCAAAATCTATAACTAGAATCACAGGAATGGTTCAAATCATAGACAGTAGGAAGAGTCAGTCTTCTTGTACTTAAGTCGGCATTGGGCCTTTTCTATTTAATTCCGATGCAATTTCTGGGTTTCATCGTCAATAAGAAGGTCCAAGGGATACAGTGAAACTGAAGTGAAGCATCGGAATCTATAACTAGTGTCACAGGAATGGTTCAAAGCATAGTCAGTAAGAAGAGCCAGTCTTCTTGTACTTAGTCGGCATTGTGCCTTTTCTATTTAATTCCGATGAAATGTCTATGTTTCATCGTCAATAAGAAGGTCCAAGGGATACAGTGAAACTGAAGTGAAGCATTGGAATCAGTAACTAGTGTCACAAGAATGGTTCAAAGCATAGTCAGTAAGAAGAGCCAGTCTTCTTGAACTTAAATCGGCATTGTGCCTTTTGTATTTAATTCCGATGCAATTTCTGTGTTTCATCGTAAATAAGAAGGTCCAAGGGATACAGTAAACCTGGAGTGAAGCATCTGAATCTGTAACTAGTGTCACAGGAATGGTTCAGAGCATAGACAGTAAGAAGAGTCAGTCTTCTTGTTCTTAAGTCGGCATTGTGCATTTTTTATTTAATGCCGATGCAATTTCTGTGTTTCATCGTCAATAAGAAGGTCCAAGGGATGCAGTAATCCTGAAATGAAGCATCGGAATCTGTAACTAGTGTCACAGGAATGGTTCAAATCATAGACAGTAGGAAGATTCAGTCTACTTGTACTTAAGCCGGTATTGTGCCTTTTTTATTTATTTCCGATGCAATTTCTGTGTTTCATCGTCAATAAGAACGACAGAGGGATACAGTAAATCAGAAGTGAAGCATCGGAATCTATAACTAGTGACACAGGAATGGTTCAAAACATAGACGGTAAGAAGAGTCAGTCTTCTTGTACTTAAGTCGGCATTGTGCCTTTTGTATTTAATTCCGATGTAATTTCTGTGTTTTATCGACAATAAGAAGGTCGGAGGGATACAGTAAACCTGAAGTGAAGCAACGAAATCTATAAGTAGTGACACAGGAATGGTTCAAAACATAGACAGAAGAAGAGTCAGTCTTCTTGTACTTAAGTCGGCATTGTGCCTTTTGTATTTAATTCCGATGCAATTTCTGTGTTTCATCGTCAATATGAAGGTCCAAGGGATACTGTAAACCTGGAGTGAAGCATCGGAATCTATAACTAGTGTCACAGGAATGGTTCAAAACATAGACAGTAAGATAAGTCAGTCTTCTTGTTCTTAAGTCGGCATTGTGCCTTTTGTATTTAATTCCGATGCTATTTCTGTGTTTCATCGCAAATAAGAAGGTCCACGGGATACAGTAAACCTGAAGTAAAGCATCAGAATCTATAACAAGTGTTACAGGAATGGTTCAAAACATAGTCAGTAAGAAGAGTCTGTCTTCTTGTACCTAAGTCGGCTTTGTGCCTTTTCTATTTAATTCCGATGCAATTTCTGTGTTTCATCGTCAATAAGAAGGTCAGAGTGATACAGTAAACCTGAAGTGAAGCATCGGAATCTACAACTAGTGTCACAGGAATGGTTTAAAACGTAGACAGTTGGAAGAGTCATTCTTCTTGTACTTATGTCGGCATTGTGCCTTTTGCATTTAATTCCGATGCAATTTCTGTGTTTCATCGTCAATAAGAAGCTCCAAGGGATCCAGTAAACCTGACATGAACCATCGGAATCTATAACTAGTGTCACAGGAATGGTTCAAATCATAGACATTAGGAAAAGTCGGTCTACATGTGCTTATGTCTGCTATGTGCCGTTTGTATTTAATTCCGATGCAATTTCCTTGATTCATCGTCAATAAGAAGTTCCAAGGGATACAGTAAGCCTGAAATGAACCATCGGAATCTATAACCAGTGTCACACGAATGGTTCAAATCATAGACATTAGGAAAAGTCAGTCTACATCTACTTATGTCTGCTATGTGCCTTTTGTATTTAATTCCGATGCAATTTCCTTGATTCTTCGTCAATAAGTAGGTCAGAGGGATACAGTAAACCTGAAGTGAAGCATCGGAATCTATGACTAGTGTCACAGGAATGGTTCAAAACGTAGTCAGTAGGAAGAGTCAGTCTTCTTGTACTTAAGTCGGCATTGTGCCTTTTGTATTTAATTCCGATGTAATTTGTGTGTTTCATCGTTAATAAGAAGGTCCAAGGGATACAGTAAACCTGAAGTGAAGCATCGGAATCTATAACTAGTGTCACAGGAATGCTTCAAAACATAGACAGTAGGAAGAGTCAGTCTTCTTGTACTTTAGTCGGTATTGTGCCTTTTCTATTTAATTCCGATGCAATTTCTGTGTTTCATCGTCAATACGAAGGTCAGAGGAATACAGTAAACCTGAAGAGAAGCATCGGATTCGATAACTAGTGTCACAGGAATGGTTCAAAGCATAGAGAGTTGGAAGATTCAGTCTTCTTGTACTTAAGTCGGCATTGAGCCATTTGTATTTTATTCCAATGCAATTTCTGTGTTTCATCGTCCATAAGAAGGTCCGAGGGATACAAAAAACCTCAAGTGAAGCATCGGAATAAAAAACTAGAGTCACAGGAATGGTTCAAAACATAGGGAGTAGGAAGAGTCAGTCTTTTTGAACTTAAGTCGGCATTGTGCTTTTTCTATTTAATTCCGATGCGATTTCTGTGTCTCATCGTCAATAGGAAGGTCCTAGGGATACAGTAAAACTGAAGTCAAGCATCGGAATCTATAACTAGTGTCACAGGAATGGTTCAAAACATAGTCTGTAAGAATAGTCCGTCTTCTTGTACTAAAGTTGGCATTGTGCTTTTGTATTTGATTCCGATGCAATTTCTTTGTTTCATCGTCAATAAGAAAGTCCAAGGGATACAGTAAACCTGAAGTCAAGCATCGGAATCTATAACTAGTGTCACAGGAATGGTTCAAAACATAGTCTGTAAGAATAGTCCGTCTTCTTGTACTAAAGTCGGCATTGTGCCATTAGTGTTTAATTCCGATACAATTTCTGTGTTTCATCGACAATAAGAAGGTCCTAGAGATACAGTAAACCTGAAATGAAGCATCAGAATAAATAACTAGTGTCACAGGAATGGTTCAAATCATAGTCAGTAAGAAGAGTCAGTCTTCTTGTACTTAAGTCGGCATTGTGCCTTTTCTATTTAATTCCGATGCAATTTCTGTATTTCATCGTCATTAAGAAGGTCAGAGTGATACAGTAAACCTGAAGTGAAGCATCGGAATCTACAACTAGTGTCACAGGAATGGTTTAAAACGTAGACATTTGGAAGAGGCAGTCTTCTTGTACTTAAGTCGGCATTGTGCCTTTTGCATTTAATTCCGATGCAATTTCTGTGTTTCATCGTCAATAAGAAGGTCTAAGGGATCCAGTACACCTGACATGAACCATCGGAATCTATAACTAGTGTCACAGGAATGGTTCAAATCATAGACATTAGGAAAAGTCGGTCTACATGTACTTATGTCTGCTATGTGCCGTTTGTATTTAATTCCGATGCAATTTCCTTGATTCATCGTCAATAAGAAGGTCCAAGGGATACAGTAAGCCTGAAATGAACCATCGGAATCTATAACTAGTGTCACAGGAATGGTTCAAATCATAGACATTAGGAAAAGTCAGTCTACATGTACTTATGTCTGCTATGTGCTTTTTGTATTTAATTCCGATGCAATTTCCTTGATTGATCGTCAATAAGAAGGTCAGTGGGATACAGTAAACCTGAAGTGAAGCATCGGAATCTATGACTAGTGTCACAGGAATGGTTCAAAACGTAGTCAGTAGGAAGAGTCAGTCTTATTGTACTTAAGTCGGCATTGTGCCTTTTGTATTTAATTCCGATGCAATTTGTGTGTTTCATCTTTAATAAGAAGGTCCAAGGGATACAGTAAACCTGAAGTGAAGCATCGGAATCTATAACTAGTGTCACAGGAATGGTTCAAAACATAGACAGTAGGAAGAGTCAGTCTTCTTGTACTTTAGTCGGTATTGTGCCTTTTCTATTTAATTCCGATGCAATTTCTGTGTTTCATCGTCAATAAGAAGGTCCAAGGGATACAGTAAACCTGAAGTGAAGCATCGAAATCTATAACTAGTATCACAGAAATGGTTAAAAACATAGACAGTAAGCAGGGTTAGTCTTGTTGTACTTAAGTCGGCATTGTGCCTTTTGTATTTAATTCCGATGCAATTTGTGTGTTTCATTGTCAATAAGAAGGGCAGAAGGATACAGAAAAACCTGAAGTGAAGCATCGGAATCTATAACTAGTGTCACAGGAATGGTTCAAGACATAGACAGTAGGAAGAGTCAGTCTTCTTGAACTTAAGTCGGCATTGTGCCTTTTCTATTTAATTCCGATGCAATTTCTGTGTTTCATCGTCAATAAGATGGTCCAAGGATACAGTGAAACGGAAGTGAAGCATCGGAATCTATAACTGGTGTCACAGGAATGGTTCAAAGCATAGTCAGTAAGATGAGTCAGTCTTCTTGTACTTAAGTCGGCATTGTGTCTTTTCTATTTATTTCCGATGCTATTTCTGTGTTTCATCGTGAATAAGAAGGTCCAAGGGATACAGTGAAACTGAAGTGAAGCATCGGAATCTATAACTAGTGTCACAGGAATGGTTCGAAGCATAGTCAGTAAGAAGAGCCAGTCTTCTTGTACTTAAGTCGGCATTGTGCCTTTTGTATTGAATTCCGATGCAATTTCTGTGTTTTATCGTCAATTAGAAGGTACTAGGGATACAGTAAACCTGGAGAGAAGCATCGGAATCTGTAACTAGTGTCACAGGAATGGTTCAAAGCATAGTCTGTAAGAAGAGTCAGTCTTCTTGTTCTTAAGTCGGCATTGTGCATCTTTTATTTAATTCCGATGCAATTTCTGTGTTTCATCGCAAATAAGAAGGTCCACGGGATACAGTAAACCTGAAGTGAAGCATCAGAATCTATAACTAGTGTTACAGGAATGGTTCAAAACATAGTCAGTAAGAAGAGCCAGTCTTCTTGTACTTATGTCGGCATTGTGCCTTTAGTATTTAATTCCGACGCAATTTCTGTGTTTCATCGTCAATAAGTAGGTCCAAGGGATACAGTCAACCTAGAGTGAAGCATCGGAATCTATATCTAGTGTCACAGGAATGGTTCAAAACATAGTCAGTAAGTAGAGTCAGTCTTCTTGTACTTAAGTCGGCATTGTGCCTTTTGTATTTAATTCCGATGCAATTTCTGTGTTTCATCGTCAATATGAAGGTCCAAGGGATACAGTTATCCTGAAGTTAAGCATCGGAATCTATAACTAGTGTCACAGGAATGGTTCAAAACATAGACAATAGGAAGAGTCAGTCTTCTTGTACTTAAGTCGATATTGTGCCTTCTCTATTTAATTCCGATGCAATTTCTGTGATTCATCGTCAATATGAAGGTCAGAGGGATACAATAAACCTGAAGTGAAGCATCGGAAACTATAACTAGTGTCACAGGAATGGTACAATACATAGAGATTTGGAAGATTCAGTCTTCTTGTACTTAAGTCGGGATATAGCCTTTTGTATTTTATTAGGATGCAAATTCTGTGTTTCACCGTCCATAAGAAGGTCCGAGGGATACAGTAAACCTCAAGTGAAGCATCGGAATAAAAAACTAGTGTCACAGGAATGATTCAAAACATAGAGAGTAGGAAGAGACAGTCTTTTTGTACTTAAGTCAGCATTGTGCTTTTTCTATTTAATTCCGATGCGATTTCTGTGTCCCATCGTCAATAGGAATGTCCAAGGGTTACAGTAAACCTGAAGTGAAGCATCGGAATCTATAACTAGTGTCACAGGAATGGTTCAAAACATAGTCAGTAAGAAGAGTCCGTCTTCTTGTACTTAAGTCGGCATTGTGCTTTTGTATTTAATTCCGATGCAATTTCTGTGTTTCACGCCAATAAGAAGGTCCAAGGGGTACAGTAAACCTGAAGTGAAGCATCAGAATCTATAACTAGTGTCACAGGAATGGTTCAAAACATAGTCAGTAAGAAGAGTCAGTCTTCTTCTACTTCAGTCGGCATTGTGCCTTTTGTATTTAATTCGAATGCAATTTCTGTGTTTCGTCGGCAATAAGAGGGTCCAAGGCATACAGTAAACCTGAAGTGAAGCATCAAAATCTATAACTAGTATCACAGGAATGGTTCAAATCATAGACAGTAGGAAGAGTCAGTCTTCTTGTACTTAAGTCGGCATTGGGCCTTTTCTATTTAATTCCGATGCAATTTCTGGGTTTCATCGTCAATAAGAAGGTCCAAGGGATACAGTGAAACTGAAGTGAAGCATCGGAATCTATAACTAGTGTCACAGGAATGGTTCAAAGCATAGTCAGTAAGAAGAGCCAGTCTTCTTGTACTTAGTCGGCATTGTGCCTTTTCTATTTAATTCCGATGAAATGTCTGTGTTTCATCGTCAATAAGAAGGTCCAAGGGATACAGTGAAACTGAAGTGAAGCATCGGAATCTGTAACTAGTGTCACAGGAATGGTTCAAAGCATAGTCAGTAAGAAGAGCCAGTCTTCTTGAACTTAAGTCGGCATTGTGCCTTTTGTATTTAATTCGGATGCAATTTCTGTGTTTCATCGTAAATAAGAAGGTCCAAGGGATACAGTAAACCTGGAGTGAAGCATCTGAATCTGTAACTAGTGTCACAGGAATGGTTCAAAGCATAGCCAGTAAGAAGAGTCAGTCTTCTTGTTCTTAAGTCTTCATTGTGCATTTTTTATTTAATTCCGATGCAATTTCTGTGTTTCATCGTCAATAAGAAGGTCCAAGGGATACAGTAAACCTAGAGTAAAGCATCGGAATCTATATCTAGTGTCACAGGAATGGTTCAAAACATAGACAGTAAGAAGAGTCAGTCTTCTTGTACTTAATTCTGCATTGTGCCTTTTGTATTTAATTCCGACGCAATTTCTGTGTTTCATCGTCAATAAGAACGACAGAGGGATACAGTAAATCTGAAGTGAAGCATCGGAATATATAACTAGTGACACAGGAATGGTTCAAAACTTAGACGGTAAGAAGAGTCAGTCTTCTTGTACTTAAGTCGGCATTGTGCCTTTTGTTTTTAATTCCGATGTAATTTCTGTGTTTTATCGACAATAAGAAGGTCGGAGGGATACAGTAAACCTGAAGTGAAGCAACGAAATCTATAAGTAGTGACACAGGAATGGTTCAAAACATAGACAGAAGAAGAGTCAGTCTTCTTGTACTTAAGTCGGCATTGTGCCTTTTGTATTTAATTTTGATGCAATTTCTGTGTTTCATCGTCAATATGAAGGTCCAAGGGATACTGTAAACCTGGAGTGAAGCATCGGAATCTATAACTAGTGTCACAGGAATGGTTCAAAACATAGACAGTAAGATAAGTCAGTCTTCTTGTTCTTAAGTCGGCATTGTGCCTTTTGTATTTAATTCCGATGCAATTTCCTTGATTCATCGTCAATAAGAAGGTCAGAGGTATACAGTAAACCTGAAGTGAAGCATCGGAATCTATGACTAGTGTCACAGGAATGGTTCAAAACGTAGTCAGTAGGAAGAGTCAGTCTTCTTGTACCTAAGTCGGCATTGTGCCTTTTGTATTTAATTCCGATGCAATTTGTGTGTTTCATCGTTAATAAGAAGGTCCAAGGGATACAGTAAACCTGAAGTGAAGCATCGGAATCTATAACTAGTGTCACAGGAATGGTTCAAAACATAGATAGTAGGAAGAGTCAGTCTTCTTGTACTTTAGTCGGTATTGTGCCTTTTCTATTTAATTCCGATGCAATTTCTGTGTTTCATCGTCAATAAGAACGTCAGAGGGATACAGTAAACCTGAAGAGAACCATCGGATTCGATAACTAGTGTCACAGGAATGGTTCAAAGCATAGAGAGTTGGAAGATTCAGGCTTCTTGTACTTAAGTCGGCATTGTGCCATTTGTATTTTATTCCAATGCAATTTCTGTGTTTCATCGTCCATAAGAAGGTCCGAGGGATACAGATAACCTCAAGTGAAGCATCGGAATAAAATACTAGAGTCACAGGAATGGTTCAAATCATAGGGAGTAGGAAGAGTCAGTCTTTTTGTACTTAAGTCGGCATTGTGCTTTTTCTATTTAATTCCGATGCGATATCTGTGTCTCATCGTCAACAGGAAGGTCCTAGGGATACAGTAAACCTGAAGTGAAGCATCGGAATCCATAACTAGTGTCACAGGAATAGTTCAAAACATAGTCTATAAGAATAGTCCGTCTTCTTGTACTTAAGTCGGCATTGTGCTTTTGTATTTGATTCCGATGCAATTTCTTTGTTTCATCGTCAATAAGAAAGTCCAAGGGATACAGTAAACCTGGAGTGAAGCATCGGAAACTATATCTAGTGTCACAGAAATGGTTCAAAACAAAGACAGTAAGATGAGTCGGTCTTTTTGTACTTATGTCGGCATTGTGCCATTAGTGTTTAATTCCGATGCAATTTCTGTGTTTCATCGACAATAAGAAGGTCCTAGGGATACAGTAAACCTGAAATGAAGCATCAGAATAAATAACTAGTGTCACAGGAATGGTTCAAATCATAGTCAGTAAGAAGAGTCAGTCTTCTTGTACTTAAGTCGGCATTGTGCCTTTCGTATTTAATTCCGATGCAATTTCTGTGTTTCATCGTCAATAAGAAGGTCCAAGGGATACAGTAAACCTGAAGTGAAGCATCGAAATCTATAACTAGTATCACAGAAATGGTTAAAAACATAGACAGTAAGCAGGGTTAGTCTTGTTGTACTTAAGTCGGCATTGTGCCTTTTATATTTAATTCCGATGCAATTTGTGAGTTTCATCGTCAATAAGAAGGGCAGAAGGATACAGAAAAACTTGAAGTGAAGCATCGGAATCTATAACTAGTGTCACAGGAATGGTTCAAGACATAGACAGTAGGAAGAGTCAGTCTTCTTGTACTTAAGTCGGCATTGTGCCTTTTCTATTTAATTCCGATGCAATTTCTGTGTTTCATCGTCAATAAGATGGTCCAAGGATACTGTGAAACGGAAGTGAAGCATCGGAATCTATAACTGGTGTCACAGGAATGGTTCAAAACATAGTCAGTAAAATGAGCCAGTCTTCTTGTACTTAAGTCGGCATTGTGTCTTTTCAATTTATTTCCGATGCTATTTCTGTGTTTCATCGTGAATAAGAAGGTCCAAGGGATACAGTGAAACTGAAGTGAAGCATCGGAATCTATAACTAGTGTCACAGGAATGGTTCAAGACATAGACAGTAGGAAGAGTCAGTCTTCTTGTACTTAAGTCGGCATTGTGCCTTTTCTATTTAATTCCGATGCAATTTCTGTGTTTCATCGTCAATAAGATGGTCCAAGGATACAGTGAAACTGAAGTGAAGCATCGGAATCTATAACTAGTGTCACAGGAATGATTCAAAACACAGAGAGTAGGAAGAGACAGTCTTTTTGTACTTAAGTCAGCATTGTGCTTTTTCTATTTAATTCCGATGCGATTTCTGTGTCCCATCGTCAATAGGAATGTCCAAGGGTTACAGTAAACCTGAAGTGAAGCATCGGAATCTATAACTAGTGTCACAGGAATGGTTCAAAACTTAGTCAGTAAGAAGAGTCCGTCTTCTTGTACTTAAGTCGGCATTGTGCTTTTGTATTTAATTCCGATGCAATTTCTGTATTTCACGCCAATAAGAAGGTCCAAGGGGTACAGTAACCTGAAGTGAAGCATCAGAATCTATAACTAGTGTCACAGGAATGGTTCAAAACATAGTCAGTAAGAAGAGTCAGTCTTCTTGTACTTCAGTCGGCATTGTGCCTTTTGTATTTAATTCGAATGCAATTTCTGTGTTTCGTCGGCAATAAGAGGGTCCAAGGCATACAGTAAACCTGAAGTGAAGCATCAAAATCTATAACTAGTATCACAGGAATGGTTCAAATCATAGACAGTAGGAAGAGTCAGTCTTCTTGTACTTAAGTCGGCATTGGGCCTTTTCTATTTAATTCCGATGCAATTTCTGGGTTTCATCGTCAATAAGAAGGTCCAAGGGATACAGTGAAACTGAAGTGAAGCATCGGAATCTGTAACTAGTGTCACAGGAATGGTTCAAAGCATAGTCAGTAAGAAGAGCCAGTCTTCTTGAACTTACGTCGGCATTGTGCCTTTTGTATTTAATTCGGATGCAATTTCTGTGTTTCATCGTAAATAAGAAGGTCCAAGGGATACAGTAAACCTGGAGTGAAGCATCTGAATCTGTAACTAGTGTCACAGGAATGGTTCAAAGCATAGACAGTAAGAAGAGTCAGTCTTCTTGTTCTTAAGTCGGCATTGTGCATTTTTTATTTAATTCCGATGCAATTTCTGTATTTCATCGTCAATAAGAAGGTCCAAGGGATACAGTAAACCTAGAGTGAAGCATCGGAATCTATATCTAGTGTCACAGGAATGGTTCAAAACATAGACAGTAAGAAGAGTCAGTCTTCTTGTACTTAATTCTGCATTGTGCCTTTTGTATTTAATTCCGACGCAATTTCTGTGTTTCATCGTCAATAAGAACGACAGAGGGATACAGTAAATCTGAAGTGAAGCATCGGAATATATAACTAGTGACACAGGAATGGTTCAAAACTTAGACGGTAAGAAGAGTCAGTCTTCTTGTACTTAAGTCGGCATTGTGCCTTTTGTTTTTAATTCCGATGTAATTTCTGTGTTTTATCGACAATAAGAAGGTCGGAGGGATACAGTAAACCTGAAGTGAAGCAACGAAATCTATAAGTAGTGACACAGGAATGGTTCAAAACATAGACAGAAGAAGAGTCAGTCTTCTTGTACTTAAGTCGGCATTGTGCCTTTTGTATTTAATTCCGATGCAATTTCTGTGTTTCATCGTCAATATGAAGGTCCAAGGGATACTGTAAACCTGGAGTGAAGCATCGGAATCTATGACTAGTGTCACAGGAATGGTTCAAAACGTAGTCAGTAGGAAGAGTCAGTCTTCTTGTACTCAAGTCGGCATTGTGCCTTTTGTATTTAATTCCGATGCAATTTGTGTGTTTCATCGTTAATAAGAAGGTCCAAGGGATACAGTAAACCTGAAGTGAAGCATCGGAATCTATAACTAGTGTCACAGGAATGGTTCAAAACATAGACAGTAGGAAGAGTCAGTCTTCTTGTACTTTAGTCGGTATTGTGCCTTTTCTATTTAATTCCGATGCAATTTCTGTGTTTCATCGTCAATAAGAAGGTCAGAGGGATACAGTAAACCTGAAGAGAACCATCGGATTCGATAACTAGTGTCACAGGAATGGTTCAAAGCATAGAGAGTTGGAAGATTCAGGCTTCTTGTACTTAAGTCGGCATTGTGCCATTTGTATTTTATTCCAATGCAATTTCTGTGTTTCATCGTCCATAAGAAGGTCCGAGGGATACAGAAAACCTCAAGTGAAGCATCGGAATAAAATACTAGAGTCACAGGAATGGTTCAAAACATAGGGAGTAGGAAGAGTCAGTCTTTTTGTACTTAAGTCGGCATTGTGCTTTTTCTATTTAATTCCGATGCGATTTCTGTGTCTCATCGTCAACAGGAAGGTCCTAGGGATACAGTAAACCTGAAGTGAAGCATCGGAAGCTATAACTAGTGTCACAGGAATAGTTCAAAACATAGTCTGTAAGAATAGTCCGTCTTCTTGTACTTAAGTCGGCATTGTGCTTTTGTATTTGATTCCGATGCAATTTCTTTGTTTCATCGTCAATAAGAAAGTCCAAGGGATACAGTAAACATGGAGTGAAGCATCGGAAACTATATCTAGTGTCACAGAAATGGTTCAAAACAAAGACAGTAAGATGAGTCGGTCTTTTTGTACTTATGTCGGCATTGTGCCATTAGTGTTTACTTCCGATGCAATTTCTGTGTTTCATCGACAATAAGAAGGTCCTAGGGATACAGTAAACCTGAAATGAAGCATCAGAATAAATAACTAGTGTCACAGGAATGGTTCAAATCATAGTCAGTAAGAAGAGTCAGTCTTCTTGTACTTAAGTCGGCATTGTGCCTTTTGTATTTAATTCCGATGCAATTTCTGTGTTTCATCGTCAATAAGAAGGTCCAAGGGATACAGTAAACCTGAAGTGAAGCATCGAAATCTATAACTAGTATCACAGAAATGGTTAAAAACATAGACAGTAAGCAGGGTTAGTCTTGTTGTACTTAAGTCGGCATTGTGCCTTTTATATTTAATTCCGATGCAATTTGTGTGTTTCATCGTCAATAAGAAGGGCAGAAGGATACAGAAAAACTTGAAGTGAAGCATCGGAATCTATAACTAGTGTCACAGGAATGGTTGAAGACATAGACAGTAGGAAGAGTCAGTCTTCTTGTACTTAAGTCGGCATTGTGCCTTTTGTATTTAATTCCGATGCAATTTCTGTGTTTCAACGTCAATAAGATGGTCCAAGGATACAGTGAAACGGAAGTGAAGCATCGGAATCTATAACTGGTGTCACAGGAATGGTTCAAAACATAGTCAGTAAGATGAGCCAGTCTTCTTGTACTTAAGTCGGCATTGTGTCTTTTCAATTTATTTCCGATGCTATTTCTGTGTTTCATCGTGAATAAGAAGGTCCAAGGGATACAGTGAAACTGAAGTGAAGCATCGGAATCTATAACAAGTGTCACAGGAATGGTTCGAAGCATAGTCAGTAAGAAGAGCCAGTCTTCTTGTACTTAAGTCGGCATTGTGCCTTTTGTATTGAATTCCGATGCAATGTCTGTGTTTCATCGTCAATAAGAAGGTCCAAGGGATACAGTAAACCTGGAGTGAAGCATCGGAATCTGTCACTAGTGTCACAGGAATGGTTCAAAGCATAGTCTGTAAGAAGAGTCAGTCTACTTGTTCTTAAGTCGGCATTGTGCATTTTTTATTTAATTCCGATGCAATTTCTGTGTTTCATCGCAAATAAGAAGGTCCACGGGATACAGTAACCCTGAAGTGAAGCATCAGAATCTATAACTAGTGTTACAGGAATGGTTCAAAACATAGTCAGTAAGAAGAGTCAGTCTTCTTGTACTTAAGTCGGCATTGTGCCTTTTCTATTTAATTCCGATGCAATTTCTGAGTTTCATCATCAATAAGAAGGTCAGAGGGATACAGTAAACCTGAAGTGAAGCATCGTAATCTACAACTAGTGTCACAGGAATGGTTCAAAACGAGGACAGTTGGGAGAGTCAGTCTTCTTGTACTTAAGTCGGCATTGTGCCTTTTGTATTTAATTCCGATGGAATTTGTGTGTTTCATCGTTAATAAGAAGGTCCAAGGGATACAGTAAACCTGAAGTGAAGCATCGGAATCTATAACTAGAGTCACAGGAATGGTTCAAAACATAGACAGTAGGAAGAGTCAGTCTTCTTGTACTTTAGTCGGTATTGTGCTTTTTCTATTTAATTCCGATGCAATTTCTGTGTTTCATCGTCAATAAGAAGGTCAGAGGGATACAGTAAACCTGAAGAGAAGCATCGGATTCGATAACTAGTGTCACAGGAATGGTTCAAAGCATAGAGAGTGGAAGATTCAGTCTTCTTGTACTTAAGTCGGCATTGTACCATTTGTATTTTATTCCGATGCAATTTCTGTGTTTCATCGTCTATAAGAAGGTCCGAGGGATACAGTAAACCTCAAGTGAAGCATCGGAATAAAAAACTAGAGTCACAGGAATGGTTCAAAACATAGAGAGTATGAAGAGTCAGTCTTTTTGTACTTAAGTCGGCATTGTGCTTTTTATATTTAATTCCGATGCGATTTCTGTGTCTCATCGTCAATAGGAAGGTCCTAGGGATACAGTAAACCTGAAGTGAGGCATCGGAATCTATAACTAGTGTCACAGGAATGGTTCAAAACATAGTCTGTAAGAATAGTCCGTCTTCTTGTACTTAAGTCGGCATTGTGCTTTTGTATTTGATTCCGATGCAATTTCTTTGTTTCATTGTCAATAAGAAGGTCCAAGGGATACAGTAAACCTGGAGTGAAGCATCGGAATCTATATCTAGTGTCATAGGAATGGTTCAAAACAAAGACAGTAAGATGAGTCGGTCTTCTTGTACTTAAGTCGGCATTGTGCCTTTAGTGTTTAATTCCGATGCATTTTCTGTGTTTCATCGACAATAAGAAGGTCCTAGGGATACAGTAAACCTGAAATGAAGCATCAGAATCAATAACTAGTGTCACAGGAATGGTTCAAATCATAGTCAGTAAGAAGAGTCAGTCTTCTTGTACTTAAGTCGGCATTGTGCCTTTTGTATTTAATTCCGATGCAATTTCTGTGTTTCATCGTCAATAAGAAGGTCCAAAGGGATACAGTAAACCTGAAGTGAAGCATCGAAATCTATAACTAGTGTCACAGGAATGGTTCAATTCATAGACATTAGGAAAAGTCAGTCTACATGTACTTATGTCTGCTATGTGCCTTTTGTATTTAATTCCGATGCAATTTCCTTGATTCATCGTCAATAAGAAGGTCCAAGGGATACAGTAAGCCAGAAATGAACCATCGGAATCCATAACTAGTGTCACAGGAATGGTTCAAATCATAGACATTAGGAAAAGTCAGTCTACATGTACTTATGTCTGCTATGTGCCTTTTGTATTTAATTCCGATGCAATTTCCTTGATTCATCGTCAATAAGAAGGTCAGAGGGATACAGTAAACCTGAAGTGAAGCATCGGAATCTATGACTAGTGGCACAGGAATGGTTCAAAACGTAGTAGTAGGAAGAGTCAGTCTTCTTGTACTTAAGTCGACATTATGCCTTTTGTATTTAATTCCGATGCAATTTGTGTGTTTCATCGTTAATAAGAAGGTCCAAGGGATACAGTAAACCTGATGAGAAGCATCGGATTCGATAACTAGTGTCACAGTAATGGTTCAAAGCATAGAGAGTTGGAAGATTCAGTCTTCTTGTACTTAAGTCGGCATTGTGCCATTTGTATTTTATTCCGATGCAATTTCTGTGTTTCATCGTCCATAAGAAGGTCCGAGGGATACAGTAAACCTCAAGTGAAGCATCGGAATAAAAAACTAGAGTCACAGGAATGGTTCAAAGCATAGAGAGTAGGAAGAGTCAGTCTTTTTGTACTTAAGTCGGCATTGTGCTTTTTCTATTTAATTCCGATGCGATTTCTGTGTCTCATCGTCAATAGGAAGGTCCTAGGGATACAGTAAACCTGAAGTGAAGCATCGGAATCTATAACTAGTGTCACAGGAATGGTTCAAAACATAGTCTGTAAGAATAATTCGTCTTCTTGTACATAAGTCGGCATTGTGCTTCTGTATTTGCTTCCAATGCCATATCTTTGTTTCATCGTCAATAAGAAGGTCCAAGGGATACAGTAAACCTGGAGAGAAGCATCGGAATCTATATCTAGTGTCACAGGAATGGTTCTAAACAAAGACAGTAAGATGAGTCGGTCTTCTTGTACTTAAGTCGGCATTGTGCCTTTAGTGTTTAATTCCGATGCATTTTCTATGTTTCATCGCCAATAAGAAGGTCCTAGGGATACAGTAAACCTGAAATGAAGTATCAGAATCAATAACTAGTGTCACAGGAATGGTTCAAATCATAGTCAGTAAGTAGAGTCAGTCTTCTTGTACTTAAGTCGGCATTGTGCTTTTTGTATTTAATTCCGATGCAATTTCTGTGTTTCATCTTCAATAAGAAGGTCCTAGGGATACAGTAAACCTGAAGTGAAGCATCGAAATCTATAACTAGTATCACAGAAATGGTTCAAAATATAGACTGTAAGCAGGGTTAGTCTTGTTGTACTTAAGTCGGCATTGTGCCTTTTGTATTTAATTCCGATGCAATTTGTGTGTTTCATCGTCAATAAGAAGGGCAGAAGGATACAGTAACCCTGAAGTGAAGCATCGGAATCTATAACTAGTGTCACAGGAATGGTTCAAAACATAGACAGTAGGAAGAGTCAGTCTTCTTGTACTTAAGTCGGCATTGTGCCTTTTCTATTTAATTCCGATGCAATTTCTGTGTTTCATCGTCAATAAGAAGGTCCAAGGATACAGTGAAACGGAAGTGAAGCATCGGAATCTATAACTGGTGTCACAGGAATGGTTCAAAGCATAGTCAGTAAGATGAGCCAGTCTTCTTGTACTTAAGTCGGCATTGTGCCTTTTCTATTTATTTCCGATGCTATTTCTGTGTTTCATCGTGAATAAGAAGGTCCAAGGGATACAGTGAAACTGAAGTGAAGCATCGGAATCTATAACTAGTGTCACAGGAATGGTTCGAAGCATAGTCAGTAAGAAGAGCCAGTCTTCTTGTACTTAAGTCGGCATTGTGCCTTTTGTATTGAATTCCGATGCAATTTCTGTGTTTCATCGTCAATAAGAAGGTCCAAGGGATACAGTAAACCTTGAGTGAAGCATCGGAATCTATAACTAGTGTCACAGGAATGGTTCAAAACATAGACAGTAAGAAGAGTCAATCCTCTTGCACTTAAGTCGGCATTGTGCCTTTTGTATTTAATTCCGATGCAATTTCTGTGTTTCATCGTCAATAAGAAGGTCAGAGGGATACAGTAAACCTGAAGTGAAGCATCGGAATCTATAACTAGTGTCACAGGAATGGTTCAAAGCATAGTCAGTAAGAAGAGTCAGTCTTCTTGTACTTAAGTCGGCATTGTGCCTTTTGTATTTAATTTCGATGCAATTTCTGTGTTTTATCGTCAATAAGAAGGTCCAAGAGATACAGTAAACCTGAAGTGAAGCATCGGAATCTCTAAATAGTGTCACAGGAATGGTTCAACACATAGTCAGTAAGAAGAATCAGTCTTCTTGTAGTTAAGTCGGCATTGTGCCTTTTGTATTTAATTCCTATGCAATTTCTGTGATTCATCGTCAATAAGAAGGTCAGAAGGATACAGTAAACCTGAAGTGAAGCATCGGAATCTATAACTAGTCTCACAGGAATGGTTCAAAGCATAGTCAGTAAGAAGAGTCAGTCTTCTTGTACTTAAGTCGGCATTGGGCCTTTTGTATTTAATTTCGATGCAATTTCTGTGTTTCATCGTCAATAAGAAGGTCAGAAGGATACAGTAAACCTGAAGTGAAGCATCGGAATCTATAACTAGTGTCACACGAATGGTTCAAAAGATAGACAGTAAGAAGAGTCAGTCTTCTTGTACTTAAGTCAGCATAGTGCCCTTTTCAATTTAATTCCGATGCATTTACTGTGTTTCATCGTCAATTAGAAGGTCAGAGGGATACAGTAAACCTGAAGTGAAGCATCGGAATCTCTAAATAGTGTCAAAGGAATGGTTCAACACATAGTCAGTAAGAAGAGTCAGTCTTCTTGTACTTAAGTCGGAATTGTGCCTTTTGTATTTAATTCCGATGCAATTTCTGTGTTTCATCATCAATAAGACGGTCCAAGGGAAACAGTAAACCTGAAGTGAATCATCGGAATCTATAACTAGTGTCACAGGAATGGTTCAAATCATAGACGGTAGGAAGAGTCAGTCTTCTTATACATAAGTCGGCATTGTGCCTTTTTTATTTTGTTCCGATGCAACTTCTATGTTCCATCGTCAATAAGAAGTTCCTAGGGATATAGTAAACCTGAAGTGAAGCATCGGAATCTATAACTATTGTCACAGGAATGGATCAAGGTATAGTCAGTAAGAAGAGTCAGTCTTCTTGTACTTGTCACCATTGTGCCTTATGTATTTAATTCCGATCCAATTTCTGTGTTTCATCGTCAATATGAAGGTCCAAGGGATTCATAAACCAGAAGTGAAGCATCGGAATCTATAACTAGTGTCACAGGAACGGTTAAAACATAGTCAGTAAGACGAGTCAGTCTTCTTGTACTTAAGTCGGCATTGTGCCTTTTGTGTTTTATTCCGAGGCACTATCTGTGCTTCATCGTCATTAAGAAGGTCCAAGGGATACAGTAAACCGGAAATGAAGCATCGGAAACTATAACTAGTGTCACAGGAATGGTTCAAAACATAGACAGTAGGAAGATTCAGTCTAATTGGACTTAAGTCGGTATTGTGAATTTTGTATTTATTTCCGATGCAATTTCTGTGTTTCATCGTCAATAAGAAAGTCAGAGGGATACAGTAAACCTGAAGTGAAGCATCGGAATCTACAACTAGTGTCACAGGAATGGTTCAAATCATAGTCAGTAAGAAGAGTCAGTCTTCTTGTACTTAAGTCGGCATTGTGCCTTTTGTATTTAATTTTGATGCTATTTCTGTGTTTCTCTTCGTGAATAAGAAGGTCCAAGGGATACAGTGAAACTGAAGTGAAGCATCGGATTCTATAACTAGTGTCACAGGAATGGATCAAGAAATAGTCAGTAAGAAAAGTCAGTCTTCTTGTACTTAATTCGGCATTTTGCCTTTTGTATTTAATTCCGATGTAATTTCTGTGTTTCATCGTCAATAAGAAGGTACAAGGGATACAGTAAACCTTGTGTGAAGCATCGGAATCTATAACTAGTGTCACAGGAATGGTTCAAATCATAGACAGTAAGAAGAGTCAGTCCTCTTCCACTTAAGTCGGCATTGTGCCTTTTGTATTTAATTCCGATGCAATTTCTGTGTTTCATCGTCAATAAGAAGGTCAGAGGGATACAGTAAACCTTAAGTGAAGCATCGGAATCTATAACTAGTGTCACAGGAATGGTACGAACATAGACAGTAAGAGGAGTCAGCCTTCTTGTACTTAAGTCGGCATTGTGCCTTTTGTATTTTATTCCGAGGCACTATCTGTGCTTCATCGTCATTAAGAAGGTCCAAGGGATACAGTAAACCTGAAGTGAAGCATCGGAATCTACAACTAGTGTCACAGGAATGGTTCAAAACATAGTCAGTAAGAAGAGTCAATCCTCTTGCACTTAACTCGGCATTGGGCCTTTTGTATTTAATTCCGATGCAATTTCTGTGTTTCATCGTCAATAAGAAGGTCAGACGGATACAGTAGACCAGAAGTGAAGCCTCGGAATCTATAACTAATGTCACAGGAATGGTCCAAAGCATAGTCAGTAAGAAGAGTCAGTCTTCTTGTACTTAAGTCGGCATTGTGCCTTTTGTATTTAATTTCGATGCAATTTCTGTGTTTTATCGTCAATAAGAAGGTCCAAGAGATACAGTAAACCTGAAGTGGAGCATCGGAATCTATAACTAGTGTCACAGGAATGGTTCAAAGATAGAAAGTAAGAAGAGTCAGTCTTCTTGTACTTAAGTCAGCATTGTGCCCTTTTCAATTTAATTCCGTTGCATTTACTGTGTTTCATCGTCAATAAGAAGGTCAGAGGGATACAGTAAACCTGAAGTGAAGCATCGGAATCTCTAAATAGTGTCACAGGAATGGTTCAACACATAGTCAGTAAGAAGAATCAGTCTTCTTGTAGTTAAGTCGTCATTGTGCCTTTTGTATTTAATTCCGATGCAATTTCTGTGTTTCATCGTCAATAAGAAGGTCAGAAGGATACAGTAAACCTGAAGTGAAGCATCGGAATCTATAACTAGTCTCACAGGAATGGTTCAAAGCATAGTCAGTAAGAAGAGTCAGTCTTCTTGTACTTAAGTCGGCATTGGGCCTTTTGTATTTAATTTCAATGCAATTTCTGTGTTTCATCGTCAATAAGAAGGTCCAAGAGATACAGCAAACCTGAAGTGGAGCATCGGAATCTATAACTAGTGTCACAGGAATGGTTCAAAAGATAGACAGTAAGAAGAGTCAGTCTTCTTGTAATTAAGTCAGCATTGTGGGGTTTTCAATTTAATTCCGATGCATTTACTGTGTTTCATCGTCAATAGGAAGGTCAGAGGGATACAGTAAACCTGAAGTGAAGCATCGGAATCTCTAAATATTGTCAAAGGAATGGTTCAACACATAGTCAGTAAGAAGAGTCAGTCTTCTTGTACTTAAGTCGGAATTGTGCCTTTTGTATTTAATTCCGATGCAATTTCTGTGTTTCATCATCAATAAGACGGTCCGAGGAAAACAGTAAACCTGAAGTGAATCATCGGAATCTATAACTAGTGTCACAGGAATGGTTCAAATCATAGACAGTAGGAAGAGTCAGTCTTCTTATACATAAGTCGGCATTGTGCCTTTTTTATTTTGTTCCGATGCAACTTCTATGTTTCATCGTCAATAAGAAGGTCCAAGGGATTCAGTAAACCAGAAGTGAAGCATCCGAATCTATAACTAGTGTCATAGGAATGGTTAAAACATAGTCAGTAAGACGAGTCACTCTTCTTGTACTTCAGTCGGCATTGTGCCTTTTGTGTTTAATTCCGATGCAATTTCTGTGTTTCATCGTCAATGAGAGGGCCCAAGGGATACAGTAAACCTGAAGTGAAGCATCGGATTCTATAACTAGTGTCACAGGAAAGGATCAAGAAATAGTCAGTAAGAAAAGTCAGTATTCACGTACTTAATTCAACATTGTGCCTTTTGTATTTAATTCCGATCTAATTTCTGTGTTTCATCGTCAATAAGAAGGTCCAAGGGATACAGTAAACCTTGTATGAAGCATTGGAATCTATAACTAGTGTCACAGGAATGGTTCAAAACATAGACAGTAAGAAGAGTCAGTCCTCTTCCACTTAAGTCGGCATTGTGCCTTTTGTATTTAATTCCGATGCGATTTCTGTGTTTCATCGTCAATAAGAAAGTCAGAGGGATACAGTAAACCTGAAGTGAAGCATCGGAATCTATAACTAGTGTCACAGGAATGGATCAAGGTATAGTCAGTAAGAAGAGTCAGTCTTCTTGTACTTAAGTCGGCATTGTGCCTTTTGTATTTAATTCCGATGCAATATCTGTGTTTCATCGTCAATAAGAAGGTCCAAGAGATACAGTAAACCTGTAATGAAGCATCGGAATCTATAACTAATGTCACAGGAATGGTTCAAAACATAGACAGTAAGAAGAGTCAGTCTTCTTGTTCTTAAGTCGGCATTGTGCCCTTTTCAAATTAATTCCGATGCAATTACTGTGTTTCATCGTCAATAAGAAGGTCAGAGAGATACAGTAAACCTGAAGGGAAGCATCGGAATCTCTAAATAGTGTCACAGGAAAGATTCAACACATAGTCAGTAAGAAGATTCAGTCTTCTTGTACTTATGTCGGCATTGTGCATTTTGTATTTATTTCTGATGCAATTTCTGTGTTTCATCGTCAATAAGAAGGTCCAAGGGATACAGTAAACCTGAAGTGAAGCATCGGAATCTATAACTAGTGTCACAGGAATGGTTCTAAGCATAGTCAGTAAGAAGAGTCAGTCTTCTTGTACTTAAGTCGGCATTCTGCCATTTGTAATTACTTCCGATGCAATTTCTGTGTTTCATCGTCAATACGAATGTCCAAGGGATACAGTAAACCAGAAGTGAAGAATCGGAATCTATAACTAGTGTCACAGGAATGGTACAAAACATAGTCAGTAAGAAGAGTCAGTCTTCGTATACTTAAGTCGGCATTGTGCCTTTTGTATTTAATTCCGATGCAATAACTGTGTTTCATCGTCAATAAGAAGGTCCAAGAGATACAGTAAACCTGAAGTGAAGCATCGGAATCTATAACTAGTGTCACAGGAATGCATCAAGGTATAGTCAGTAAGAATGGTAGTCTTCTGGTTCTTAAGTCGGCTTTGTGCCCTTTGTATCTAATTCCGATGCAGATTCTATGTTTCATCGTCAATAAGAAGGTACAAGGGATACAGTAAAACTGAAGTGGAGCGTTGGAATCTATAACTAGTGTCACAGGAATGGTTCAAATGATAGACAGTAAGAAGAGAAAGTCCTCTTGTACCTTAGTCGGCATTGTGCCTTTTCTATTTAATTCCGATACAATTTCGGTGTTTCATCATCAATAAGAAGGTCCTAGGGATACAGTAAACCTTGTGTGAAGCATCGGAATCGATAACTAGTGTCACAGGAATGGTTCAAAACATAGATAGTAAGAGGAGTCAGTCTTCTTGTACTTAGGTCGGCATTGTGCCTTTTGTATTTAATACCGATGGAATTTCAGTGTTTCATCGTCAATACGAAGGTCCGAGGGATACAGTAAACGTGAAGTGAAGCATCGGAAACCATAACCACTGTCACAGGAATGGTTCAAAGCATAGTCAGTAAGAAGAGTCAGTCTTCTTGTACTAAAGTCGGCATTGTGCCTTTAGTATTTTATTCCGATGCAATTTCTGTGTTTCATCGTCAATACGAAGGTCCAAGGGATACAGTAAACCAAAAGTGAAGCATCGGAATGTATAACTAGTGTCAAAGGAATGGTTCAAAACATAGTCAGTAAGAAGAGTCAGTCTTCTTGTACTTAAGTCGGCATTGTGAATTTTGTATTTAATTCTGATGCAATATCTGTGTTTCATCGTTAATAAGAAGGTCAGAGGGATACAGTAAACCTGAAGTGAAGCATCGGAATATATAACTAGTGTCACGGGAATGGTTCAAAACAATCAGTAAGAAGAGTCAGTCTTCTTGTACTTATGTCGGCATTGTGCATTTTGTATTTAATTCCGATGCAATTTCTGTGTTTCATCGTCAATAAGGAGGTCCAAGGGAGAGACTGAACCTGAGGTGAAGCATCGGAATCTATAACTAGTGTCACAGGAATGGTTCAAAACATAGACATTAAGAAGAGTCAGTCTTCTTGTACTTATGTTGGCATTGTGCCTTTTCTATTTAATTCCGAAGCAATTTCTGTGTTTCTTCGCCAATAAGAAGGTCCAAAGGATACAGTAACCCTGAAGTGAAGCATCGGAATCTGTCACTAGCGTCACAGGAATGGTTCAAGACATAGGCACTAATAAGAGTCAGTCTTCTTGTACTTAAGTCGGCATTGTGCCTTTTCTACTTAATTCCGATGCAATTTCTGTGTTTCGTCGCCAATACGAAGGTCCAAAGGATACAGTAAACCTGTAGTGAAGCATCGGAATCCATAACTAATCTCACTGGAATGGTTCAAAGCATAGACAGTAGGAAGAGTCAGTCTTCTTATACTTAAGTCTGAATTGTGCCTTTTATATTTAGTTCCGATGCAATTTCTGTGTTTCATCGTCAATAAGAAGGTCCTAGGGATACAGTAAACCTGAAGTGAAGCATCGGAATCTATAACTAGTGTCACAGGAATGGATCATGGTATAGTCAGTAAGAAGAGTCAGTCTTCTTGTACTTAAGTTGGCATTGAGCCTTTTCTGTTTTATTCAGATGCAATTTCTGTGTTTCATCGTCAATACGAAGGTGTAAGGGATACAGTACACCTGAAGTGAAGCATCGGAATCCATAACTAGTGGCACAGGAATGGTTCAAAACATAGACATTAGGAAGAGTCAGTCTTCTTGTACTTAAGTTGGCATTGTGCCTTTTGTATTTAATTCCGGTGCACTATCTGTGTTTCATCGTCATTAAGAAGGTCCAAGGGATACTGTAATCCTGAAATGAAGCATCGGAATCTATAACTAGTGTCACAGGAATGGTTCAATACATAGACAGTAGGAAGATTCAGTCTACATGTACTTAAGTCGGTATTGTTCCTTTTGTATCTATTTCCGATGCAATTTCTGTGTTTCATCGTCAACAAGAAGGTCAGAGGGATACAGTAAACCTGAAGTGAAGCATCGGAATCTATAACTAGTGTCACAGGAATCGTTGAAAACATACCCGTAAGAAGACTCAGACTTGTTGTACTTAAGTTCGCATTGTGCCTTTTGTATTAATTTTCGATGCAATTTCTGTGTTTCATCGTCAATAAGAAGGTCCAAGGGATACAGTAAGCCTGAAGTGAAGCATCGGAATCTATAACTAGTGTCACAGGAATGGATCAAGATATAGTCAGTAAGAAGAGTCAGTCTTCTTGTACTTAAGTCAGCATTGTGCCTTTTGTATTTAATTCAGATGCAATTTCTGTGTTTCATCGTCAATACGAAGGTCTAAGGGATACAGTACACCTGAAGTGAAGCATCGGAATCCATAACTAGTGTCACAGGAATGCTTCAAAACATAGTCAGTAAGAAGAGTCAGTCTTCTTGTACTTAAGTCGGCATTGTGCCTTTTATATTTAATTCCGATGCAATTTCAGTGTTTCATCGTCAATACGAAGGTCCAAGGGATACAGTAAACCGGAAGTGAAGCATCGGAATCTATAACTAGTGTCACAGGAATGGTTCAAAACATAGTCAGTAAGAAGAGTCAGTCTTCTTGTACTTAAGACAGCATTGTGCCTATTGTATTTAATTCCGATGCAATATCTGTGTTTCTTGTTAATAAGAACGTCAGAGGGATACAGTAAACCTGAAGTGAAGCATCGGGATCTACAAGTAGTGTCACAGGAATGGTTCAAATCATAGTCAGTAAGAAGAGTCAGTCTTCTTGTACTTAAGTCGGCATTGTGCCTTTTGTATTTAATTTCGATGCAATTTCAGTGTTTCATCGTCAATAAGAACGTCCAAGGTATACAGTAAATCTGAAGTAAAGCATCAGAATCTATAACTAGTGTCACAGGAATGGATCAATATATAGACAGTAAGAAGAGTCAGTGTTCTTGAACTTAAGTCGGCATTGTGCCTTTTGTATTTAATTCCGATGAAATATCTGTGTTTCATCGTCAATAGGAAGCTCCAAGGGATACAGTAAACCTGAAGTGAAGCGTCGGAATCCATAACTAGTGTCACAGGAATGGTTCAAAACATAGACAGTAAGAAGACACAGTCTTCTCGTACCTAGGTCGGAATTGTGCCTATTCTATTTAATTCCGAGGCAATTTCGGTGTTTCATCGTCAATAAGAAGGTCCAAGGGATACAGTAAACCTTGTGTGAAGCATCGGAATCTATAACTAGTGTCACAGGAATGGTTCAAAACATAGACAGTAAGAAGAGTCAGTCTTCTTGCACTTAAGTCGGCATTGTGCCTTTTGTATTTAATTCAGATGCAATTTCTGTGTTTCATCGTCAATGAGAAGGTCAGAGGGATACAGTACACCTGAAGTGAAGCATCGGAATCTATAACTAGTGTCACAGGAATATTTCAAAACATAGGCAGTAAGAAGATCCATTCTTCTTGTCCTTAAGTCGGCATTGTGCCTTTTGTATTTAATTCCGATGCAATCTCTGTGTTTCATCGTCAATAATAAGGTCCAAGGGATACAGTATACCAGGAGTGAAGCATCGGAATCTATAACTAGTGTAACAGGAATGGTTCAAAACATAGACAGTATGACGAGTCAGCCTTCTTGTACTTAAGTCGGCATTGTGCCTTTTGTATTTAATTCCGATGCAATTTCTGTGTTTCATCGTCAATAAGAAGGTCCAAGGGATAGAGTAAACCTGAAGTGAAGCATCGGAATCTGTAACTAGTGTCACAGGAATGGATCAAGTTATAGTCAGTAAGAGGAGTCAGTCTTCTCGTACTTAGGTCGGCATTGTGCCTTTTGTATTTAATTCCGATGCAATTTCTGTGTATCATCGTCAATACGAAGGCCCAAGGGATACAGTAAACCGGAAGTGAAGCATCGCAATATATAACTAGTGTCACAGCTATGGTTCGAAACATAGACAGTAAGAAGAGTCTGTCTTCTTGTACTTAAGTCGGCATTGTGCATTTTCTATTTACTTCGGATGCAATTTCTGTGTTTCGTCGCCAATAAGAAGGTCCAAAGGATACAGTAACCCTGAAGTGAAGCATCGGAATCTATAACTAATGTCACAGGAATGGTTCAAACATAGACAGCAGTAAAGAGTCAGTCTTCTTATACTTAAGTCGGCATTGTGCCTTTTGTATTTAATTCCGATGCAATTTCTGTGTTTCATCGTCAATACGAAGGTCCAAGGGATACAGTAAAAGTGAAGTGAAGCATCGGAATCCATAACTAGTGTCACAGGAATTGTTCAAACATAGACAGTAAGAAGAGACAGTCTTCTGGTACCTAAGTCGGCATTGTGCCTTTTCTAATTAATTCCGATACAATTTCGGTGTTTCATCATCAATAAGAACTTCCAAGGGATACAGTAAACCTTGTGTGATGCATCGGAGTCGATAACTAGTGTCACAGGAATGGTACAAAACATAGACAGTAAGAAGAGTCAGCCTTCTTGTACTTAAGTCGGCATTATGCCTTTTGTATTTAATTCCGATGCAATTTCTGTGTTTCATCGTCAATAAGAATGTCCAAGGGATACAGTAAACCTAAAGTGAAGCATCGGAATCCATAACTAGTGTCACAGGAATGGATCATCATATAGTCAGTAAGAGGAGTCAGTCTTCTTGTACTTAGGTCGGCATTGTGTCTTTTGTATTTAATACCGATGCAATTTCAGTGTTTCATCGTCAATACGAAGGTCCTATGGATACAGTAAACGTGAAGTGAAGCATCGGAAACCATAACTAGTGTCACAGGAATGGTTCAAAACAATCAGTAAGTAGAGTCAGTCTTCTTGTACTTAAGTCGGTATTGTGCCTTTTGTATTTAATTCCGATGCAATTTCTGTGTTTCATCGTCAATAAGAAGGTCAGAGGGATACAGTGAACCTGAAGTGAAGGATCAGAATCTATAACTAGTGTCACAGGAATGCTTCAAAACAGTCAGTAAGAAGAGTCAGTCTTCTTGTACTTATGTCGGCATTGTACCTTTTGTATTTAATTCCGATGCAATTTCTGTGTTACATCGTCAATAAAAAGGTCCAAGGGATAGAGTGAACCTGAGGTGAAGCATCGGAATCTATAACTAGTGTCACAGGAATGGTTCAAAACATAGACAGTGAGAAGAGTCAGTCTTCTTGCACTTAAGTCGGCATTGTGCCTTTTCTATTTAATTCCGATGCAATTTCTGTGTTTCGCTGACAATACGAAGGACCAAAGGATACAGTAACTTTGAAGTGAAGCATCGGAATCCATACCTAATGTCACAGGAATGGTTCAAAACATAGATAGTAGGAATAGTCAGTCTTCTTATACCTAAGTCGGCATTGTGCCTTTTGTATTTATTTCCCATGCAATTTCTGTGTTTCATCGTCAATAAGAACGTCAGATGGATACAGTAAACCTGAGGTGAAGCATCGGAAACAATAACTAATGTCACAGGATTCGTTCAAACATAGTCAGTAGGAAGAGTCAGTCTTGTTGTACTTGAGTCAGCATTGTGCCTTTTGTATTTAATTCCGATGCAATTTTTGTGTTTCGTCGTCAATACGAAGGTCCAAAGGATACAGTAAACCAGAAGTGAAGCATCGGAATCTATAACTAGTGTCACAGGAATGGATCAAAACATAGTCAGTAAGAAGAGTCAGTCTGCTTGTACTTAAGTCGGCATTGTGCCTTTTGTATTTAATTCCGATGCAATATCTGTGTTTCATCGTTAATAAGAAGGTCAGAGGGATACAATAACCTGAAGTGAAGCATCGGAATCTACAACTAGTATCACAGGAATGGTTCAAATCATAGTCAGTACGAAGAGTCAGTCTTGTTGTACTTAAGTCGGCATTGTGCCTTTTATATTTAATTCCGATGCAATTTCTGTGTTTCATCGTCTATAAGAAGGTCCAAGGGATACAGTAAACCCGAAGTGAAGCATCGGAATCTATAACTAGTGTCACAGGAATGGATCAAGATAGAGTCAGTAAGAAGAGTCAGTCATCTTGTACTTAAGTCGACATTGTGCCTTTTGTATTTAATTCCGATGCAATGTCTGTGTTTCATCGTCAATTAGAAGGTCCAAGGGATACAGTAAACCTGAAGTAAAGCATCGGAATCCGAAACTAGTGTCACAGGAATGGTTCAAAACATAGTCAGTAAGAAGAGTAAGTCTTCTTAAGTAGGCATTGTGCCCTTTGTATTTAATTCCGATGCAATTTCTGTGTTTCATCGTCAATAAGAAGGTCAGAGGGATACAGTAAGTCTGAAGTGAAGCATCGGAATCTATAACTAGTGTCACAGGAATGGTTCAAAACATAGGCAGTAAGAAGATTCAGTCTTCTTGTCCTTAAGTCAGCATTGTGCCTTTTGTATTTAATTGCGATGTAATTTCGGAGTTCTATCGTCAATAAGAAGGTCCAAGGGATACAGTAAACCTGGAGTGAAGCATCGGACTCTATAACTAGTGTCACAGGAACGGTTCAAAACATACACCATAAGAAGAGTCAGTCTTCTTGTACTTAATTCGGCATTGTTTCTTTCGTATTTAATTCCGATGCTATTTCTGTGTTTCATCGTCAATAAGAAGGACCAAGGGATACAGTAAACCTGAAGTGAAGCATCGGAATCTATAACTAGTGTCACAGGAATGGATCAAGATATAGTCAGTAAGAAGAGTCAGTCTTGTTGTACTTAAGTCGGCATTGTGCCTTTTGTATCTAATTCCGATGCAATTTCTGTGTTTCATCGTCAATAAGAAGGTCCATGGGATACAGTTAACCTCAAGTGAAGCATCGGAATCCATAACTAGTGTCACAGGAATGGTTCAAAACATAGTCAGTAAGAAGAGTAAGTCTTTTTGAACGTAAGTCGGCATTGTGCCTTTTGTATTCAATTCCGATGAAATTTCTGTGTTTCATCATCAATACGACGGTCCAAGGGATACAGTAAACCAGAAGTGAAGCATCGGAATCTACAACTAGTGTCACAGGAATTGTTCAAATCATAGTCAGTAAGAAGTGTCAGTCTTCTTGTACTTAAGTCGGCATTGTGCCTTTTCTATTTAATTCCCATGCAATTTCTGTGTTTCATCGTCAATAAGAAGGTCAGAGGGATATAGGGGACCTGAGGTGAAGCATCGGAATATATAACTAGTGTCACAGCAATGGTTCGAAACATAGACAGTAAGAAGAGTCAGTCTTCTTGTACTTAAGTCGGCATTGTGCATTTTCTATTTAATTCCGATGGAATTTCTGAGTTTCGTCGCCAATAAGAAGGTCCAAAGTATACAGTAACCCTGAAGTGAAGCATCGGAATCTATAACTAATGTCACAGGAATGGTTCAAACATAGACAGCAGTAATGAGTCAGTCTTCTTATACTTAAGTCGGCATTGTGCCATTTGTATTTAGTTCCGATGCAATTTCTGTGTTTCATCGTCAATAAGAAGGTCCTAGGGATACAGTAAACCTGAAGTGAAGCCTCGGAATCTACAACTAGTGTCACAGGAATGGTTCCAAACATACTCAGTAAGAAGAGCCAGTGATCTTGTACTTAAGTAGGCATTGTGCCTTTTGTATTCAATTCCGATGCAATTTCTGTGTTTCATCGTCAATAAGAAGGTCCAACGGATACAGTAAACCTGAAGTGAAGCATCAGAATCTTTAACTAGCGTCACAGGAGTGGTTCAAAACATAGACACTAAGAAGAGTCAGTCTGCTTGTACTTAAGACGGCATTGTGCCTTTTCTATTTAATTCCGATGCAATTTCTGTGTTTCATCGTCAATACGAAGGTCCAAGGGATCAGATTACCGGAAGTGAAGCATCGTAATCTATAACTAGTGTCACAGGAGTGGTTCAAAACATAGTCAGTAAGAAGAGCCAGTGATCTTGTACTTAAGTCAGCATTGTGCCTTTTGTATTTAATTCCGATGCAATATCTGTGTTTCATCGTTAATAAGAACGTCAGAGGGATACGGTAAACCTGAAGTGAAGCATTGGGATCTACAACTAGTGTCACAGGAATTGTTCAAATCATAGTCGGAATTAAGAGTCAGTCTTCTTGTACTTAAGTCGGCATTGTGCCTTTTGTATTTAATTCCGATGCAATTTCTGTGTTTCATCGTCAATAAGAAGGTCCAAGGGATACAGTAAACCCGAAGTGAAGCATCGGAATCTATAACTAGTGTCACAGGAATGGATCAAGATAGAGTCAGTAAGAAGAGTCAGTCATCTTGTACTTAAGTCGACATTGTGCCTTTTGTATTTAATTCCGATGCAATTTCTGTGTTTCATCGTCAATAAAAAGGTCAGAGGGATACAGTGAACCTGAGGTGAAGCATCGGAATCTATAACTAGTGTCACAGGAATGGTTCAAATGATAGACAGTAGGAAGAGTCAGTCTTCTTGTACTTAAGTCGGCATTGTGCCTTTTCTATTTAATTCCGATGCAATTTCAGTGTTTCGTCGCCAATAGGAAGGTCCAAAGGATACAGTAAACCTGAAGTGAAGCATCGGAATCTATAACTAATGTCACAGGATTCGTTCAAATATAGACAGTAGGAAGAGTCAGTCTTCTTGTACTTATTTCGGCATTGTGCCTTTTGTATCTTGTTCCGATGCAATTTCTGTCTTTCGTCGCCAATAGGAAGGTCGAAAGGATACAGTAAATTTGAAGTGAACCATCGGAAACAATAACTAATGTCACAGGATTCGTTCAAACATAGTCAGTAGGAAGAGTCAGTCTTCTTGTACTTGAGTCAGCATTGTGCCTTTTGTATTTAATTCCGATGCAATTTTTGTGTTTCGTCGTCAATACGAAGGTCCAAGGGATACAGTAAACCAGAAGTGAAGGATCGGAATCTATAACTAGTGTCACCGGAATGGATCAAAACATAGTCAGTAAGAAGAGTCAGTCTGCTTGTACTTATGTCGGCATTGTGCCTTTTGAATTTAATTCCGATGCAATATCTGCGTTTCATCGTTAATAAGAAGGTCAGAGGGATACAATAAACCTGAAGTGAAGCATCGGAATCTACAACTAGTGTCACAGGAATGGTTCAAATCATAGTCAGTAAGAAGAGTCAGTCTTGTTGTACTTAAGTCGGCATTGTGCCTTTTGTATTTAATTCCGATGCAATTTTTGTGTTTCATCGTCAATAAGAAGGTCCAAGGGATACAGTAATCCCGAAGTGAAACATCGGAATCTATAACTAGTGTCACAGGAATGGATCAAGATAGAGTCAGTAACAAGAGTCAGTCATCTTGTACTTAAGTCGACATTGTGCCTTTTGTATTTAATTCCGATGCAATTTCTGTGTTTCATCGTCAATTAGAAGGTCCAAGGGATACAGTAAACCTGAAGTGAAGCATCGGAATCCAAAACTAGTGTCACAGGAATGGTTCAATACATAGTCAGTAAGAAGAGTAAGTTTTCTTAAGTAGGCATTGTGCCTTTTGTATTTAATTCCGATGCAATTTCTGTGTTTCATCGTCAATAAGCAGGTCAGAGGGATACAGTAAGCCTGAAGTGAAGCATCGGAATCTATAACTAGTGTCACAGGAATGGATCAAGATAACATCAGTAAGAAGAGTCAGTCTTGTTGTACTTAAGTCGGCATTGTGCCTTTTGTATCTAATTCCGATGCAATTTCTGTGTTTCATCGTCAATAAGAAGGTCCATGGGATACAGTAAACCTGAAGTGAAGCATCGGAATCCATAACTAGTTACACAGGAATGGTTCAAAACATAGTCAGTAAGAAGAGTCAGTCTTCTTGTACGTAAGTCGGCATTGTGCCTTTTGTATTCAATTCCGATGAAATTTCTGTGTTCATCATCAATACGACCGTCCAAGGGATACAGTAAACCAGAAGTGAAGCATCGGAATCTACAACTAGTGTCACAGGAATTGTTCAAATCATAGTCAGTAAGAAGAGTCAGTCTTCTTGTACTTAAGTCGGCATTGTGCCTTTTCTATTTAATTCCGATGCAATTTCTGTGTTTCATCGTCAATAAGAAGGTCGGAGGGATACAGTGGACCTGAGGTGAAGCATCGGAATATATAACTAGTGTCACAGCAATGGTTCGAAACATAGACAGTAAGAAGAGTCAGTCTTCTTGTACTTAAGTCGGCATTGTGCATTTTCTATTTAATTCCGATGCAATTTCTGTGTTTCGTCGCTAATAAGAAGTTCCAAAGTATACAGTAACCCTGAAGTGAAGCATCGGAATCTATAACTAATGTCACAGGAATGGTTCAGACATAGACAGCAGTAAAGAGTCAGTCCTCTTATACTTAAGTCGGCATTGTGCCTTTTGTATTTAGTTCCGATGCAATTTCTGTGTTTCATCGTCAATAAGAAGGTCCTAGGGATACAGTAAACCTGAAGTGAAGCCTCGGAATCTACAACTAGTGTCACAGGAATGGTTCAAAACATACTCAGTAAGAAGAGCCAGTCATCTTGTACTTAAGTAGGCATTGTGCCTTTTGTATTCAATTCCGATGCAATTTCTGTGTTTCATCGTCAATAAGAAGGTCCAACGGATACAGTAAACCTGAAGTGAAGCATCGGAATCTTTAACTAGCGTCACAGGAATGGTTCAAAACATAGACACTAAGACGAGTCAGTCTGCTTGTACTTAAGACGGCATTGTGCCTTTTCTATTTAATTCCGATGCAATTTCTGTGTTTCATCGTCAAAACGAAGGTCCAAGGGAACCAGATTACCGGAAGTGAAGCATCGGAATCTATAACTAGTGTCACAGGAGTGGTTCAAAACATAGTCAGTAAGAAGAGTCAGTCTTCTTGTACTTAAGTCGGCATTGTGCCTTTTCTATTTAATTCCGATGCAATTTCTGTGTTTCATCGTCAAAACGAAGGTCCAAGGGAACCAGATTACCGGAAGTGAAGCATCGTAATCTATAACTAGTGTCACAGGAATGGTTCAAAACATAGTCAGTAAGAAGAGTCAGTCTTCTTGTACGTAAGTCGGCATTGTGCCTTTTGTATTCAATTCCGATAAACTTTCTGTGTTTCATCATCAATACGACGGTCGAAGGGATACAGTAAACCAGAAGTGAAGCATCGGAATCTACAACTAGTGTCACAGGATTTTGTTCAAATCATAGTCAGTAAGAAGAGTCAGTCTTCTTGTACTTAAGTCGGCATTGTGCCTTTTCTATTTCATTCCGATGCAATTTCAGTGTTTCATCGTCAATAAGAAGGTCAGAGGGATACAGTGGGCCTGAGGTGAAGCATCGGAATATATAACTAGTGTCAAAGCAATGGTTCGAAACATAGACAGTAAGAAGAGTCAGTCTTCTTGTACTTAAGTCGGCATTGTGCATTTTCTATTTAATTCCGATGCAATTTCTGAGTTTCGTCGCCAATAAGAAGCTCCAAAGGATACAGCAACCGTGAAGTGAAGCATCGGAATCTATAACTAATGTCACAGGAATGGTTCAAACATAGACAGCAGTAAAGAGTCAGTCTTCTTATACTTAAGACGGCATTGTGCCTTTTGTATTTAGTTCCGATGCAATTTCCGTGTTTCATCGTCAATAAGAAGGTCAGAGGGATACAGTGAACCTGAGGTGGAACATCGGAATCTATAACTAGTGTCACAGGAATGGTTCAAAACATATCCAGTGAGAAGAGTAAATCTGCTTGTACTTAAGACGGCATTGTGCCTTTTCTATTTAATTCCGATGCAATTTCTGTGTTTCATCATCAATAAGAAGGTCAGAGGGATACAGTGAACCTGAGGTGAAGCATCGGAATCTATAACTAGTGTCACAGGAATGGTTCAAACCATAGACAGAAGGAAGAGTCAGTCTTCTTGACTTAAGTCGGCATTGTGCCTTTTCTATTTAATTCCGATGCAATTTCTGTGTTTCGTCGCCAATACGAAGGTCCAAAGGATATAGTAAACCTGAAGTGAAGCACCGGAATCTACAACTAATGTCACAGGATTCGTTCAAACATAGACAGCAGGAAGAGTCAGTCTTCTTGTACTTAAGTCGGCATTGTGCCTTTTGTATTTCGTTCCGATGCAATTTCTGTGTTTCGTCGCCAATAGGAAGGTCGAAAGGATACAGTAAACCTGAAGTGAAGCATCGGAAACAATAACTAATGTCACAGGATTCGTTCAAACATAGTCAGTCGGAAGAGTCAGTCTTGTTGTACTTGAGTCAGCATTGTGCCTTTTGTATATAATTCCGATGCAATATCTGCGTTTCATCGTTAATAAGAACGTCGGAGGGATACAGTAAACCTGAAGTGAAGCATCGGAATCTATATCTAGTGTCACAGGAATGGTTCAAAACAGTCAGTAAGGAGAGTCAGTCTTCTTGTACTTAAGTCGTCATTTTGCCTTTTGTATTTAATTCCGATGCAATTTCTGTGTTTCATCGTCAATAAGAAGGTCCAAGGGACACAGTAAACCTGAAGTGAAGCATCGGAATCTGTAACTAGCGTCACAGGAATGGTTCAAAACATAGACACTAAGAAGAGTCAGTCTGCTTGTACTTAAGACGGCATTGTGCCTTTTCTATTTAATTCCGATACAATTTCTGTGTTTCATCGTCAATAAGAAGGTCAGAGGGATACAGTGGACCTGAGGTGAAGCATCAGAATCTATAACTAGTGTCACAGCAATGGTTCGAAACATAGACAGTAAGAACAGTCAGTCTTCTTGTACTTAAGTCGGCATTGTGCATTTTCTATTTAATTCCGATGCAATTTCTGTGTTTCGTCGCCAATAAGAAGGTCCAAAGGATACAGTAACCCTGAAGTGATGCATCGGAATCTATAACTAATATCACAGGAATGGTTCAAACATAGACAGCAGTAAAGAGTCAGTCTTCTTATACCTAAGTCAGCATTGTGCCTTTTGTATTTAGTTCCGATGCAATTTCTGTGTTTCATCGTCAATAAGAAGGTCCTAGGGATACAGTAAACCTGAAGTGAAGCCTCGGAATCTACAACTAGTGACACAGGAATGGTTCAAAACATACTCAGTAAGAAGAGCCTGTCATATTGTACTTAAGTAGGCATTGTGCCTTTTGTATTCAATTCCGATGGAATTTCAGTGTTTCATCGTCAATAAGAAGGTCCAACGGATACAGTAAACCTGAAGTGAAGCATCGGAATCTTTAACTAGCGTCACAGGAATGGTTCGAAACATAGACACTAAGAAGAGTCAGTCTGCTTGTACTTAAGACGGCATTGTGCCTTTTCTATTTAATTCCGATGCAATTTCTGTGTTTCATCGTCAATACGAAGGTCGAAGGGATACAGTAAACCGGAAGTGACGCATCGTAATCTATAACTAGTGTCACAGGAATGGTTCAAAACATAGTCAGTAAGAAGAGTCTGTCTTCTTGTACTTAAGTCGGCATTGTGCCTTTTGTATTTAATTCCGATGCAATTTCTGTGTTTCGTCGTCAATAAGAAGGTCAGAGGGATACAGTAAGCCTGAGGTGAAGCATCGGAATCTATAACTAGTGTCACAGGAATGGTTCAAAACATAGGCAGTAAGAAGATTCAGGCTTCTTGTCCTTAAGTCAGCATTATGCCTTTTGTATTTAATTGCGATGTAATTTCTGTGTTTCATCGTCAATAAGAAGGTCCAAGGGATACAGTGAACCTGGAGTGAAGCATCGGACTCTATAACTAGTGTCACAGGAACGGTTCAAAACATAGACAGTAAGAAGAGTCAGCCTTCTTGTACTTAATTCGGCATTGTTTCTTTTGTATTTAATTCCGATGCAATTTCTGTGTTTCATCGGCAATAAGAAGGTCCAAGGGATACAGTAAACCTGAAGTGAAGCATCGGAATCTATAACTAGTGTCACAGGAATGGAACAAGGAATAGTCAGAAAGAAGAGTCAGTCTTTTTGTACTTAAGTCGGCATTGTGCCTTTTGTATCTAATTCCATTGCAATTTCTGTGTTTCATCGTCAATAAGAAGGACCATGGGATACAGTAAACCTGAAGTGAAGCATCGGAAACAATAACTAATGTCACAGGATTCGTTCAAACATAGTCAGTAGGAAGAGTCAGTCTTCTTGTACTTGAGTCAGCATTGTGCCTTTTGTATATAATTCCGATGCAATATCTGCGTTTCATCGTTAATAAGAACGTCGGAGGGATACAGTAAACCTGAAGTGAAGCATCGGAATCTATATCTAGTGTCACAGGAATGGTTCAAAATAGTCAGTAAGGAGAGTCAGTCTTCTTGTACTTAAGTCGTCATTTTGCCTTTTGTATTTAATTCCGATGCAATTTCTGTGTTTCATCGTCAATAAGAAGGTCCAAGGGACACAGTAAACCTGAAGTGAGGCATCGGAATCTGTAACTAGCGTCACAGGAATGGTTCAAATCATAGACACTAAGAAGAGTCAGTCTGCTTGTACTTAAGACGGCATTGTGCCTTTTCTATTTAATTCCGATACAATTTCTGTGTTTCATCGTCAATAAGAAGGTCAGAGGGATACAGTGGACCTGAGGTGAAGCATCAGAATCTATAACTAGTGTCACTGCAATGGTTCGAAACATAGACAGTAAGAACAGTCAGTCTTCTTGTACTTAAGTCGGCATTGTGCATTTTCTATTTAATTCCGATGCAATTTCTGTGTTTCGTCGCCAATAAGAAGGTCCAAAGGATACAGTAACCCTGAAGTGAAGCATCGGAATCTATAACTAATGTCACAGGAATGGTTCAAACATAGAAATCAGTAAAGAGTCAGTCTTCTTATACTTAAGTCGGCATTGTGCCTTTTGTATTTAGTTCCGATGCAATTTCTGTGTTTCATCGTCAATAAGAAGGTCCTAGGGATACAGTAAACCTGAAGTGAAGCCTCGGAATCTACAACTAGTGTCACAGGAATGGTTCAAAACATACTCAGTAACAAGAGCCTGTCATATTGTACTTAAGTAGGCATTGTGCTTTTTGTATTCAATTCCGATGGAATTTCTGTGTTTCATCGTCAATAAGAAGGTCCAACGGATACAGTAAACCTGAAGTGAAGCATCGGAATCTTTAACTAGCGTCACAGGAATGGTTCGAAACATAGACACTAAGAAGAGTCAGTCTGCTTGTACTTAAGACGGCATTGTGCCTTTTCTATTTAATTCCGATGCAATTTCTGTGTTTCATCGTCAATACGAAGGTCCAAGGGATACAGTAAACCGGAAGTGAAGCATCGTAATCTATAACTAGTGTCACAGGAATGGTTCAAAACATAGTCAGTAAGAAGAGTCTGTCTTCTTGTACTTAAGTCAGCATTGTGCCTTTTGTATTTAATTCCGATGCAATATCTGTGTTTCATCGTTAATAAGAACGTCAGAGGGATACAGTAAACCTGAAGTGAAGCATCGATATCTACAACTAGTGTCACAGGAATTGTTCAAATCATAGTCAGTAAGAAGAGTCAGTCTTCTTGTACTTAAGTCGGCATTGTGCCTTTTGTATTTAATTCCGATGCAATTTCTGTGTTTCGTCGTCAATAAGAAGGTCAGAGGGATACAGTAAGCCTGAGGTGAAGCATCGGAATCTATAACTAGTGTCACAGGAATGGTTCAAAACATAGGCAGTAAGAAGATTCAGGCTTCTTGTCCTTAAGTCAGCATTGTGCCTTTTGTATTTAATTGCGATGTAATTTCTGTGTTTCATCGTCAATAAGAAGGTCCAAGGGATACAGTGAACCTGGAGTGAAGCATCGGACTCTATAACTAGTGTCACAGGAACGGTTCAAAACATAGACAGTAAGAAGAGTCAGCCTTCTTGTACTTAATTCGGCATTGTTTCTTTTGTATTTAATTCCGATGCAATTTCTGTGTTTCATCGTCAATAAGAAGGTCCAAGGGATACAGTAAACCTGAAGTGAAGCATCGGAATCTATAACTAGTGTCACAGGAATGGAACAAGATATAGTCAGTAAGAAGAGTCAGTCGTTTTGTACATAAGTCGGCATTGTGCCTTTTGTATCTAATTCCGTTGCAATTTCTGTGTTTCATCGTCAATAAGAAGGACCATGGGATACAGTAAACCTGAAGTGAAGCATCGGAATCTATAACTAGTGTCACAGGAATGGTTCAAAACATAGTCAGTAAGAAGAGTCAGTCTTCTTGTACTTAAGTCGGCATTGTGCCTTTTCTATTTAATTCCGATGCAATTTCTGTGTTTCGTCGCCAATAAGAAAGTCAGAGGGATACAGTGGACCTGAGGTGAAGCATCGGAATATATAACTAGTGTCAAAGCAATGGTTCGAAACATAGACAGTAAGAAGAGTCAGTCTTCTTGTACTTAAGTCGGCATTGTGCATTTTCTATTTAATTCCGATGCAATTTCTGAGTTCCGTCGCCAATAAGAAGCTCCAAAGGATACAGCAACCGTGAAGTGAAGCATCGGAATCTATAACTAATGTCACAGGAATGGTTCAAACATAGACAGCAGTAAAGAGTCAGTCTTCTTATACTTAAGTCGGCATTGTGCCTTTTGTATTTAGTTCCGATGCTATTTCCGTGTTTCATCGTCAATAAGAAGGTCAGAGGGATACAGTGAACCTGAGGTGGAACATCGGAATCTATAACCAGTGTCACAGGAATGGTTCAAAACATATCCTGTGAGAAGAGTAAATCTGCTTGTACTTAAGACGGCATTGTGCCTTTTCTATTTAATTCCGATGCAATTTCTGTGTTTCATCGTCAATAAGAAGGCCAGAGGGATACAGTGAACCTGAGGTGAAGCATCGGAATCTATAACTAGTGTCACAGGAATGGTTCAAAACATAGACAGAAGGAAGAGTCAGTCTTCTTGACTTAAGTCGGCATTGTGCCTTTTCTATTTAATTCCGATGCAATTTCTGTGTTTCGTCGCCAATACGAAGGTCCAAAGGATATAGTAAACCTGAAGTGAAGCACCGGAATCTACAACTAATGTCACAGGATTCGTTCAAACATAGACAGCAGGAAGAGTCAGTCTTCTTGTACTTAAGTCGGCATTGTGCCTTTTGTATTTCGTTCCGATGCACTTTCTGTGTTTCGTCGCCAATAGGAAGGTCGAAAGGATACAGTAAACCTGAAGTGAAGCATCGGAAACAATAACTAATGTCACAGGATTCGTTCAAACATAGTCAGTAGGAAGAGTCAGTCTTCTTGTACTTGAGTCAGCATTGTGCCTTTTGTATATACTTCCGATGCAATATCTGCGTTTCATCGTTAATAAGAACGTCGGAGGGATACAGTAAACCTGAAGTGAAGCATCGGAATCTATATCTAGTGTCACAGGAATGGTTCAAAACAGTCAGTAAGGAGAGTCAGTCTTCTTGTACTTAAGTCGTCATTTTGCCTTTTGTATTTAATTCCGATGCAATTTCTGTGTTTCATCGTCAATAAGAAGGTCCAAGGGACACAGTAAACCTGAAGTGAAGCATCGGAATCTGTAACTAGCGTCACAGGAATGGTTCAAATCATAGACACTAAGAAGAGTCAGTCTGCTTGTACTTAAGACGGCATTGTGCCTTTTCTATTTAATTCCGATACAATTTCTGTGTTTCATCGTCAATAAGAAGGTCAGAGGGATACAGTGGACCTGAGGTGAAGCATCAGAATCTATAACTAGTGTCACAGCAATGGTTCGAAACATAGACAGTAAGAACAGTCAGTCTTCTTGTACTTAAGTCGGCATTGTGCATTTTCTATTTAATTCCGATGCAATTTCTGTGTTTCGTCGCCAATAAGAAGGTCCAAAGGATACAGTAACCCTGAAGTGAAGCATCGGAATCTATAACTAATGTCACAGGAATGGTTCAAACATAGAAATCAGTAAAGAGTCAGTCTTCTTATACTTAAGTCGGCATTGTGCCTTTTGTATTTAGTTCCGATGCAATTTCTGTGTTTCATCGTCAATAAGAAGGTCCTAGGGATACAGTAAACCTGAAGTGAAGCCTCGGAATCTACAACTAGTGTCACAGGAATGGTTCAAAACATACTCAGTAAGAAGAGCCTGTCATATTGTACTTAAGTAGGCATTGTGCCTTTTGTATTCAATTCCGATGGAATTTCTGTGTTTCATCGTCAATAAGAAGGTCCAACGGATACAGTAAACCTGAAGTGAAGCATCGGAATCTTTAACTAGCGTCACAGGAATGGTTCGAAACATAGACACTAAGAAGAGTCAGTCTGCTTGTACTTAAGACGGCATTGTGCCTTTTCTATTTAATTCCGATGCAATTTCTGTGTTTCATCGTCAATACGAAGGTCCAAGGGATACAGTAAACCGGAAGTGAAGCATCGTAATCTATAACTAGTGTCACAGGAATGGTTCAAAACATAGTCAGTAAGAAGAGTCTGTCTTGTTGTACTTAAGTCAGCATTGTGCCTTTTGTATTTAATTCCGATGCAATATCTGTGTTTCATCGTTAATAAGAACGTCAGAGGGATACAGTAAACTGAAGTGAAGCATCGAAATCTACAACTCGTGTCACAGGAATTGTTCAAATCATAGTCAGTAAGAAGAGTCAGTCTTCTTGTACTTAAGTCGGCATTGTGCCTTTTGTATTTAATTCCGATGCAATTTCTGTGTTTCGTCGTCAATAAGAAGGTCAGAGGGATACAGTAAGCCTGAGGTGGAGCATCGGAATCTATAACTAGTGTCACAGGAATGGTTCAATACATAGGCAGTAAGAAGATTCAGGCTTCTTGTCCTTAAGTCAGCATTGTGCCTTTTGTATTTAATTGCGATGTAATTTCTGTGTTTCATCGTCAATAAGAAGGTCCAAGGGATACAGTGAACCTGGAGTGAAGCATCGGACTCTATAACTAGTGTCACAGGAACGGTTCAAAACATAGACAGTAAGAAGAGTCAGCCTTCTTGTACTTAATTCGGCATTGTTTCTTTTGTATTTAATTCCGATGCAATTTCTGTGTTTCATCGTCAATAAGAAGGTCCAAGGGATACAGTAAACCTGAAGTGAAGCATCGGAATCTATAACTAGTGTCACAGGAATGGAACAAGATATAGTCAGTAAGAAGAGTCAGTCTTTTTGTACTTAAGTCGGCATTGTGCCTTTTGTATCTAATTCCGTTGCAATTTCTGTGTTTCATCGTCAATAAGAAGGACCATGGGATACAGTAAACCTGAAGTGAAGCATCGGAATCTATAACTAGTGTCACATGATTGGTTCAAAACATAGTCAGTAAGAAGAGTCAGTCTTCTTGTACTTAAGTCGGCATTGTGCCTTTTGTATTTAATTCCGATGCAATATCTGCGTTTCATCGTTAATACGAACGTCAGAGGGATACAGTAAACCTGAAGTGAAGCATCGGAATCTATATCTAGTGTCACAGGAATGGTTCAAAACAGTCAGTAAGAAGAGTCAGTCTTCTTGTACTTAAGTCGCCATTTTGCCTTTTGTATTTAATTCCGATGCAATTTCTGTGTTTCATCGTCAATAAGAAGGTCCAAGGGACACAGTAAACCTGAAGTGAAGCATCGGAATCTGTAACTAGCGTCACAGGAATGGTTCAAAACATAGACACTAAGAAGAATCAGTCTGCTTGTACTTAAGACGGCATTGTGCCTTTTCTATTTAATTCCGATGCAATTTCTGTGTTTCATCGTCAATAAGAAGGTCAGAGGGATACAGTGGACCTGAGGTGAAGCATCGGAATCTATAACTAATGTCACAGGAATGGTTCAAACATAGACAGCAGTAAAGAGTCAGTCTTCTTATACTTAAGTCGCCATTTTGCCATTTGTATTTAATTCCGATGCATTTTCTGTGTTTCGTCGTCAATAAGAAGGTCCAAGGGACACAGTAAACCTGAAGTGAAGCATCGGAATCTGTAACTAATGTCACAGCAATGGTTTGAAACACAGACACTAAGAACAGTCAGTCTTCTTGTCCTTAAGTCGGGATTGTGCGTTTTCTATTTAATTCCGATGCAATTTCTGTGTTTCGTCGCCAATAAGAAGGTCCAAAGGATACAGTAACCCTGAAGTGAAGCATCGGAATCTATAACTAATGTCACAGGAATGGTTCAAACATAGACACTAAGAAGAGTCAGTCTGCTTGTACTTAAGACGGCATTGTGCCTTTTCTATTTAATTCCGATGCAATTTCTTTGTTTCATCGTCAAAACGAAGGTATAAGGGATTCAGATTACCGGAAGTGAAGCATCGTAATCTATAACTAGTGTCACAGGAGTGGTTCAAAACATAGTCAGTAAGAAGAGTCAGTCTTCATGTACTTAAATGAGCATTGTGCCTTTTGTATTTAATTCCGATGCAATTTCTGTGTTTCATCGTCAATAAGAAGGTCCAACGGATACAGTAAACCTGAAGTGAAGCATCGGAATCTTTAACTAGCGTCACAGGAATGGTTCAAAACATAGACACTAAGAAGAGTCAGTCTGCTTGTACTTAAGACGGCATTGTGCCTTTTCTATTTAATTCCGATGCAATTTCTTTGTTTCATCGTCAAAACGAAGGTATAAGGGATTCAGATTACCGGAAGTGAAGCATCGTAATCTATAACTAGTGTCACAGGAGTGGTTCAAAACATAGTCAGTAAGAAGAGTCAGTCTTCATGTACTTAAATGAGCATTGTGCCTTTTGTATTTAATTCCGATGCAATATCTGTGTTTCATCGTTAATAAGAACGTCAGAGGGATACGGTAAACCTGAAGTGAAGCATTGGGATCTACAACTAGTGTCACAGGAATTGTTCAAATCATAGTCAGTACGAAGAATCAGTCTTCTTGTACTTAAGTCGGCATTGTGCCTTTTGTATTTAATTCCGATGCAATTTCCGTGGTTCATCGTCAATAAGAAGGTCCAAGGGATACAGTAAACCCGAAGTGAAGCATCGGAATCTATAACTAGTGTCACAGGAATGGATCAAGATAGAGTCAGTAAGAAGAGTCAGTCATCTTGTACTTAAGTCGACATTGTGCCTTTTGTATTTAATTCCGATGCAATTTCTGTGTTTCATCGTCAATAAGAAGGTCAGAGGGATACAGTGAAGCTGAGGTGAAGCATCGGAATCTATAACTAGTGTCACAGGAATGGTTCAAATCATAGACAGTAGGAAGAGTCAGTCTTCTTGTACTTAAGTCGGCATTGTGCCTTTTCTATTTAATTCCAATGCAATTTCAGTGTTTCGTCGCCAATAGGAAGGTCCAAAGGATACAGTAAACCTGAAGTGAAGCATCGGAATCTATAACTAAAATCACAGGATTCGTTCAAACATAGACAGTAGGAAGAGTCAGTCTTCTTGTACTTAAGTCGGCATTGTGCCTTTTGTATATTGTTCCGATGCAATTTCTGTCTTTCGTCGCCAATAGGAAGGTCGAAAGGATACAGTAAACCTGAAGTGAAGCATCGGAAACAATAACTAATGTCACAGGATTCGTTCAAACATAGTCAGTAGGAAGAGTCAGTCTTCTTGTACTTGAGTCAGCATTGTGCCTTTTGTATTTAATTCCGATGCAATTTCTGTGTTTCATCGTTAATAAGAAGGTCAGAGGGATACAGTAAGCCTGAAGTGAAGCATCGGAATCTATAACTAGTGTCACAGGAATGGTTCAAAACACAGGCAGTAAGAAGATTCAGTCTTCTTGTCCATAAGTCAGCATTGTGCCTTTTGTATTTAATTGCGATTTCATTTCTGTGTTTCATCGTCAATAAGAAGATCCAAGGGATACAGTAAACCTGGAGTGAAGCATCGGAATCTATAACTAGTGTCACAGGAATGGATCAAGATATAGTCAGTAAGAAGGGTCAAACTTGTTGTACTTAAGTCGGCATTGTGCCTTTTGTATCTAATTCCGATGCAATTTCTGTGTTTCATCGTCAATAAGAAGGTCCATGGGATACAGTAAACCTTATGTGAAGCATCGGAATCCATAACTAGTGTCACAGGAATGGTTCAAAACATAGTCAGTAAGAAGAGTCAGTCTTCTTGTAAGTAAGTCGGCATTGTGCCTCTTGTATTCAATTCCGATAAACTTTCTGTGTTTCATCATCAATACGACGGTCCAAGGGATACAGTAAACCAGAAGTGAAGCATCGGAATCTACAACTAGTGTCACAGGAATTGTTCAAATCATAGTCAGTTATAAGAGTCAGTCTCCTTGTTCTTAAGTCGGCATTGTGCCTTTTCTGTTTAATTCCGATGCAATTTCTGTGTTTCATCGTCAATAAGAAGGTCAGAGGGATACAGTGGACCTGAGGTGAAGCATCGGAATATATAACTAGTGTCACAGCAATGGTTCGAAACATAGACAGTACGAAGAGTCAGTCTTCTTGTACTTAAGTCGGCATTGTGCATTTTCTATTTAATTCCGATGCAATTTCTGAGTTTCGTCGCCAATAAGAAGGTCCAAAGGATACAGTAACCCTGAAGTGAAGCATCGGAATCTATAACTAGTGTCACAGGAATGGTTCAAAACATAGACACTAAGAAGAGTCAGTCTGCTTGTACTTAAGATGGCATTGTGCCTTTTCTATTTAATTCCGATACAATTTCTGTGTTTCATCGTCAATAAGAAGGTCAGAGGGATACAGTGGACCTGAGGTGAAGCATCGGAATCTATAACTAGTGTCACAGCAATGGTTCGAAACATAGACAGTAAGAACAGTCAGTCATCTTGACTTAAGTCGGCATTGTGCCTTTTCTATTTAATTCCGATGCAATTTCTGTGTTTTGTCGCCAATACGAAGGTCCAAAGGATATAGTAAACCTGAAGTGAATCATCGGAATCTACAACTAATGTCACAGGATTCGTTCAAACATAGACAGCAGGAAGAGTCAGTCTTCTTGTACTTAAGTCGGCTTTGTGCCTTTTGTATTTCGTTCCGATGCAATTTCTGTGTTTCGTCGCCAATAGGAAGGTCGAAAGGATACAGTAAACCTGAAGTGAAGCATCGGAAACAATAACTAATGTCACAGGATTCGTTCAAACATAGTCAGTAGGAAGAGTCAGTCTTCTTGTACTTGAGTCAGCATTGTGCCTTTTGTATTTAATTCCGATGCAATATCTGCGTTTCATCGTTAATAAGAACGTCAGAGGGATACAGTAAACCTGAAGTGAAGCATCGGAATCTATATCTAGTGTCACAGGAATGGTTCAAAACAGTCAGTAAGAAGAGTCAGACTTCTGGTACTTAAGTCGCCATTTTGCCTTTTGTATTTAATTCCGATGCAATTTCTGTGTTTCATCGTCAATAAGAAGGTCCAAGGGACACAGTAAACCTGAAGTGAAGCATCGGAATCTGTAACTAGCGTCACAGGAATGGTTCAAAACATAGACACTAAGAAGAGTCAGTCTGCTTGTACTTAAGACGGCATTGTGCCTTTTCTATTTCATTCCGATACAATTTCTGTGTTTCATCGTCAATAAGAAGGTCAGAGGGATACAGTGGACCTGAGGTGAAGCATCGGAATCTATAACTAGTGTCACAGCAATGGTTCGATACATAGACAGTAAGAACAGTCAGTCTTCTTGTACTTAAGTCGGCATTGTGCATTTTCTATTTAATTCCGATGCAATTTCTGTGTTTCGTCGCCAATAAGAAGGTCCAAAGGATACAGTAATCCTGAAGTGAAGCATCGGAATCTATAACTAATGTCACAGGAATGGTTCAAACATAGACAGCAGTAAAGAGTCAGTCTTCTTATACTTAAGTCGGCATAGTGCCTTTTGTATTATTTCCGATGCAATTTCTGTGTTTCATCGTCAATAAGAAGGTCCTAGGGATACAGTAAATCTGAAGTGAAGCCACGGAATCTACAACTAGTGCCACAGGAATGGTTCAAAACATACTCAGTAAGAAGAGCCAGTCATATTGTACTTAAGTAGGCATTGTGCCTTTTGTATTCAATTCCGATGCAATATCTGTGTTTCATCGTCAATTAGAAGGTCCAAGGGATACAGTAAACCTGAAGTGAAGCATCGGAATCCAAAACTAGTGTCACAGGAATGGTTCAAAACATAGTCAGTAAGAAGAGTAAGTCTTCTTAAGGAGGCATTGTGCCTTTTGTATTTAATTGCGATGCAATTTCTGTGTTTCGTCGTCAATAAGAAGGTCAGAGGGATACAGTAAGCCTGAGGTGAAGCATCGGAATCTATAACTAGTGTCACAGGAATGGTTCAAAACATAGTCAGTAAGAAGAGTCAGTCTTCTTGTACTTAAGTCGGCATTGAGCCTTTTCTATTTAATTCCGATGCAATTTCAGTGTTTCATCGTCAATAAGAAGGTCAGAGGGATACAGTGGACCTGAGGTGAAGCATCGGAATATATAACTAGTGTCAAAGCAATGGTTCGAAACATAGACAGTAAGAAGAGTCAGTCTTCTTGTACTTAAGTCGGCATTGTGCATTTTCTATTTAATTCCGATGCAATTTCTGAGTTTCGTCGCCAATAAGAAGCTCCGAAGGATACAGCAACCGTGAAGTGAAGCATCGGAATCTATAACTAATGTCACAGGAATGGTTCAAACATAGACAGCAGTAAAGAGTCAGTCTTCTTATACTTAAGGCGGCATTGTGCCTTTTGTAATTAGTTCCGATGCAATTTCCGTGTTTCATCGTCAATAAGAAGGTCAGAGGGATACAGTGAACCTGAGGTGGAACATCGGAATCTATAACTAGTGTCACAGGAATGGTTCAAAACATATCCAGTGAGAAGAGTAAATCTGCTTGTACTTAAGACGGCATTGTGCCTTTTCTATTTAATTCCGATGCAATTTCTGTGTTTCATCGTCAATAAGAAGGTCAGAGGGATACAGTGAACCTGAGGTGAAGCATCGGAATCTATAACTAGTGTCACAGGAATGGTTCAAAACATAGACAGAAGGAAGAGTCAGTCTTCTTGACTTAAGTCGGCATTGTGCCTTTTCTATTTAATTCCGATGCAATTTCTGTGTTTCGTCGCCAATACGAAGGTCCAAAGCATATAGTAAACCTGAAGTGAAGCACCGGAATCTACAACTAATGTCACAGGATTCGTTCAAACATAGACAGCAGGAAGAGTCAGTCTTCTTGTACTTAAGTCGGCATTGTGCCTTTTGTATTTCGTTCCGATGCAATTTCTGTGTTTCGTCGCCAATAGGAAGGTCGAAAGGATACAGTAAACCTGAAGTGAAGCATCGGAAACAATAACTAATGTCACAGGATTCGTTCAAACATAGTCAGTAGGAAGAGTCAGTCTTCTTGTACTTGAGTCAGCATTGTGCCTTTTGTATATAATTCCGATGCAATATCTGCGTTTCATCGTTAATAAGAACGTCGGAGGGATACAGTAAACCTGAAGTGAAGCATCGGAATCTATATCTAGTGTCACAGGAATGGTTCAAAACAGTCAGTAAGGAGAGTCAGTCTTCTTGTACTTAAGTCGTCATTTTGCCTTTTGTATTTAATTCCGATGCAATTTCTGTGTTTCATCGTCAATAAGAAGGTCCAAGGGACACAGCAAACCTGAAGTGAAGCATCGGAATCTGTAACTAGCGTCACAGGAATGGTTCAAAACATAGACACTAAGAAGAGTCAGTCTGCTTGTACTTAAGACGGCATTGTGCCTTTTCTATTTAATTCCGATACAATTTCTGTGTTTCATCGTCAATAAGAAGGTCAGAGGGATACAGTGGACCTGAGGTGAAGCATCAGAATCTATAACTAGTGTCACAGCAATGGTTCGAAACATAGACAGTAAGAACAGTCAGTCTTCTTGTACTTAAGTCGGCATTGTGCATTTTCTATTTAATTCCGATGCAATTTCTGTGTTTCGTCGCCAATAAGAAGGTCCAAAGGATACAGTAACCCTGAAGTGAAGCATCGGAATCTATAACTAATATCACAGGAATGGTTCAAACATAGACAGCAGTAAAGAGTCAGTCTTCTTATACTTAAGTCGGCATTGTGCCTTTTGTATTTAGTTCCGATGCAATTTCTGTGTTTCATCGTCAATAAGAAGGTCCTAGGGATACAGTAAACCTGAAGTGAAGCCTCGGAATCTACAACTAGTGTCACAGGAATGGTTCAAAACATACTCAGTAAGAAGAGCCTGTCATATTGTACTTATGTAGGCATTGTGCCTTTTGTATTCAATTCCGATGGAATTTCAGTGTTTCATCGTCAATAAGAAGGTCCAACGGATACAGTAAACCTGAAGTGAAGCATCGGAATCTTTAACTAGCGTCACAGGAATGGTTCGAAACATAGACACTAAGAAGAGTCAGTCTGCTTGTACTTAAGACGGCATTGTGCCTTTTCTATTTAATTCCGATGCAATTTCTGTGTTTCATCGTCAATACGAAGGTCGAAGGGATACAGTAAACCGGAAGTGAAGCATCGTAATCTATAACTAGTGTCACAGGAATGGTTCAAAACATAGTCAGTAAGAAGAGTCTGTCTTCTTGTACTTGTGCCTTTTGTATTTAATTCCGATGCAATTTCTGTGTTTCGTCGTCAATAAGAAGGTCAGAGGGATACAGTAAGCCTGAGGTGAAGCATCGGAATCTATAACTAGTGTCACAGGAATGGTTCAAAACATTGGCAGTAAGAAGATTCAGGCTTCTTGTCCTTAAGTCAGCATTGTGCCTTTTGTATTTAATTGCGATGTAATTTCTGTATTTCATCGTCAATAAGAAGGTCCAAGGGATACAGTGAACCTGGAGTGAAGCATCGGACTCTCTTTAACTAGCGTCACAGGAACGGTTCAAAACATAGACAGTAAGAAGAGTCAGCCTTCTTGTACTTAATTCGGCATTGTTTCTTTTGTATTTAATTCCGATGCAATTTCTGTGTTTCATCGTCAATAAGAAGGTCCAAGGGATACAGTAAACCTGAAGTGAAGCATCGGAATCTATAACTAGTGTCACAGGAATGGAACAAGATATAGTCAGAAAGAAGAGTCAGTCTTTTTGTACTTAAGTCGGCATTGTGCCTTTTGTATCTAATTCCGGTGCAATTTCTGTGTTTCATCGTCAATAAGAAGGACCATGGGATACAGTAAACCTGAAGTGAAGCATCGGAAACAATAACTAATGTCACAGGATTCGTTCAAACATAGTCAGTAGGAAGAGTCAGTCTTCTTGTACTTGAGTCAGCATTGTGCCTTTTGTATATAATTCCGATGCAATATCTGCGTTTCATCGTTAATAAGAACGTCGGAGGGATACAGTAAACCTGAAGTGAAGCATCGGAATCTATATCTAGTGTCACAGGAATGGTTCAAAACAGTCAGTAAGGAGAGCCAGTCTTCTTGTACTTAAGTCGTCATTTTGCCTTTTGTATTTAATTCCGATGCAATTTCTGTGTTTCATCGTCAATAAGAAGGTCCAAGGGACACAGTAAACCTGAAGTGAAGCATCGGAATCTGTAACTAGCGTCACAGGAATGGTTCAAAACATAGACACTAAGAAGAGTCAGTCTGCTTGTACTTAAGACGGCATTGTGCCTTTTCTATTTAATTCCGATACAATTTCTGTGTTTCATCGTCAATAAGAAGGTCAGAGGGATACAGTGGACCTGAGGTGAAGCATCGGAATCTTTAACTAGCGTCACAGGAATGGTTCGAAACATAGACACTAAGAAGAGTCAGTCTGCTTGTACTTAAGACGGCATTGTGCCTTTTCTATTTAATTCCGATGCAATTTCTGTGTTTCATCGTCAATACGAAGGTCCAAGGGATACAGTAAACCGGAAGTGAAGCATTGTAATCTATAACTAGTGTCACAGGAATGGTTCAAAACATAGTCAGTAAGAAGAGTCTGTCTTCTTGTACTTAAGTCAGCATTGTGCCTTTTGTATTTAATTCCGATGCAATATCTGTGTTTCATCGTTAATAAGAACGTCAGAGGGATACAGTAAACCTGAAGTGAAGCATCGAAATCTACAACTCGTGTCACAGGAATTGTTCAAATCATAGTCAGTAAGAAGAGTCAGTCTTCTTGTACTTAAGTCGGCATTGTGCCTTTTGTATTTAATTCCGATGCAATTTCTGTGTTTCGTCGTCAATAAGAAGGTCAGAGGGATACAGTAAGCCTGAGGTGAAGCATCGGAATCTATAACTAGTGTCACAGGAATGGTTCAAAACATAGGCAGTAAGAAGATTCAGGCTTCTTGTCCTTAAGTCAGCATTGTGCCTTTTGTATTTAATTGCGATGTAATTTCTGTGTTTCATCGTCAATAAGAAGGTCCGAGGGATACAGTGAACCTGGAGTGAAGCATCGGACTCTATAACTAGTGTCTCAGGAACGGTTCAAAACATAGACAGTAAGAAGAGTCAGCCTTCTTGTACTTAATTCGGCATTGTTTCTTTTGTATTTAATTCCGATGCAATTTCTGTGTTTCATCGTCAATAAGAAGGTCCAAGGGATACAGTAAACCTGAAGTGAAGCATCGGAATCTATAACTAGTGTCACAGGAATGGTTCAAACATAGACAGCAGTAAAGAGTCAGGCTTCTTACACGTAAGTCGGCATTGTGCCTTTTGTATCTAATTCCGTTGCAATTTCTGTGTTTCATCGTCAATAAGAAGGACCATGGGATACAGTAAACCTGAAGTGAAGCATCGGAATCTATAACTAGTGTCACAGGAATGGTTCAAAACATAGTCAGTAAGAAGAGTCAGTCTTCTTGTACTTAAGTCGGCATTGTGCCTTTTGTATTTAATTCCGATGCAATATCTGCGTTTCATCGTTACTAAGAACGTCGGAGGGATACAGTAAACCTGAAGTGAAGCATCGGAATCTATATCTAGTGTCACAGGAATGGTTCAAAACAGTCAGTAAGGAGAGTCAGTCTTCTTGTACTTAAGTCGTCATTTTGCCTTTTGTATTTAATTCCGATGCAATTTCTGTGTTTCATCGTCAATAAGAAGGTCCAAGGGACACAGTAAACCTGAAGTGAAGCATCGGAATCTGTAACTAGCGTCACAGGAATGGTTCAAAACATAGACACTAAGAAGAGTCAGTCTGCTTGTACTTAGGACGGCATTGTGCCTTTTCTATTTAATTCCGATACAATTTCTGTGTTTCATCGTCAATAAGAAGGTCAGAGGGATACAGTGGACCTGAGGTGAAGCATCAGAATCTATAACTAGTGTCACAGCAATGGTTCGAAACATAGACAGTAAGAACAGTCATTCTTCTTGTACTTAAGTCGGCATTGAGCATTTTCTATTTAATTCCGATGCAATTTCTGTGTTTCGTCGCCAATAAGAAGGTCCAAAGGATACAGTAACCCTGAAGTGAAGCATCGGAATCTATAACTAATGTCACAGGAATGGTTCAAACTTAGAAAGCAGTAAAGAGTCAGCCTTCTTATACTTAAGTCGGCATTGTGCCTTTTGTATTTAGTTCCGATGCAATTTCTGTGTTTCATCGTCAATAAGAAGGTCCTAGGGATACAGTAAACCTGAAGTGAAGCCTCGGAATCTACAACTAGTTTCACAGGAATGGTTCAAAACATACTCAGTAAGAAGAGCCTGTCATATTGTACTTAAGTAGGCATTGTGCCTTTTGTATTCAATTCCGATGGAATTTCTGTGTTTCATCGTCAATAAGAAGGTCCAACGGATACAGTAAACCTGAAGTGAAGCATCGGAATCTTTAACTAGCGTCACAGGAATGGTTCGAAACCTAGACACTAAGAAGAGTCAGTCGGCTTGTACTTAAGACGGCATTGTGCCTTTTCTATTTAATTCCGATGCAATTTCTGTGTTTCATCGTCAATACGAAGGTCCAAGGGATACAGTAAACCGGAAGTGAAGCATCGTAATCTATAACTAGTGTCACAGGAATGGTTCAAAACATAGTCAGTAAGAAGAGTCTGTCTTCTTGTACTTAAGTGAGCATTGTGCCTTTTGTATTTAATTCCGATGCAACATCTGTGTTTCATCGTTAATAAGAACGTCAGAGGGATACAGTAAACCTGAAGTGAAGCATCGATATCTACAACTAGTGTCACAGGAATTGTTCAAATCATAGTCAGTAAGAAGAGTCAGTCTTCTTGTACTTAAGTCGGCATTGTGCCTTTTGTATTTAATTCCGATGCAATTTCAGTGTTTCGTCGTCAATAAGAAGGTCAGAGGGATACAGTAAGCCTGAGGTGAAGCATCGGAATCTATAACTAGTGTCACAGGAATGGTTCAAAACATAGGCAGTAAGAAGATTCAGGCTTCTTGTCCTTAAGTCAGCATTGTGCCTTTTGTATTTAATTGCGATGTAATTTCTGTGTTTCATCGTCAATAAGAAGGTCCAAGGGATACAGTGAACCTGGAGTGAAGCATCGGACTCTATAACTAGTGTCACAGGAACGGTTCAAAACATAGACAGTAAGAAGAGTCAGCCTTCTTGTACTTAATTCGGCATTGTTTCTTTTGTATTTAATTCCGATGCAATTTCTGTGTTTCATCGTCAATAAGAAGGTCCAAGGGATACAGTAAACCTGAAGTGAAGCATCGGAATCTATAACTAGTGTCACAGGAATGGAACAAGATATAGTCAGTAAGAAGAGTCAGTCTTTTTGTACTTAAGTCGGCATTGTGCCTTTTGTATCTAATTCCGTTGCAATTTCTGTGTTTCATCGTCAATAAGAAGGACCATGGGATACAGTAAACCTGAAGTGAAGCATCGGAATCTATAACTAGTGTCACAGGAATGGTTCAAAACATAGTCAGTAAGAAGAGTCAGTCTTCTTGTACTTAAGTCGGCATTGTGCCTATTCTATTTAATTCCGATGCAATTTCTGTGTTTCGTCGCCAATAAGAAGGTCAGAGGGATACAGTGGACCTGAGGTGAAGCATCGGAATATATAACTAGTGTCAAAGCAATGGTTCGAAACATAGACAGTAAGAAGAGTCAGTCTTCTTGTACTTAAGTCGGCATTGTGCATTTTCTATTTAATTCCGATGCAATTTCTGAGTTTCGTCGCCAATAAGAAGCTCCAAAGGATACAGCAACCGTGAAGTGAAGCATCGGAATCTATAACTAATGTCACAGGAATGGTTCAAACATAGACAGCAGTAAAGAGTCAGTCTTCTTATACTTAAGACGGCATTGTGCCTTTTGTATTTAGTTCCGATGCAATTTCCGTGTTTCATCGTCAATAAGAAGGTCAGAGGGATACAGTGAACCTGAGGTGGAACATCGGAATCTATAACTAGTGTCACAGGAATGGTTCAAAACATATCCAGTGAGAAGAGTAAATCTGCTTGTACTTAAGACGGCATTGTGCCTTTTCTATTTAATTCCGATGCAATTTCTGTGTTTCATCGTCAATAAGAAGGTCAGAGGGATACAGTGAACCTGAGGTGAAGCATCGGAATCTATAACTAGTGTCACAGGAATGGTTCAAAACATAGACAGAAGGAAGAGTCAGTCTTCTTGACTTAAGTCGGCATTGTGCCTTTTCTATTTAATTCCGATGCAATTTCTGTGTTTCGTCGCCAATACGAAGGTCCAAAGGATATAGTAAACCTGAAGTGAAGCACCGGAATCTACAACTAATGTCACAGGATTCGTTCAAACATAGACAGCAGGAAGAGTCAGTCTTCTTGTACTTAAGTCGGCATTGTGCCTTTTGTATTTCGTTCCGATGCAATTTCTGTGTTTCGTCGCCAATAGGAAGGTCGAAAGGATACAGTAAACCTGAAGTGAAGCATCGGAAACAATAACTAATGTCACAGGATTCGTTCAAACATAGTCAGTAGGAAGAGTCAGTCTTCTTGTACTTGAGTCAGCATTGTGCCTTTTGTATATAATTCCGATGCAATATCTGCGTTTCATCGTTAATAAGAACGTCGGAGGGATACAGTAAACCTGAAGTGAAGCATCGGAATCTATATCTAGTGTCACAGGAATGGTTCAAAACAGTCAGTAAGGAGAGCCAGTCTTCTTGTACTTAAGTCGTCATTTTGCCTTTTGTATTTAATTCCGATGCAATTTCTGTGTTTCATCGTCAATAAGAAGGTCCAAGGGACACAGTAAACCTGAAGTGAAGCATCGGAATCTGTAACTAGCGTCACAGGAATGGTTCAAAACATAGACACTAAGAAGAGTCAGTCTGCTTGTACTTAAGACGGCATTGTGCCTTTTCTATTTAATTCCGATACAATTTCTGTGTTTCATCGTCAATAAGAAGGTCAGAGGGATACAGTGGACCTGAGGTGAAGCATCAGAATGTATAACTAGTGTCACAGCAATGGTTCGAAACATAGGCAGTAAGAACAGTCAGTCTTCTTGTACTTAAGTCGGCATTGTGCATTTTCTATTTAATTCCGATGCAATTTCTGTGTTTCGTCGCCAATAAGAAGGTCCAAAGGATACAGTAACCCTGAAGTGAAGCATCGGAATCTATAATTAATGTCACAGGAATGGTTCAAACATAGACAGCAGTAAAGAGTCAGTCTTCTTATACTTAAGTCGGCATTGTGCCTTTTGTATTTAGTTCCGATGCAATTTCTGTGTTTCATCGTCAATAAGAAGGTCCAACGGATACAGTAAACCTGAAGTGAAGCATCGGAATCTTTAACTAGCGTCACAGGAATGGTTCGAAACATAGACACTAAGAAGAGTCAGTCTGCTTGTACTTAAGACGGCATTGTGCCTTTTCTATTTAATCCGATGCAATTTCTGTGTTTCATCGTCAATACGAAGGTCCAAGGGATACAGTAAACCGGAAGTGAAGCATCGTAATCTATAACTAGTGTCACAGGAATGGTTCAAAACATAGTCAGTAAGAAGAGTCTGTCTTCTTGTACTTAAGTCAGCATTGTGCCTTTTGTATTTAATTCCGATGCAATATCTGTGTTTCATCGTTAATAAGAACGTCAGAGGGATACAGTAAACCTGAAGTGAAGCATCGAAATCTACAACTCGTGTCACAGGAATTGTTCAAATCATAGTCAGTAAGAAGAGTCAGTCTTCTTGTACTTAAGTCGGCATTGTGCCTTTTGTATTTAATTCCGATGCAATTTCTGTGTTTCGTCGTCAATAAGAAGGTCAGAGGGATACAGTAAGCCTGAGGTGAAGCATCGGAATCTATAACTAGTGTCACAGGAATGGTTCAAAACATAGGCAGTAAGAAGATTCAGGCTTCTTGTCCTTAAGTCAGCATTGTGCCTTTTGTATTTAATTGCGATGTAATTTCTGTGTTTCATCGTCAATAGAAGGTCCGAGGGATACAGTGAACCTGGAGTGAAGCATCGGACTCTATAACTAGTGTCACAGGAACGGTTCAAAACATAGACAGTAAGAAGAGTCAGCCTTCTTGTACTTAATTCGGCATTGTTTCTTTTGTATTTAATTCCGATGCAATTTCTGTGTTTCATCGTCAATAAGAAGGTCCAAGGGATACAGTAAACCTGAAGTGAAGCATCGGAATCTATAACTAGTGTCACAGGAATGGAACAAGATATAGTCAGTAAGAAGAGTCAGTCTTTTTGTACTTAAGTCGGCATTGTGCCTTTTGTATCTAATTCCGTTGCAATTTCTGTGTTTCATCGTCAATAAGAAGGGCCATGGGATACAGTAAACCTGAAGTGAAGCATCGGAATCTATAACTAGTGTCACAGGAATGGTTCAAAACATAGTCAGTAAGAAGAGTCAGTCTTCTTGTACTTAAGTCGGCATTGTGCCTTTTGTATTTAATTCCGATGCAATATCTGCGTTTCATCGTTAATAGGAACGTCAGAGGGATACAGTAAACCTGAAGTGAAGCATCGGAATCTATATCTAGTGTCACAGGAATGGTTCAAACAGTCAGTAAGAAGAGTCAGTCTTCTTGTACTTAAGTCGCCATTTTGCCTTTTGTATTTAATTCCGATGCAATTTCTGTGTTTCACCGTCAATAAGAAGGTCCAAGGGACACAGTAAACCTGAAGTGAAGCATCGGAATCTGTAACTAGCGTCACAGGAATGGTTCAAAACATAGACACTAAGAAGAATCAGTCTGCTTGTACTTAAGACGGCATTGTGCCTTTTCTATTTAATTCCGATACAATTTCTGTGTTTCATCGTCAATAAGAAGGTCAGAGGGATACAGTGGACCTGAGGTGAAGCATCAGAATCTATAACTAGTGTCACAGCAATGGTTCGAAACATAGACAGTAAGAACAGTCAGTCTTCTTGTACTTAAGTCGGCATTGTGCATTTTCTATTTAATTCCGATGCAATTTCTGTGTTTCGTCGCCAATAAGAAGGTCCAAAGGATACAGTAACCCTGAAGTGAGGCATCGGAATCTATAACTAATATCACAGGAATGGTTCAAACATAGACAGCAGTAAAGAGTCAGTCTTCTTATACTTAAGTCGGCATTGTGCCTTTTGTATTTAGTTCTGATGCAATTTCTGTGTTTCATCGTCAATAAGAAGGTCCTAGGGATACAGTAAACCTGAAGTGAAGCCTCGGAATCTACAACTAGTGTCACAGGAATGGTTCAAATCATACTCAGTAAGAAGAGCCTATCATATTGTACTTAAGTAGGCATTGTGCCTTTTGTATTCAATTCCGATGGAATTTCAGTGTTTCATCGTCAATAAGAAGGTCCAACGGATACAGTAAACCTGAAGTGAAGCATCGGAATCTTTAACTAGCGTCACAGGAATGGTTCGAAACATAGACACTAAGAAGAGTCAGTCTGCTTGTACTTAAGACGGCATTGTGCCTTTTCTATTTAATTCCGATGCAATTTCTGTGTTTCATCGTCAATACGAAGGTCGAAGGGATACAGTAAACCGGAAGTGAAGCATCGTAATCTATAACTAGTGTCACAGGAATGGTTCAAAACATAGTCAGTAAGAAGAGTCTGTCTTCTTGTACTTGTGCCTTTTGTATTTAATTCCGATGCAATTTCTGTGTTTCGTCGTCAATAAGAAGGTCAGAGGGATACAGTAAGCCTGAGGTGAAGCATCGGAATCTATAACTAGTGTCACAGGAATGGTTCAAAACATAGGCAGTAAGAAGATTCAGGCTTCTTGTCCTTAAGTCAGCATTGTGCCTTTTGTATTTAATTGCGATGTAATTTCTGTATTTCATCGTCAATAAGAAGGTCCAAGGGATACAGTGAACCCGGAGTGAAGCATCGGACTCTCTTTAACTAGCGTCACAGGAACGGTTCAAAACATAGACAGTAAGAAGAGTCAGCCTTCTTGTACTTAATTCGGCATTGTTTCTTTTGTATTTAATTCCGATGCAATTTCTGTGTTTCATCGTCAATAAGAAGGTCCAAGGGATACAGTAAACCTGAAGTGAAGCATCGGAATCTATAACTAGTGTCACAGGAATGGAACAAGATATAGTCAGAAAGAAGAGTCAGTCTTTTTGTACTTAAGTCGGCATTGTGCCTTTTGTATCTAATTCCGTTGCAATTTCAGTGTTTCATCGTCAATAAGAAGGACCATGGGATACAGTAAACCTGAAGTGAAGCATCGGAAACAATAACTAATGTCACAGGATTCGTTCAAACATAGTCAATAGGAAGAGTCAGTCTTCTTGTACTTGAGTCAGCATTGTGCCTTTTGTATATAATTCCGATGCAATATCTGCGTTTCATCGTTACTAAGAACGTCGGAGGGATACAGTAAACCTGAAGTGAAGCATCGGAATCTATATCTAGTGTCACAGGAATGGTTCAAAACAGTCAGTAAGGAGAGTCAGTCTTCTTGTACTTAAGTCGTCATTTTGCCTTTTGTATTTAATTCCGATGCAATTTCTGTGTTTCATCGTCAATAAGAAGGTCCAAGGGACACAGTAAACCTGAAGTGAAGCATCGGAATCTGTAACTAGCGTCACAGGAATGGTTCAAAACATAGACACTAAGAAGAGTCAGTCTGCTTGTACTTAGGACGGCATTGTGCCTTTTCTATTTAATTCCGATACAATTTCTGTGTTTCATCGTCAATAAGAAGGTCAGAGGGATACAGTGGACCTGAGGTGAAGCATCAGAATCTATAACTAGTGTCACAGCAATGGTTCGAAACATAGACAGTAAGAACAGTCATTCTTCTTGTACTTAAGTCGGCATTGAGCATTTTCTATTTAATTCCGATGCAATTTCTGTGTTTCGTCGCCAATAAGAAGGTCCAAAGGATACAGTAACCCTGAAGTGAAGCATCGGAATCTATAACTAATGTCACAGGAATGGTTCAAACTTAGAAAGCAGTAAAGAGTCAGCCTTCTTATACTTAAGTCGGCATTGTGCCTTTTGTATTTAGTTCCGATGCAATTTCTGTGTTTCATCGTCAATAAGAAGGTCCTAGGGATACAGTAAACCTGACGTGAAGCCTCGGAATCTACAACTAGTGTCACAGGAATGGTTCAAAACATACTCAGTAAGAAGAGCCTGTCATATTGTACTTAAGTAGGCATTGTGCCTTTTGTATTCAATTCCGATGGAATTTCTGTGTTTCATCGTCAATAAGAAGGTCCAACGGATACAGTAAACCTGAAGTGAAGCATCGGAATCTTTAACTAGCGTCACAGGAATGGTTCGAAACATAGACACTAAGAAGAGTCAGTCTGCTTGTACTTAAGACGGCATTGTGCCTTTTCTATTTAATTCCGATGCAATTTCTGTGTTTCATCGTCAATACGAAGGTCCAAGGGATACAGTAAACCGGAAGTGAAGCATCGTAATCTATAACTAGTGTCACAGGAATGGTTCAAAACATAGTCAGTAAGAAGAGTCAGTCTTCTTGTACTTAAGTCGGCATTGTGCCTTTTGTATTTAATTCCGATGCAACATCTGTGTTTCATCGTTAATAAGAACGTCAGAGGGATACAGTAAACCTGAAGTGAAGCATCGATATCTACAACTAGTGTCACAGGAATTGTTCAAATCATAGTCAGTAAGAAGAGTCAGTCTTCTTGTACTTAAGTCGGCATTGTGCCTTTTGTATTTAATTCCGATGCAATTTCTGTGTTTCGTCGTCAATAAGAAGGTCAGAGGGATACAGTAAGCCTGAGGTGAAGCATCGGAATCTATAACTAGTGTCACAGGGATGGTTCAAAACATAGGCAGTAAGAAGATTGAGGCTTCTTGTCCTTAAGTCAGCATTGTGCCTTTTGTATTTAATTCCGATGCAATTTCTGTGTTTCGTCGTCAATAAGAAGGTCAGAGGGATACAGTAAGCCTGAGGTGAAGCATCGGAATCTATAACTAGTGTCACAGGGATGGTTCAAAACATAGGCAGTAAGAAGATTCAGGCTTCTTGTCCTTAAGTCAGCATTGTGCCTTTTGTATTTAATTGCGATGTAATTTCTGTGTTTCATCGTCAATAAGAAGGTCCAAGGGATACAGTGAACCTGGAGTGAAGCATCGGACTCTATAACTAGTGTCACAGGAACGGTTCAAAACATAGACAGTAAGAAGAGTCAGCCTTCTTGTACTTAATTCGGCATTGTTTCTTTTGTATTTAATTCCGATGCAATTTCTGTGTTTCATCGTCAATAAGAAGGTCCAAGGGATACAGTAAACCTGAAGTGAAGCATCGGAATCTATAACTAGTGTCACAGGAATGGAACAAGATATAGTCAGTAAGAAGAGTCAGTCTTTTTGTACTTAAGTCGGCATTGTGCCTTTTGTATCTAATTCCGTTGCAATTTCTGTGTTTCATCGTCAATAAGAAGGACCATGGGATACAGTAAACCTGAAGTGAAGCATCGGAATCTATAACTAGTGTCACAGGAATGGTTCAAAACATAGTCAGTAAGAAGAGTCAGTCTTCTTGTACTTAAGTCGGCATTGTGCCTTTTCTATTTAATTCCGATGCAATTTCTGTGTTTCGTCGCCAATAAGAAGGTCAGAGGGATACAGTGGACCTGAGGTGAAGCATCGGAATATATAACTAGTGTCAAAGCAATGGTTCGAAACATAGACAGTAAGAAGAGTCAGTCTTCTTGTACTTAAGTCGGCATTGTGCATTTTCTATTTAATTCCGATGCAATTTCTGAGTTTCGTCGCCAATAAGAAGCTCCAAAGGATACAGCAACCGTGAAGTGAAGCATCGGAATCTATAACTAATGTCACAGGAATGGTTCAAACATAGACAGCAGTAAAGAGTCAGTCTTCTTATACTTAAGACGGCATTGTGCCTTTTGTATTTAGTTCCGATGCAATTTCCGTGTTTCATCGTCAATAAGAAGGTCAGAGGGATACAGTGAACCTGAGGTGAAGCATCGGAATCTATAACTAGTGTCACAGGAATGGTTCAAAACATAGACAGAAGGAAGAGTCAGTCTTCTTGACTTAAGTCGGCATTGTGCCTTTTCTATTTAATTCCGATGCAATTTCTGTGTTTCGTCGCCAATACGAAGGTCCAAAGGATATAGTAAACCTGAAGTGAAGCACCGGAATCTACAACTAATGTCACAGGATTCGTTCAAACATAGACAGCAGGAAGAGTCAGTCTTCTTGTACTTAAGTCGGCAATGTGCCTTTTGTATTTCGTTCCGATGCAATTTCTGTGTTTCGTCGCCAATAGGAAGGTCGAAAGGATACAGTAAACCTGAAGTGAAGCATCGGAAACAATAACTAATGTCACAGGATTCGTTCAAACATAGTCAGTAGGAAGAGTCAGTCTTCTTGTACTTGAGTCAGCATTGTGCCTTTTGTATATAATTCCGATGCAATATCTGCGTTTCATCGTTAATAAGAACGTCGGAGGGATACAGTAAACCTGAAGTGAAGCATCGGAATCTATATCTAGTGTCACAGGAATGGTTCAAAACAGTCAGTAAGGAGAGCCAGTCTTCTTGTACTTAAGTCGTCATTTTGCCTTTTGTATTTAATTCCGATGCAATTTCTGTGTTTCATCGTCAATAAGAAGGTCCAAGGGACACAGTAAACCTGAAGTGAAGCATCGGAATCTGTAACTAGCGTCACAGGAATGGTTCAAAACATAGACACTAAGAAGAGTCAGTCTGCTTGTACTTAAGACGGCATTGTGCCTTTTCTATTTAATTCCGATACAATTTCTGTGTTTCATCGTCAATAAGAAGGTCAGAGGGATACAGTGGACCTGAGGTGAAGCATCAGAATGTATAACTAGTGTCACAGCAATGGTTCGAAACATAGGCAGTAAGAACAGTCAGTCTTCTTGTACTTAAGTCGGCATTGTGCATTTTCTATTTAATTCCGATGCAATTTCTGTGTTTCGTCGCCAATAAGAAGGTCCAAAGGATACAGTAACCCTGAAGTGAAGCATCGGAATCTATAATTAATGTCACAGGAATGGTTCAAACATAGACAGCAGTAAAGAGTCAGTCTTCTTATACTTAAGTCGGCATTGTGCCTTTTGTATTTAGTTCCGATGCAATTTCTGTGTTTCATCGTCAATAAGAAGGTCCTAGGGATACAGTAAACCTGAAGTGAAGCCTCGGAATCTACAACTAGTGTCACAGGAATGGTTCAAAACATACTCAGTAAGAAGAGCCTGTCATATTGTACTTAAGTAGGCATTGTGCCTTTTGTATTCAATTCCGATGGAATTTCTGTGTTTCATCGTCAATAAGAAGGTCCAACGGATACAGTAAACCTGAAGTGAAGCATCGGAATCTTTAACTAGCGTCACAGGAATGGTTCGAAACATAGACACTAAGAAGAGTCAGTCTGCTTGTACTTAAGACGGCATTGTGCCTTTTCTATTTAATTCCGATGCAATTTCTGTGTTTCATCGTCAATACGAAGGTCCAAGGGATACAGTAAACCGGAAGTGAAGCATCGTAATCTATAACTAGTGTCACAGGAATGGTTCAAAACATAGTCAGTAAGAAGAGTCTGTCTTCTTGTACTTAAGTCAGCATTGTGCCTTTTGTATTTAATTCCGATGCAATATCTGTGTTTCATCGTTAATAAGAACGTCAGAGGGATACAGTAAACCTGAAGTGAAGCATCGAAATCTACAACTCGTGTCACAGGAATTGTTCAAATCATAGTCAGTAAGAAGAGTCAGTCTTCTTGTACTTAAGTCGGCATTGTGCCTTTTGTATTTAATTCCGATGCAATTTCTGTGTTTCGTCGTCAATAAGAAGGTCAGAGGGATACAGTAAGCCTGAGGTGAAGCATCGGAATCTATAACTAGTGTCACAGGAATGGTTCAAAACATAGGCAGTAAGAAGATTAAGGCTTCTTGTCCTTAAGTCAGCATTGTGCCTTTTGTATTTAATTGCGATGTAATTTCTGTGTTTCATCGTCAATAAGAAGGTCCGAGGGATACAGTGAACCTGGAGTGAAGCATCGGACTCTATAACTAGTGTCACAGGAACGGTTCAAAACATAGACAGTAAGAAGAGTCAGCCTTCTTGTACTTAATTCGGCATTGTTTCTTTTGTATTTAATTCCGATGCAATTTCTGTGTTTCATCGTCAATAAGAAGGTCCAAGGGATACAGTAAACCTGAAGTGAAGCATCGGAATCTATAACTAGTGTCACAGGAATGGAACAAGATATAGTCAGTAAGAAGAGTCAGTCTTTTTGTACTTAAGTCGGCATTGTGCCTTTTGTATCTAATTCCGTTGCAATTTCTGTGTTTCATCGTCAATAAGAAGGACCATGGGATACAGTAAACCTGAAGTGAAGCATCGGAATCTATAACTAGTGTCACAGGAATGGTTCAAAACATAGTCAGTAAGAAGAGTCAGTCTTCTTGTACTTAAGTCGGCATTGTGCCTTTTGTATTTAATTCCGATGCAATATCTGCGTTTCATCGTTAATAGGAACGTCAGAGGGATACAGTAAACCTGAAGTGAAGCATCGGAATCTATATCTAGTGTCACAGGAATGGTTCAAAACAGTCAGTAAGAAGAGTCAGTCTTCTTGTACTTAAGCCGCCATTTTGCCTTTTGTATTTAATTCCGATGCAATTTCTGTGTTTCATCGTCAATAAGAAGGTCCAAGGGACACAGTAAACCTGAAGTGAAGCATCGGAATCTGTAACTAGCGTCACAGGAATGGTTCAAAACATAGACACTAAGAAGAATCAGTCTGCTTGTACTTAAGACGGCATTGTGCCTTTTCTATTTAATTCCGATGCAATTTCTGTGTTTCATCGTCAATAAGAAGGTCAGAGGGATACAGTGGACCTGAGGTGAAGCATCGGAATCTATAACTAGTGTCACAGGAATGGTTCAAACATAGACAGCAGTAAAGAGTCAGTCTTCTTATACTTAAGTCGCCAATTTGCCTTTTGTATTTAATTCCGATGCAATTTCTGTGTTTCGTCGTCAATAAGAAGGTCCAAGGGACACAGTAAACCTGAAGTGAAGCATCGGAATCTGTAACTAATGTCACAGCAATGGTTTGAAACACAGACACTAAGAACAGTCACTCTTCTTGTCCTTAAGTCGGGATTGTGCATTTTCTATTTAATTCCGATGCAATTTCTGTGTTTCGTCGCCAATAAGAAGGTCCAAAGGATACAGTAACCCTGAAGTGAAGCATCGGAATCTATAACTAATGTCACAGGAATGGTTCAAACATAGACAGCAGTAAAGATTCAGTCTTCTTATACTTAAGTCGGCATTGTGCCTTTTGTATTTAGTTCCGATGCAATTTCTGTGTTTCATCGTCAATAAGAAGGTCCTAGGGATACAGTAAACCTGAAGTGAAGCCTCTGAATCTACAACTAGTGTCACAGGAATGGTTCAAAACATACTCAGTAAGAAGAGCCAGTCATCTTGTACTTAAGTCGGCATTGTGCCTTTTCTATTTAATTCCGATGCAATTTGTGTGTTTCATCGTCAATAAGAAGGTCCAACGGATACAGTAAACCTGAAGTGAAGCATCGGAATCTTTAACTAGCGTCACAGGAATGGTTCAAAACATAGACACTAAGAAGAGTCAGTCTGCTTGTACTTAAGACGGCATTGTGCCTTTTCTATTTAATTCCGATGCAAATTCTTTGTTTCATCGTCAAAACGAAGGTATAAGGGATTCAGATTACCGGAAGTGAAGCATCGTAATCTATAACTAGTGTCACAGGAGTGGTTCAAAACATAGTCAGTAAGAAGAGTCAGTCTTCTTGTACTTAAGTCAGCATTGTGCCTTTTGTATTTAATTCCGATGCAATATCTGTGTTTCATCGTTAATAAGAACGTCAGAGGGAAACGGTAAACCTGAAGTGAAGCATTGGGATCTACAACTAGTGTCACAGGAATTGTTCAAATCATAGTCAGTAAGAGGAATCAGTCTTCTTGTACTTAAGTCGTCATTGTGCCTTTTGTATTTAATTCCGATGCAATTTCTGTGTTTCATCGTCAATAAGAAGGTCCAAGGGATACAGTAAACCCGAAGTGAAGCATCGGAATCTATAACTAGTGTCACAGGAATGGATCAAGATAGAGTCAGTAAGAAGAGTCAGTCATCTTGTACTTAAGTCGACATTGTGCCTTTTGTATTTAATTCCGATGCCATTTCTGTGTTTCATCGTCAATAAGAAGGTCAGAGGGATACAGTGAAGCTGAGGTGAAGCATCGGAATCTATAACTAGTGTCACAGGAATGGTTCAAATCATAGACAGTAGGAAGAGTCAGTCTTCTTGTACTTAAGTCGGCATTGTGCCTTTTCTATTTAATTCCAATGCAATTTCAGTGTTTCGTCGCCAATAGGAAGGTCCAAAGGATACAGTAAACCTGAAGTGAAGCATCGGAATCTATAACTAAAATCACAGGATTCGTTCAAACGTAGACAGTAGGAAGAGTCAGTCTTCTTGTACTTAAGTCGGCATTGTGCCTTTTGTATATTGTTCCGATGCAATTTCTGTCTTTCGTCGCCAATAGGAAGGTCGAAAGGATACAGTAAACCTGAAGTGAAGCATCGGAATCTATATCTAGTGTCACAGGAATGGTTCAAAACAGTCAGTAAGGAGAGTCAGTCTTCTTGTACTTAAGTCGTCATTTTGCCTTTTGTATTTAATTCCGATGCAATTTCTGTGTTTCATCGTCAATAAGAAGGTCCAAGGGACACAGTAAACCTGAAGTGAAGCATCGGAATCTGTAACTAGCGTCACAGGAATGGTTCAAAACATAGACACTAAGAAGAGTCAGTCTGCTTGTACTTAAGACGGCATTGTGCCTTTTCTATTTAATTCCGATACAATTTCTGTGTTTCATCGTCAATAAGAAGGTCAGAGGGATACAGTGGACCTGAGGTGAAGCATCAGAATCTATAACTAGTGTCACAGCAATGGTTCGAAACATAGGCAGTAAGAACAGTCAGTCTTCTTGTACTTAAGTCGGCATTGTGCATTTTCTATTTAATTACGATGCAATTTCTGTGTTTCGTCGCCAATAAGAAGGTCCAAAGGATACAGTAACCCTGAAGTGAAGCATCGGAATCTATAACTAATGTCACAGGAATGGTTCAAACATAGACAGCAGTAAAGAGTCAGTCTTCTTATACTTAAGTCGGCATTGTGCCATTTGTATTTAGTTCCGATGCAATATCTGTGTTTCATCGTCAATAAGAAGGTCCTAGGGATACAGTAAACCTGAAGTGAAGCCTCGGAATCTACAACTAGTGTCACAGGAATGGTTCAAAACATACTCAGTAAGAAGAGCCTGTCATATTGTACTTAAGTAGGCATTGTGCCTTTTGTATTCAATTCCGAAGGAATTTCTGTGTTTCATCGTCAATAAGAAGGTCCAACGGATACAGTAAACCTGAAGTGAAGCATCGGAATCTTTAACTAGCGTCACAGGAATGGTTCGAAACATAGACACTAAGAAGAGTCAGTCTACTTGTACTTAAGACGGCATTGTGCCTTTTCTATTTAATTCCGATGCAATTTCTGTGTTTCATCGTCAATACGAAGGTCCAAGGGATACAGTAAACCGGAAGTGAAGCATCATAATCTATAACTAGTGTCACAGGAATGGTTCGTAACATAGTCAGTAAGAAGAGTCTGTCTTCTTGTACTTAAGTCAGCATTGTGCCTTTTGTATTTAATTCCGATGCAATATCTATGTTTCATCGTTAATAAGAACGTCAGAGGGATACAGTAAACCTGAAGTGAAGCATCGAAATCTACAACTCGTGTCACAGGAATTGTTCAAATCATAGTCAGTAAGAAGAGTCAGTCTTCTTGTACTTAAGTCGGCATTGTGCCTTTTGTATTCAATTCCGATGCAATTTCTGTGTTTCGTCGTCAATAAGAAGGTCAGAGGGATACAGTAAGCCTGAGGTGAAGCATCGGAATCTATAACTAGTGTCACAGGAATGGTTCAAAACATAGGCAGTAAGAAGATTCAGGCTTCTTGTCCTTAAGTCAGCATTGTGCCTTTTGTATTTAATTGCGATGTAATTTCTGTGTTTCATCGTCAATAAGAAGGTCCGAGGGATACAGTGAACCTGGAGTGAAGCATCGGACTCTATAACTAGTGTCACAGGAACGGTTCAAAACATAGACAGTAAGAAGAGTCAGCCTTCTTGTACTTAATTCGGCATTGTTTCTTTTGTATTTAATTCCGATGCAATTTCTGTGTTTCATCGTCAATAAGAAGGTCCAAGGGATACAGTAAACCTGAAGTGAAGCATCGGAATCTATAACTAGTGTCACAGGAATGGAACAAGATATTGTCAGTAAGAAGAGTCAGTCTTTTTGTACTTAAGTCGGCATTGTGCCTTTTGTATCTAATTCCGTTGCAATTTCTGTGTTTCATCGTCAATAAGAAGGACCATGGGATACAGTAAACCTGAAGTGAAGCATCGGAATCTATAACTAGTGTCACAGGAATGGTTCAAAACATAGTCAGTAAGAAGAGTCAGTCTTCTTGTACTTAAGTCGGCATTGTGCCTTTTGTATTTAATTCCGATGCAATATCTGCGTTTCATCGTTAATACGAACGTCAGAGGGGTACAGTAAACCTGAAGTGAAGCATCGGAATCTATATCTAGTGTCACAGGAATGGCTCAAAACAGTCAGTAAGAAGAGTCAGTCTTCTTGTACTTAAGTCGCCCTTTTTGCCTTTTGTATTTAATTCCGATGCAATTTCTGTGTTTCATCGTCAATAAGAAGGTCCAAGGGACACAGTAAACCTGAAGTGAAGCATCGGAATCTGTAACTAGCGTCACAGGAATGGTTCAAAACATAGACACTAAGAAGAATCAGTCTGCTTGTACTTAAGACGGCATTGTGCCTTTTCTATTTAATTCCGATGCAATTTCTGTGTTTCATCGTCAATAAGAAGGTCAGAGGGATACAGTGGACCTGAGGTGAAGCATCGGAATCTATAACTAATGTCACAGGAATGGTTCAAACATAGACAGCAGTAAAGAGTCAGTCTTCTTATACTTAAGTCGCCATTTTGCCTTTTGTATTTAATTCCGATGCAATTTCTGTGTTTCGTCGTCAATAAGAAGGTCCAAGGGACACAGTAAACCTGAAGTGAAGCATCGGAATCAGTAACTAATGTCACAGCAATGGTTTGAAACACAGACACTAAGAACAGTAAGTCTTCTTGTCCTTAAGTCGGGATTGTGCATTTTCTATTTAATTCCGATGCAATTTCTGTGTTTCGTCGCCAATAAGAAGGTCCAAAGGATACAGTAACCCTGAAGTGAAGCATCGGAACCTATAACTAATGTCACAGGAATGGTTCAAACATAGACAGCAGTAAAGAGTCAGTCTTCTTATACTTAAGTCGGCATTGTGCCTTTTGTATTTAGTTCCGATGCAATTTCTGTGTTTCATCGTCAATAAGAAGGTCCTAGGGATACAGTAAACCTGAAGTGAAGCCTCTGAATCTACAACTAGTGTCACAGGAATGGTTCAAAACATACTCAGTAAGAAGAGCCAGTCATCTTGTACTTAAGTCGGCATTGTGCCTTTTCTATTTAATTCCGATGCAATTTCTGTGTTTCATCGTCAATAAGAAGGTCCAACGGATACAGTAAACCTGAAGTGAAGCATCGGAATCTTTAACTAGCGTCACAGGTATGGTTCAAAATATAGACACTAAGAAGAGTCAGTCTGCTTGTACTTAAGACGGCATTGTGCCTTTTCTATTTAATTCCGATGCAATTTCTTTGTTTCATCGTCAAAACGAAGGTATAAGGGATTCAGATTACCGGAAGTGAAGCATCGTAATCTATAACTAGTGTCACAGGAGTGGTTCAAAACATAGTCAGTAAGAAGAGTCAGTCTTCTTGTACTTAAGTCAGCATTGTGCCTTTTGTATTTAATTCCGATGCAATATCTGTGTTTCATCGTTAATAAGAACGTCAGAGGGATACGGTAAACCTGAAGTGAAGCATTGGGATCTACAACTAGTGTCACAGGAATTGTTCAAATCATAGTCAGTAAGAAGAATCAGTCTTCTTGTACTTAAGTCGGCTTTGTGCCTTTTGTATTTAATTCCGATGCAATTTCTGTGTTTCATCGTCAATAAGAAGGTCCAAGGGATACAGTAAACCCGAAGTGAAGCATCGGAATCTATAACTAGTGTCACAGGAATGGATCAAGATAGAGTCAGTAAGAAGAGTCAGTCATCTTGTACTTAAGTCGACATTGTGCCTTTTGTATTTAATTCCGATGCAATTTCTGTGTTTCATCGTCAATAAGAAGGTCAGAGGGATACAGTGAAGCTGAGGTGAAGCATCGGAATCTATAACTAGTGTCACAGGAATGGTTCAAATCATAGACAGTAGGAAGAGCCAGTCTTCTTGTACTTAAGTCGGCATTGTGCCTTTTCTATTTAATTCCAATGCAATTTCAGTGTTTCGTCGCCAATAGGAAGGTCCAAAGGATACAGTAAACCTGAAGTGAAGCATCGGAATCTATAACTAAAATCACAGGATTCGTTCAAACATAGACAGTAGGAAGAGTCAGTCTTCTTGTACTTAAGTCGGCATTGTGCCTTCTGTATATTGTTCCGATGCAATTTCTGTCTTTCGTCGCCAATAGGAAGGTCGAAAGGATACAGTAAACCTGAAGTGAAGCATCGGAAACAATAACTAATGTCACAGGATTCGTTCAAACAAAGTCAGTAGGAAGAGTCAGTCTTCTTGTACTTGAGTCAGCATTGTGCCTTTTCTATTTAATTCCAATGCAATTTCTGTGTTTCATCGTCAATAAGACGGTCAGAGGGATACAGTTAGCCTGAAGTGAAGCATCGGAATCTATAACTAGTGTCACAGGAATGGTTCAAAACACAGGCAGTAAGAAGATTCAGTCTTCTTGTCAATAAGTCAGCATTGCGCCTTTTGTATTTACTTGCGATTTCATTTCTGTGTTTCATCGTCAATAAGAAGATCCAAGGGATACAGTAAACCTGGAGGGAAGCATCGGACTCTATAACTAGTGTCACAGGAACGGTTCGAAACATAGACAGTAAGAAGAGTCAGCCTTCTTGTACTTAATTCGGTTTTGTATCTTTTGTATTTAATTCCGATGCAATTTCTGTGTTTCATCGTCAATAAGAAGGTCCAAGGGATACAGTTAACCTGAAGTGAAGCATCGGAATCTATAACTAGTGTCACAGGAATGGATCAAGATATAGTCAGTAAGAAGGGTCAAACTTGTTGTACTTAAGTCGGCATTGCGCCTTTTGTATCTAATTCCGATGCAATTTCTGTGTTTCATCGTCAATAAGAAGGTCCATGGGATACAGTAAACCTTATGTGAAGCATCGGAATCCATAACTAGTGTCACAGGAATTGTTCAAAACATAGTCAGTAAGAAGAGTCAGTCTTCTTGTAAGTAAGTCGGCATTGTGCCTTTTGTATTCAATTCCGATAAACTTTCTGTGTTTCATCATCAATACGACGGTCCAGGGGATACAGTAAACCAGAAGTGAAGCATCGGAATCTACAACTAGTGTCACAGGAATTGTTCAAATCATAGTCAGTAAGAAGAGTCAGTCTCCTTGTTCTTAAGTCGGCATTGTGCCTTTTCTGTTTAATTCCGATGCAATTTCTGTGTTTCATCGTCAATAAGAAGGTCAGAGGGATACAGTGGACCTGAGGTGAAGCATCGGAATATATAACTAGTGTCACAGCAATGGTTCGAAACATAGACAGTACGAAGAGTCAGTCTTCTTGTACTTAAGTCGGCATTGTGCATTTTCTATTTAATTCCGATGCAATTTCTGAGTTTCGTCGCCAATAAGAAGGTCCAAAGGATACAGTAACCCTGACGTGAAGCATCGGAATCTATAACTAATGTCACAGGAATGGTTCAAACATAGACAGCAGTAAAGAGTCAGTCTTCTTATACTTAAGTCGGCATTGTGCCTTTTGTATTTAGTTCCGATGCAATTTCTGTGATGCATCGTCAATAAGAAGGTCCTAGGGATACAGTAAACCTGAAGTGAAGCCTCGGAATCTACAACTAGTGTCACAGGAATGGTTCAAAACATACTCAGTAAGAAGAGTCAGTCTTCTTCTACTTAAGTTGGCATTGTACCTTTTGTATTTAATTCCGATCCACTATCTGTGTTTCATCGTCATTACGAAGGTCCAAGGGATGCAGTAATCCTGAAATGAAGCATCGGAATCCATAACTAGTGTCACAGGAATGGTTCAAAACATAGACACTAAGAAGAGTCAGTCTGCTTGTACTTAAGATGGCATTGTGCCTTTTCTATTTAATTCCGATACAATTTCTGTGTTTCATCGTCAATAAGAAGGTCAGAGGGATACAGTGGACCTGAGGTGAAGCATCGGAATCTATAACTAGTGTCACAGCAATGGTTCGAAACATAGACAGTAAGAACAGTCAGTCTTCTTGACTTAAGTCGGCATTGTGCCTTTTCTATTTAATTCCGATGCAATTTCTGTGTTTTGTCGCCAATACGAAGGTCCAAAGGATATAGTAAACCTGAAGTGAAGCATCGGAATCTACAACTAATGTCACAGGATTCGTTCAAACATAGACAGCAGGAAGAGTCAGTCTTCTTGTACTTAAGTCGGCATTGTGCCTTTTGTATTTCGTTCCGATGCAATTTCTGTGTTTCGTCGCCAATAGGAAGGTCGAAAGGATACAGTAAACCTGAAGTGAAGCATCGGAAACAATAACTAATGTCACAGGATTCGTTCAAACATAGTCAGTAGGAAGAGTCAGTCTTCTTGTACTTGAGTCAGCATTGTGCCTTTTGTATTTAATTCCGATGCAATATCTGCGTTTCATCGTTAATAAGAACGTCAGAGGGATACAGTAAACCTGAAGTGAAGCATCGGAATCTATATCTAGTGTCACAGGAATGGTTCAAAACAGTCAGTAAGAAGAGTCAGTCTTCTGGTACTTAAGTCGCCATTTTGCCTTTTGTATTTAATTCCGATGCAATTTCTGTGTTTCATCGTCAATAAGAAGGTCCAAGGGACACAGTAAACCTGAAGTGAAGCATCGGAATCTGTAACTAGCGTCACAGGAATGGTTCTAAACATAGACACTAAGAAGAGTCAGTCTGCTTGTACTTAAGACGGCATTGTGCCTTTTCTATTTCATTCCGATACAATTTCTGTGTTTCATCGTCAATAAGAAGGTCAGAGGGATACAGTGGACCTGAGGTGAAGCATCGGAATCTATAACTAGTGTCACAGCAATGGCTCGATACATAGACAGTAAGAACAGTCAGTCTACTTGTACTTAAGTCGGCATTGTGCATTTTCTATTTAATTCCGATACAATTTCTGTGTTTCGTCGCCAATAAGAAGGTCCAAAGGATACAGTAATCCTGAAGTGAAGCATCGGAATCTGTAACTAATGTCACAGGAATGGTTCAAACATAGACAGCAGTAAAGAGTCAGTCTTCTTATACTTAAGTCGGCATTGTGCCTTTTGTATTATTTCCGATGCAATTTCTGTGTTTCATCGTCAATAAGAAGGTCCTAGGGATACAGTAAACCTGAAGTGAAGCCTCGGAATCTACAACTAGTGTCACAGGAATGGTTCAAAACATACTCAGTAAGAAGAGCCAGTCATATTGTACTTAAGTAGGCATTGTGCCTTCTGTATTCAATTCCGACGCAATATGTGTGTTTCATCGTCAATTAGAAGGTCCAAGGGATACAGTAAACCTGAAGTGAAGCATCGGAATCCAAAACTAGTGTCACAGGAATGGTTCAAAACATAGTCAGTAAGAAGAGTAAGTCTTCTTAAGTAGGCATTGTGCCTTTTGTATTTAATTGCGATGCAATTTCTGTGTTTCGTCGTCAATAAGAAGGTCAGAGGGATACAGTAAGCCTGAGGTGAAGCATCGGAATCTATAACTAGTGTCACAGGAATGGTTCAAAACATAGTCAGTAAGAAGAGTCAGTCTTCTTGTACTTAAGTCGGCATTGTGCCTTTTGTATTTAATTCCGATGCAATATCTGCGTTTCATCGTTAATAAGAACGTCAGAGGGATACAGTAAACCTGAAGTGAAGCATCGGAATCTATATCTAGTGTCACAGGAATGGTTCAAAACAGTCAGTAAGAAGAGTCAGTCTTCTTGTACTTAAGTCGCCATTTTGCCTTTTGTATTTAATTCCGATGCAATTTCTGTGTTTCATCGTCAAAACGAAGGTCCAAGGGATAGAGATTACCGGAAGTGAAGCATCGCAATCTATAACTAGTGTCACAGGAGTGGTTCAAAACATAGTTTTCCAAAAACAGACATAATGTCTTATGGGATAACAGCAATCAGTGATTTTATGTTATTTTAAATCCGTCTTGATTGCAAATTTTTTATTTTTTATTATTCATATGACCGGTTTCGGTTCATTCAGAACCATCTTCTGATCTGATATTTAAGTTACAGGAGTAACCCGTCCAATTCAGCAACTTTCACATGCTACGTGACGTAGCATGTGAAAGTTGCTGAATTGGACGGGTTACTCCTGTAACTTAAATATCAGATCAGAAGATGGTTCTGAATGAACCGAAACCGGTCATATGAATAAAAAAAAAAAAAAAAAATAAAATTAAAAAATTTGCAATCAAGACGGATTTAAAATAACGTTCAAAACATAGTCAGTAAGAAGAGTCAGTCTTCTTGTACTTAAGTCAGCATTGTGCCTTTTGTATTTAATTCCGATGCAATATCTGTGTTTCATCGTTATTAAGAACGTCAGAGGGATACGGTAAATCTGAAGTGAAGCATTGGGATCTACAACTAGTGTCACAGGAATTGTTCAAATCATAGTCAGTAAGAAGAGTCAGTCTTCTTGTACTTAAGTCGGCATTGTGCCTTTTGTATTTAATTCCGATGCAATTTCTGTGTTTCATCGTCAATAAGAAGGTCAGAGGGATACAGTAAGCCTGAAGTGAAGCATCGGACTCTATAACTAGTGTCACAGGAACGGTTCAAAACATAAACAGTAAGAAGAGTCAGCCTTCTTGTACTTAATTCGGCATTGTATCTTTTGTATTTAATTCCGATGCAATTTCTGTGTTTCATCGTCAATAAGAAGGTCCAAGGGATACAGTAAACCTGAAGTGAAGCATCGGAATCTATAATTAGTGTCACAGGAATGGATCAAGATATAGTCAGTAAGAGGGGTCAGTCTTGTTGTACTTAAGTCGGCATTGTGCCTTTTGCATCTAATTCCGATGCAATTTCTGTGTTTCATCGTCAATAAGAAGGTCCATGGGATACAGTAAACCTTAAGTGAAGCATCGGAATCGATAACTAGTGTCACAGGAATGGTTCAAAACATAGTCAGTAAGAAGAGTCAGTCTTCTTGTACGTAAGTCGGCATTGTGCCTTTTGTATTCAATTCCGATAAACTTTCTGTGTTTCATCATCAATACGACGGTCCAAGGGATACAGTAAACCAGAAGTGAAGCATCGGAATCTACAACTAGTGTCACAGGAATTGTTCAAATCATAGTCAGTAAGAAGAGTCAGTCTCCTTGTACTTAAGTCGGCATTGTGCGTTTTCTATTTAATTCCGATGCAATTTCTGTGTTTCATCGTCAATAAGAAGGTCAGAGGGATACAATGGACCTGAGGTGAAGCATCGGAATATATAACTAGTGTCACAGCAATGGTTCGAAACATAGACAGTACGAAGAGTCAGCCTTCTTGTACTTAAGTCGGCATTGTGCATTTTCTATTTAATTCCGATGCAATTTCTGAGTTTCGTCGCCAATAAGAAGGTCCAAAGGATACAGTCACCCTGAAGTGAAGCATCGGAATCTATAACTAATGTCACAGGAATGGTTGAAACATAGACAGCAGTAAAGAGTCAGTCTTCTTATACTTAAGTCGGCATTGTGCCTTTTGTATTTAGTTCCGATGCAATTTCTGTGTTTCATCGTCAATAAGAAGGTCCTAGGGATACAGTAAACCTGAAGTGAAGCCTCGGAATCAACAACTAGTGTCACAGGAATGATTCAAAACATACTCAGTAAGAAGAGCCAGTCATCTCGTACTTAAGTAGGCATTGTGCCTTTTGTATTCAATTCCGATGCAATTTCTGTGTTTCATCGTCAATAAGAAGGTCCAACGGATACAGTAAACCTGAAGTGAAGCATCGGAATCTATAACTAGTGTCACAGGAATGGTTCAAAACATAGACAGTAAGAAGAGTCAGTCTTCTTGGACTTAAGTCGGCATTGTGCCTTTTGTATTTAATTCAGATGCAATTTCTGTGTTTCATCGTCAATGAGAAGGTCAGAGGGATACAGTAAACCTGAAGTGAAGCATCGGAATCTATAACTAGTGTCACAGGAATGGTTCAAAACATTGGCAGTAAGAAGATCCAGTCTTCTTGTCCTTAAGTCGGCATTGTGCCTTTTGTATTTAATTCCGATGCAATTTCTGTGTTTCATCGTCAATAAGAAGGTCCAAGGGATACAGTAAACCTAAAGTGAAGCATCGGAATCTATAACTAGTGTCACAGGAATGGTTCAAAACATAGACAGTAGGAAGAGTCAGTCTTCTTCTACTTAAGTTGGCATTGTACCTTTTGTATTTAATTCCGATGCACTATCTGTGTTTCATCGTCATTACGAAGGTCCAAGGGATGCAGTAATATTGAAATGAAGCATCGGAATCTGTAACTAGTGTCACAGGAATGGTTCAAAACATAGACAGTAGGAAGATTCAGTCTACATGTACTTAAGCCGGTATTGTGCCTTTTGTATTTATTTCCGATGCAATTTCTGTGTTTCGTCGTCAATAAGAAGGTCAGAGGGATACACTAAACCTGAAGTGAAGCATCGGAATCTATAACTAGTGTCACAGGAATGGTTGAAAACATATCCAGTGTGAAGAGTAAATCTGCTTGTACTTAAGAGGGCATTGTGCTTTTTCTATTTAATTCCGGTGCAATTTCTGTGTTTCATCGTCAATAAGAAGGTCAGAGGGATACAGTGAACCTGAGGTGAAGCATCGGAATCTATAACTAGTGTCACAGGAATGGTTTAAAACATAGACAGTAGGAAGAGTCAGTCTTCTTGACTTAAGTCGGCATTGTGCCTTTTCTATTTAATTCCGATGCAGTTACTGTGTTTTGTCGCCAATACGAGGGTCCAAAGGATATAGTAAACCTGAAGTGAAGCATCGGAATCTACAACTAATGTCACAGGATTCGTTCAAACATAGACAGCAGGAAGAGTCAGTCTTCTTGTACTTAAGTCGGCATTGTGCCTTTTGTATTTCGTTCCGATGCAATTTCTGTGTTTCGTCGCCAATAGGAAGGTCGAAAGGATACAGTAAACCTGAAGTGAAGCATTGGAAACAATAACAAATGTCACAGGATTCGTTCAAACATAGTCAGTAGGAAGAGTCAGTCTTCTTGTGCTTGAGTCAGCATTGTGCCTTTTGTATTTAATTCCGATGCAATATCTGCGTTTCATCGTTAATAAGAACGTCAGAGGGATACAGTAAACCTGAAGTGAAGCATCGGAATCTATATCTAGTGTCACAGGAATGGTTCAAAACAGTCAGTAAGAAGAGTCAGTCTTCTTGTACTTAAGTCGCCATTTTGCCTTTTGTATTTAATTCCGATGCAATTTCTGTGTTTCATCGTCAATAAGAAGGTCCAAGGGACACAGTAAACCTGAAGTGAAGCATCGGAATCTGTAAATAGCGTCACAGGAATGGTTCAAAACATAGACACTAAGAAGAGTCAGTCTGCTTGTACTTAAGACGGCATTGTGCCTTTTCTATTTAATTCCGATACAATTTCTGTGTTTCATCGTCAATAAGAAGGTCAGAGGGATACAGTGGACCTGAGGTGAAGCATCGGAATCTATAACTAGTGTCACAGCAATGGTTCGAAACATAGACAGTAAGAACAGTCAGTCTTCTTGTACTTAAGTCGGCATTGTGCATTTTCTATTTAATTCCGATGCAATTTCTGTGTTTCGTCGCCAATAAGAAGGTCCAAAGGATACAGTAATCATGAAGTGAAGCATCGGAATATATAACTAATGTCACAGGAATGGTTCAAACATAGACAGCAGTAAAGAGTCAGTCTTCTTATACTTAAGTCGGCATTGTGCCTTTTGTATTTAGTTCCGATGCAATTTCTGTGTTTCATCGTCAATAAGAAGCTCCTAGGGATACAGTAAACCTGAAGTGAAGCCTCGGAATCTACAACTAGTGTCACAGGAATGGTTCAAAACATACTCAGTAAGAAGAGCCAGTTATATTGTACTTAAGTAGGCATTGTGCCTTTTGTATTCAATTCCGATGGAATTTCTGTGTTTCATCGTCAATAAGAAGGTCCAACGGATGCAGTAAACCTGAAGTGAAGCATCGGAATCTTTAACTAGCGTCACAGGAATGGTTCGAAACATAGACACTAAGAAGAGTCAGTCTGCTTGTACTTAAGACGGCATTGTGCCTTTTCTATTTAATTCCGATGCAATTTCTGTGTTTCATCCTCAATACGAAGGTCCAAGGGATACAGTAAACCGGAAGTGAAGCATCGTAATCTATAACTAGTGTCACAGGAATGGTTCAAAACATAGTCAGTAAGAAGAGTCAGTCTTCTCGTACTTAAGTCAGCATTGTGCATTTTGTATTTAATTCCGATGCAATATCTGTCTTTCATCGTTAATAAGAACGTCAGAGGGATACAGTAAACCTGAAGTGAAGCATCGGGATCTACAACTAGTGTCACAGGAATTGTTCAAATCATAGTCAGTAAGAAGAGTCAGTCTTCTTGTACTTAAGTCGGCCTTGTGCCTTTTGTATTTAATTCCGATGCAATATCTGTGTTTCGTCGTCAATAAGAAGGTCCAAGGTATACAGTAAACCTGAAGTGAAGCATCCGAATCTATAACTAGTGTCACAGGAATGGTTCAAAACATATCCAGTGAGAAGAGTCAGTCTGCTTGTACTTAAGACGGCATTGTGCCTTTTCTATTTAATTCCGATGCAATTTCTGTGTTTCATCGTCAATAAGAAGGTCAGAGGGATACAGTGAACCTGAGATGAAGCATCGGAATCTATAACTAGTGTCACAGGAATGGATCAAAACATAGACAGTAGGAAGAGTCAGTCTTCGTGTACTTAAGTCGGCATTGTGCCTTTTCTATTTAATTCCGATGCAATTTTTGTGTTTCATCGTCAATAAGAAGGTCAGAGGGATACAGTGGACCTCAGGTGAAGCATCGGAATATATAACTAGTGTCACAGCAATGGTTCGAAACATAGACAGTAAGAAGAGTCAGTCTTCTTGTACTTAAGTCGGCATTGTGCATTTTCTATTTAATTCCGATGCAATTTCTGAGTTTCGTCGCCAATAAGAAGGTCCAAAGGATACAGTAACCCTGAAGTGAAGCATCGGAATCTATAACTAATGTCACAGGAATGGTTCAAACATAGACAGCAGTAAAGAGTCAGTCTTCTTATACTTAAGACGGCATTGTGCCTTTTGTATTTAGTTCCGATGCAATTTCTGTGTTTCATCGTCAATAAGAAGGTCCTAGGGATACAGTAAACCTGAAGTGAAGCCTCGGAATCTACAACTACTGTCACAGGAATGGGTCAAAACATACTCAGTAAGAAGAGCCAGTCATCTTGTACTTAAGTAGGCATTGTGCCTTTTGTATTCAATTCCGATGCAATTTCTGTGTTTCATCGTCAATAAGAAGGTCCAACGGATACAGTAAACCTGACGTGAAGCATCGAAATCTATAACTAGTGTCACAGGAATGGTTCAAAACATAGACAGTAAGAAGAGTCAGTCTTCTTGGACTTAAGTCGGCATTGTGCCTTTTGTATTTAATTCAGATGCAATTTCTGTGTTTCATCGTCAATGAGAAGGTCAGAGGGATACAGTAAACCCGAAGAGAAGCATCGGAATCTATAACTAATGTCACAGGAATGGTTGAAACATAGACAGCAGTAAAGAGTCAGTCTTCTTATACTTAAGTCGGCATTGTGCCTTTTGTATTTAGTTCCGATGCAATTTCTGTGTTTCATCGTCAATAAGAAGGTCCTAGGGATACAGTAAACCTGAAGTGTAGCCTCGGAATCAACAACCAGTGTCACAGGAATGATTCAAAACATACTCAGTAAGAAGAGCCAGTCATCTTGTACTTAAGTAGGCATTGTGCCTTTTGTATTCAATTCCGATGCAATTTCTGTGTTTCATCGTCAATAAGAAGGTCCAACGGATACAGTAAACCTGAAGTGAAGCATCGGAATCTATAACTAGTGTCACAGGAATGGTTCAAAACATAGACAGTAAGAAGAGTCAGTCTTCTTGGACTTAAGTCGGCATTGTGCCTTTTGTATTAAATTCAGATGCAATTTCTGTGTTTCATCGTCAATGAGAAGGTCAGAGGGATACAGTAAACCTGAAGTGAAGCATCGGAATCTATAACTAGTGTCACAGGAATGGTTCAAAACATTGGCAGTAAGAAGATCCAGTCTTCTTGTCCTTAAGTCGGCATTGTGCCTTTTGTATTTAATTCCGATGCAATTTCTGTGTTTCATCGTCAATAAGAAGGTCCAAGGGATACAGTAAACCTAAAGTGAAGCATCGGAATCTATAACTAGTGTCACAGGAATGGTTCAAAACATAGACAGTAGGAAGATTCAGTCTACATGTACTTAAGCCGGTATTGTGCCTTTTGTATTTATTTCCGATGCAATTTCTGTGTTTCATCGTCAATAAGAAGGTCAGAGGGATACACTAAACCTGAAGTGAAGCATCGGAATCTATAACTAGTGTCACAGGAATGGTTGAAAACATATCCAGTGTGAATAGTAAATCTGCCTGTACTTAAGAGGGCATTGTGCTTTTTCTATTTAATTCCGATGCAATTTCTGTGTTTCATCGTCAATAAGAAGGTCAGAGGGATACAGTGAACCTGAGGTGAAGCATCGGAATCTATAACTAGTGTCACAGGAATGGTTCAAAACATAGACAGTAGGAAGAGTCAGTCTTCTTGACTTAAGTCGGCATTGTGCCTTTTCTATTTAATTCCGATGCAATTTCTGTGTTTTGTCGCCAATACGAAGGTCCAAAGGATATAGTAAACCTGAAGTGAAGCATCGGAATCTACAACTAATGTCACAGGATTTGTTCAAACATAGACAGCAGGAAGAGTCAGTCTTCTTGTACTTAAGTCGGCATTGTGCCTTTTGTATTTCGTTCCGATGCAATTTCTGTGTTTCGTCGCCAATAGGAAGGTGGAAAGGATACAGTAAACCTGAAGTGAAGCATTGGAAACAATAACAAATGTCACAGGATTCGTTCAAACATAGTCAGTAGGAAGAGTCAGTCTTCTTGTACTTGAGTCAGCATTGTGCCTTTTGTATTTAATTCCGATGCAATATCTGCGTTTCATCGTTAATAAGAACGTCAGAGGGATACAGTAAACCTGAAGTGAAGCATCGGAATCTATATCTAGTGTCACAGGAATGGTTCAAAACAGTCAGTAAGAAGAGTCAGTCTTCTTGTACTTAAGTCGCCATTTTGCCTTTTGTATTTAATTCCGATGCAATTTCTGTGTTTCATCGTCAATAAGAAGGTCCAAGGGACACAGTAAACCTGAAGTGAAGCATCGGAATCTGTAACTAGCGTCACAGGAATGGTTCAAAACATAGACACTAAGAAGAGTCAGTCTTGTTGTACTTAAGTCGGCATTGTGCCTTTTGCATCTAATTCCGATGCAATTTCTGTGTTTCATCGTCAATAAGAAGGTCCATGGGATACAGTAAACCTTAAGTGAAGCATCGGAATCGATAACTAGTGTCACAGGAATGGTTCAAAACATAGTCAGTAAGAAGAGTCAGTCTTCTTGTACGTAAGTCGGCATTGTGCCTTTTGTATTCAATTCCAATAAACTTTCTGTGTTTCATCATCAATACGACGGTCCAAGGGATACAGTAAACCAGAAGTGAAGCATCGGAATCTACAACTAGTGTCACAGGAATTGTTCAAATCATAGTCAGTAAGAAGAGTCAGTCTCCTTGTACTTAAGTCGGCATTGTGCGTTTTCTATTTAATTCCGATGCAATTTCTGTGTTTCATCGTCAATAAGAAGGTCAGAGGGATACAATGGACCTGAGGTGAAGCATCGGAATATATAACTAGTGTCACAGCAATGGTTCGAAACATAGACAGTACGAAGAGTCAGCCTTCTTGTACTTAAGTCGGCATTGTGCATTTTCTATTTAATTCCGATGCAATTTCTGAGTTTCGTCGCCAATAAGAAGGTCCAAAGGATACAGTCACCCTGAAGTGAAGCATCGGAATCTATAACTAATGTCACAGGAATGGTTGAAACATAGACAGCAGTAAAGAGTCAGTCTTCTTATACTTAAGTCGGCATTGTGCCTTTTGTATTTAGTTCCGATGCAATTTCTGTGTTTCATCGTCAATAAGAAGGTCCTAGGGATACAGTAAACCTGAAGTGAAGCCTCGGAATCAACAACTAGTGTCACAGGAATGATTCAAAAGCATACTCAGTAAGAAGAGCCAGTCATCTTGTACTTAAGTAGGCATTGTGCCTTTTGTATTCAATTCCGATGCAATTTCTGTGTTTCATCGTCAATAAGAAGGTCCAACGGATACAGTAAACCTGAAGTGAAGCATCGGAATCTATAACTAGTGTCACAGGAATGGTTCAAAACATAGACAGTAAGAAGAGTCAGTCTTCTTGGACTTAAGTCGGCATTGTGCCTTTTGTATTTAATTCAGATGCAATTTCTGTGTTTCATCGTCAATGAGAAGGTCAGAGGGATACAGTAAACCTGAAGTGAAGCATCGGAATCTATAACTAGTGTCACAGGAATGGTTCAAAACATTGGCAGTAAGAAGATCCAGTCTTCTTGTCCTTAAGTCGGCATTGTGCCTTTTGTATTTAATTCCGATGCAATTTCTGTGTTTCATCGTCAATAAGAAGGTCCAAGGGATACAGTAAACCTAAAGTGAAGCATCGGAATCTATAACTAGTGTCACAGGAATGGTTCAAAACATAGACAGTAGGAAGAGTCAGTCTTCTTCTACTTAAGTTGGCATTGTACCTTTTGTATTTAATTCCGATGCACTATCTGTGTTTCATCGTCATTACGAAGGTCCAAGGGATGCAGTAATATTGAAATGAAGCATCGGAATCTGTAACTAGTGTCACAGGAATGGTTCAAAACATAGACAGTAGGAAGATTCAGTCTACATGTACTTAAGCCGGTATTGTGCCTTTTGTATTTATTTCCGATGCAATTTCTGTGTTTCGTCGTCAATAAGAAGGTCAGAGGGATACACTAAACCTGAAGTGAAGCATCGGAATCTATAACTAGTGTCACAGGAATGGTTGAAAACATATCCAGTGTGAAGAGTAAATCTGCTTGTACTTAAGAGGGCATTGTGCTTTTTCTATTTAATTCCGGTGCAATTTCTGTGTTTCATCGTCAATAAGAAGGTCAGAGGGATACAGTGAACCTGAGGTGAAGCATCGGAATCTATAACTAGTGTCACAGGAATGGTTTAAAACATAGACAGTAGGAAGAGTCAGTCTTCTTGACTTAAGTCGGCATTGTGCCTTTTCTATTTAATTCCGATGCAGTTACTGTGTTTTGTCGCCAATACGAGGGTCCAAAGGATATAGTAAACCTGAAGTGAAGCATCGGAATCTACAACTAATGTCACAGGATTCGTTCAAACATAGACAGCAGGAAGAGTCAGTCTTCTTGTACTTAAGTCGGCATTGTGCCTTTTGTATTTCGTTCCGATGCAATTTCTGTGTTTCGTCGCCAATAGGAAGGTCGAAAGGATACAGTAAACCTGAAGTGAAGCATTGGAAACAATAACAAATGTCACAGGATTCGTTCAAACATAGTCAGTAGGAAGAGTCAGTCTTCTTGTGCTTGAGTCAGCATTGTGCCTTTTGTATTTAATTCCGATGCAATATCTGCGTTTCATCGTTAATAAGAACGTCAGAGGGATACAGTAAACCTGAAGTGAAGCATCGGAATCTATATCTAGTGTCACAGGAATGGTTCAAAACAGTCAGTAAGAAGAGTCAGTCTTCTTGTACTTAAGTCGCCATTTTGCCTTTTGTATTTAATTCCGATGCAATTTCTGTGTTTCATCGTCAATAAGAAGGTCCAAGGGACACAGTAAACCTGAAGTGAAGCATCGGAATCTGTAAATAGCGTCACAGGAATGGTTCAAAACATAGACACTAAGAAGAGTCAGTCTGCTTGTACTTAAGACGGCATTGTGCCTTTTCTATTTAATTCCGATACAATTTCTGTGTTTCATCGTCAATAAGAAGGTCAGAGGGATACAGTGGACCTGAGGTGAAGCATCGGAATCTATAACTAGTGTCACAGCAATGGTTCGAAACATAGACAGTAAGAACAGTCAGTCTTCTTGTACTTAAGTCGGCATTGTGCATTTTCTATTTAATTCCGATGCAATTTCTGTGTTTCGTCGCCAATAAGAAGGTCCAAAGGATACAGTAATCATGAAGTGAAGCATCGGAATATATAACTAATGTCACAGGAATGGTTCAAACATAGACAGCAGTAAAGAGTCAGTCTTCTTATACTTAAGTCGGCATTGTGCCTTTTGTATTTAGTTCCGATGCAATTTCTGTGTTTCATCGTCAATAAGAAGCTCCTAGGGATACAGTAAACCTGAAGTGAAGCCTCGGAATCTACAACTAGTGTCACAGGAATGGTTCAAAACATACTCAGTAAGAAGAGCCAGTTATATTGTACTTAAGTAGGCATTGTGCCTTTTGTATTCAATTCCGATGGAATTTCTGTGTTTCATCGTCAATAAGAAGGTCCAACGGATGCAGTAAACCTGAAGTGAAGCATCGGAATCTTTAACTAGCGTCACAGGAATGGTTCGAAACATAGACACTAAGAAGAGTCAGTCTGCATGTACTTAAGACGGCATTGTGCCTTTTCTATTTAATTCCGATGCAATTTCTGTGTTTCATCCTCAATACGAAGGTCCAAGGGATACAGTAAACCGGAAGTGAAGCATCGTAATCTATAACTAGTGTCACAGGAATGGTTCAAAACATAGTCAGTAAGAAGAGTCAGTCTTCTCGTACTTAAGTCAGCATTGTGCATTTTGTATTTAATTCCGATGCAATATCTGTCTTTCATCGTTAATAAGAACGTCAGAGGGATACAGTAAACCTGAAGTGAAGCATCGGGATCTACAACTAGTGTCACAGGAATTGTTCAAATCATAGTCAGTAAGAAGAGTCAGTCTTCTTGTACTTAAGTCGGCCTTGTGCCTTTTGTATTTAATTCCGATGCAATATCTGTGTTTCGTCGTCAATAAGAAGGTCCAAGGTATACAGTAAACCTGAAGTGAAGCATCCGAATCTATAACTAGTGTCACAGGAATGGTTCAAAACATATCCAGTGAGAAGAGTCAGTCTGCTTGTACTTAAGACGGCATTGTGCCTTTTCTATTTAATTCCGATGCAATTTCTGTGTTTCATCGTCAATAAGAAGGTCAGAGGGATACAGTGAACCTGAGATGAAGCATCGGAATCTATAACTAGTGTCACAGGAATGGATCAAAACATAGACAGTAGGAAGAGTCAGTCTTCGTGTACTTAAGTCGGCATTGTGCCTTTTCTATTTAATTCCGATGCAATTTTTGTGTTTCATCGTCAATAAGAAGGTCAGAGGGATACAGTGGACCTCAGGTGAAGCATCGGAATATATAACTAGTGTCACAGCAATGGTTCGAAACATAGACAGTAAGAAGAGTCAGTCTTCTTGTACTTAAGTCGGCATTGTGCATTTTCTATTTAATTCCGATGCAATTTCTGAGTTTCGTCGCCAATAAGAAGGTCCAAAGGATACAGTAACCCTGAAGTGAAGCATCGGAATCTATAACTAATGTCACAGGAATGGTTCAAACATAGACAGCAGTAAAGAGTCAGTCTTCTTATACTTAAGACGGCATTGTGCCTTTTGTATTTAGTTCCGATGCAATTTCTGTGTTTCATCGTCAATAAGAAGGTCCTAGGGATACAGTAAACCTGAAGTGAAGCCTCGGAATCTACAACTACTGTCACAGGAATGGGTCAAAACATACTCAGTAAGAAGAGCCAGTCATCTTGTACTTAAGTAGGCATTGTGCCTTTTGTATTCAATTCCGATGCAATTTCTGTGTTTCATCGTCAATAAGAAGGTCCAACGGATACAGTAAACCTGACGTGAAGCATCGAAATCTATAACTAGTGTCACAGGAATGGTTCAAAACATAGACAGTAAGAAGAGTCAGTCTTCTTGGACTTAAGTCGGCATTGTGCCTTTTGTATTTAATTCAGATGCAATTTCTGTGTTTCATCGTCAATGAGAAGGTCAGAGGGATACAGTAAACCCGAAGAGAAGCATCGGAATCTATAACTAATGTCACAGGAATGGTTGAAACATAGACAGCAGTAAAGAGTCAGTCTTCTTATACTTAAGTCGGCATTGTGCCTTTTGTATTTAGTTCCGATGCAATTTCTGTGTTTCATCGTCAATAAGAAGGTCCTAGGGATACAGTAAACCTGAAGTGTAGCCTCGGAATCAACAACCAGTGTCACAGGAATGATTCAAAACATACTCAGTAAGAAGAGCCAGTCATCTTGTACTTAAGTAGGCATTGTGCCTTTTGTATTCAATTCCGATGCAATTTCTGTGTTTCATCGTCAATAAGAAGGTCCAACGGATACAGTAAACCTGAAGTGAAGCATCGGAATCTATAACTAGTGTCACAGGAATGGTTCAAAACATAGACAGTAAGAAGAGTCAGTCTTCTTGGACTTAAGTCGGCATTGTGCCTTTTGTATTAAATTCAGATGCAATTTCTGTGTTTCATCGTCAATGAGAAGGTCAGAGGGATACAGTAAACCTGAAGTGAAGCATCGGAATCTATAACTAGTGTCACAGGAATGGTTCAAAACATTGGCAGTAAGAAGATCCAGTCTTCTTGTCCTTAAGTCGGCATTGTGCCTTTTGTATTTAATTCCGATGCAATTTCTGTGTTTCATCGTCAATAAGAAGGTCCAAGGGATACAGTAAACCTAAAGTGAAGCATCGGAATCTATAACTAGTGTCACAGGAATGGTTCAAAACATAGACAGTAGGAAGATTCAGTCTACATGTACTTAAGCCGGTATTGTGCCTTTTGTATTTATTTCCGATGCAATTTCTGTGTTTCATCGTCAATAAGAAGGTCAGAGGGATACACTAAACCTGAAGTGAAGCATCGGAATCTATAACTAGTGTCACAGGAATGGTTGAAAACATATCCAGTGTGAATAGTAAATCTGCCTGTACTTAAGAGGGCATTGTGCTTTTTCTATTTAATTCCGATGCAATTTCTGTGTTTCATCGTCAATAAGAAGGTCAGAGGGATACAGTGAACCTGAGGTGAAGCATCGGAATCTATAACTAGTGTCACAGGAATGGTTCAAAACATAGACAGTAGGAAGAGTCAGTCTTCTTGACTTAAGTCGGCATTGTGCCTTTTCTATTTAATTCCGATGCAATTTCTGTGTTTTGTCGCCAATACGAAGGTCCAAAGGATATAGTAAACCTGAAGTGAAGCATCGGAATCTACAACTAATGTCACAGGATTCGTTCAAACATAGACAGCAGGAAGAGTCAGTCTTCTTGTACTTAAGTCGGCATTGTGCCTTTTGTATTTCGTTCCGATGCAATTTCTGTGTTTCGTCGCCAATAGGAAGGTGGAAAGGATACAGTAAACCTGAAGTGAAGCATTGGAAACAATAACAAATGTCACAGGATTCGTTCAAACATAGTCAGTAGGAAGAGTCAGTCTTCTTGTACTTGAGTCAGCATTGTGCCTTTTGTATTTAATTCCGATGCAATATCTGCGTTTCATCGTTAATAAGAACGTCAGAGGGATACAGTAAACCTGAAGTGAAGCATCGGAATCTATATCTAGTGTCACAGGAATGGTTCAAAACAGTCAGTAAGAAGAGTCAGTCTTCTTGTACTTAAGTCGCCATTTTGCCTTTTGTATTTAATTCCGATGCAATTTCTGTGTTTCATCGTCAATAAGAAGGTCCAAGGGACACAGTAAACCTGAAGTGAAGCATCGGAATCTGTAACTAGCGTCACAGGAATGGTTCAAAACATAGACACTAAGAAGAGTCAGTCTGCTTGTACTTAAGACGGCATTGTGCCTTTTCTATTTAATTCCGATACAATTTCTGTGTTTCATCGTCAATAAGAAGGTCAGAGGGATACAGTGGACCTGAGGTGAAGCATCGGAATCTATAACTAGTGTCACAGCAATGGTTCGAAACATAGACAGTAAGAACAGTCAGTCTTCTTGTACTTAAGTCGGCATTGTGCATTTTCTATTTAATTCCGATGCAATTTCTGTGTTTCGTCGCCAATAAGAAGGTCCAAAGGATACAGTAATCATGAAGTGAAGCATCGGAATATATAACTAATGTCACAGGAATGGTTCAAACATAGACAGCAGTAAAGAGTCAGTCTTCTTATACTTAAGTCGGCATTGTGCCTTTTGTATTTAGTTCCGATGCAATTTCTGTGTTTCATCGTCAATAAGAAGCTCCTAGGGATACAGTAAACCTGAAGTGAAGCCTCGGAATCTACAACTAGTGTCACAGGAATGGTTCAAAACATACTCAGTAAGAAGAGCCAGTTATATTGTACTTAAGTAGGCATTGTGCCTTTTGTATTCAATTCCGATGGAATTTCTGTGCTTCATCGTCAATAAGAAGGTCCAACGGATACAGTAAACCAGATGTGAAGCATCGGAATCTTTAACTAGCGTCACAGGAATGGTTCGAAACATAGACACTAAGAAGAGTCAGTCTGCTTGTACTTAAGACGACATTGTGCCTTTTCTATTTAATCCGATGCAATTTCTGTGTTTCATCGTCAATACGAAGGTCCAAGGGATACAGTAAACCGGAAGTGAAGCATCGTAATCTATAACTAGTGTCACAGGAATGGTTCAAAACATAGTCAGTAAGAAGAGTCAGTCTTCTCGTACTTAAGTCAGCATTGTGCCTTTTGTATTTAATTCCGATGCAATATCTGTGTTTCATCGTTAATAAGAACGTCAGAGGGATACAGTAAACCTGAAGTGAAGCATCGGGATCTACAACTAGTGTCACAGGAATTGTTCAAATCATAGTCAGTAAGAAGAGTCAGTCTTCTTGTACTTAAGTCGGCCTTGTGCCTTTTGTATTTAATTCCGATGCAATTTCTGTGTTTCGTCGTCAATAAGAAGGTCCAAGGTATACAGTAAACCTGAAGTGAAGCACCCGAATCTATAACTAGTGTCACAGGAATGGTTCAAAACATATCCAGTGAGAAGAGTCAGTCTGCTTGTACTTAAGACGGCATTGTGCCTTTTCTATTTAATTCCGATGCAATTTTTGTGTTTCGTCGTCAATACGAAGGTCCAAGTGATACAGTAAACCAGAAGTGAAGCATCGGTATCTATAACTAGTGTCACAGGAATGGATCAAGATAGAGTCAGTAAGAAGAGTCAGTCATCTTGTACTTAAGTCGACATTGTGCCTTTTATATCTAATTCCGATGCAATTTCTGTGTTTCATCGGCAATAAGAAGGTCCATGGGATACAGTAAACCTTAAGTGAAACATCGGAATCCATAACTAGTGTCACAGGAATGGTTCAAAACATAGTCAGTAAGAAGAGTCAGTCTTCTTGTACGTAAGTCGGCATTGTGCCTTTTGTATTCAATTCCGATAAACTTTCTGTGTTTCATCATCAATACGACGGTCCAAGGGATACAGTAAACCAGAAGTTAAGCATCGGAATCTACAACTAGTGTCACAGGAATTGTTCAAATCATAGTAAGTAAGAAGAGTCAGTCTTCTTGTACTTAAGTCGGTATTGTGCTTTTTCTATTTAATTCCGATGCAATTTCTGTGTTTCATCGTCAATAAGAAGGTCAGAGGGATACAGTGGACCTCAGGTGAAGCATCGGAATATATAACTAGTGTCACAGCAATGGTTCGAAACATAGACAGTAAGAAGAGTCAGTCTTCTTGTACTTAAGTCGGCATTGTGCATTTTCTATTTAATTCCGATGCAATTTCTGAGTTTCGTCGCCAATAAGAAGGTCCAAAGGATACAGTAACCCTGAAGTGAAGCATCGGAATCTATAACTAATGTCACAGGAATGGTTCAAACATAGACAGCAGTAAAGAGTCAGTCTTCTTATACTTAAGTCGGCATTGTGCCTTTTGTATTTAGTTCCGATGCAATTTCTGTGTTTCATCGTCAATAAGAAGGTCCTAGGGATACAGTAAACCTGAAGTGAAGCCTCGGAATCTACAACTAGTGTCACAGGAATGGTTCAAAACATACTCAGTAAGAAGAGCCAGTCATCTTGTACTTAAGTAGGCATTGTGCCTTTTGTATTCAATTCCGATGCAATTTCTGTGTTTCATCGTCAATAAGAAGGTCCAACGGATACAGTAAACCTGACGTGAAGCATCGGAATCTATAACTAGTGTCACAGGAATGGTTCAAAACATAGATAGTAAGAAGAGTCAGTCTTCTTGGACTTAAGTCGGCATTGTGCCTTTTGTATTTAATTCAGATGCAATTTCTGTGTTTCATCGTCAATGAGAAGGTCAGAGGGATACAGTAAACCTGAAGTGAAGCATCGGAATCTATAACTAGTGTCACAGGAATGGTTCTAAACATAGGCAGTAAGAAGATCCAGTCTTCTTGTCCTTAAGTCGGCATTGTGCCTTTTGTATCTAATTCCGATGCAATTTCTGTGTTTCATCGTCAATAAGAAGGACCATGGGATACAGTAAACCTGAAGTGAAGCATCGGAATCAATATCTAGTGTCACAGGAATGGTTCAAAACAGTCAGTAAGAGGAGTCAGTCTTCTTGTACTTAAGTCGCCATTTTGCCTTTTGTATTTAATTCCGATGCAATTTCTGTGTTTCATCGTCAATAAGAGGGTCCAAGGGACACAGTAAACCTGAAGTGAAGCATCGGAATCTGTAACTAGCGTCACAGGAATGGTTCAAATCATAGACACTAAGAAGAATCAGTCTGCTTGTTCTTAAGACGGCATTGTGCCTTTTCTATTTAATTCCGATGCAATTTCTGTGTTTCATCGTCAATAAGAAGGTCAGAGGGATACAGTGGACCTGAGGTGAAGCATCGGAATCTATAACTAGTGTCACAGCAATGGTTCGAAACATAGACAGTAAGAACAGTCAGTCTTCTTGTACTTAAGTCGGCATTGTGCATTTTCTATTTAATTCCGATGCAATTTCTGTGTTTCGTCGCCAATAAGAAGGTCCAAAGGATACAGTAACCCTGAAGTGAAGCATCGGAATCTATAACTAATGTCACAGGAATGGTTCAAACATAGACAGCAGTAAAGAGTCAGTCTTCTTATACTTAAGTCGGAATTGTGCCTTTTGTATTTAGTTCCGATGCAATTTCTGTGTTTCATCGTCAATAAGAAGGTCCTAGGGATACAGTAAACCTGAAGTGAAGCCTCGGAATCTACAACTAGTGTCACAGGAATGGTTCAAAACATACTCAGTAAGAAGAGCCAGTCATCTTGTACTTAAGTAGGCATTGTGCCTTTTGTATTCAATTCCGATGCAATTTTTGTGTTTGATTGACAATAAGAAGGTACAACGGAAACAGTAAACCTGAAGTGAAGCATCGGAATCTTTAACTAGCGTCACAGGAATGGTTCAAAACACAGACACTAAGAAGAGTCAGTCTGCTTGTACTTAAGACGGCATTGTGCCTTTTCTATTTAATTCCGATGCAATTTCTGTTTCATCGTCAATACGAAGGTCCAAGGGATACAGTAAACCGGAAGTGAAGCATCGTAATCTATAACTAGTGTCACAGGAATGGTTCAAAACATAGTCAGTAAGAAGAGTCAGTCTTCTTGTACTTAAGTCAGCATTGTGCCTTTTGTATTTAGTTCCGATGCAATATCTGTGTTTCATCGTTAATAAGAACGTCAGAGGGATACAGTAAACCTGCAGTGAAGCATCGGGATCTATAACTAGTGTCACAGGAATTGTTCAAATCATAGTCAGTAAGAAGAGTCAGTCTTCTTGTACTTAAGTCGGCATTGTGCCTTTTGTATTTAATTCCGATGCAATATCTGTGTTTCGTCGTCAATAAGAAGGTCCAAGGTATACAGTAAACCTGAAGTGAAGCATCCAAATCTATAACTAGTGTCACAGGAATGGATCAATATATAGTCAGTAAGAAGCGTCAGTGTTCTTGTACTTAAGTCGGCATTGTGCCTTTTGTATTTAATTCCGATGCAATTTCTGTGTTTCGTCGTCATTAAGAAGGTCCAAGGGATACAGTAAACCTGAAGTGAAGCATCGGAATCCATAACTAGTGTCACAGGAATGGTTCAAAACATAGACAGTAAGAAGAGACAGTCTTCTTGTACCTAAGTCGGCATTGTGCCTTTTCTATTTAATTCCAATGCAATTTCGGAGTTTCATCATCAATAAGAAGGTTTAAGGGATACAGTAAGCCTTGTGTGAAGCATCGGAATCTATAACTAGTGTCACAGGAATGGTTCAAAACATAGACAGTAAGAAGAGTCAGTCTTCTTGCACTTAAGTCGGCATTGTGCCTTTTGTATTTAATTAAGATGCAATTTCTGTGTTTCATCGTCAATGAGAAGGTCAGAGGGAAACAGTAAACCTGAAGTGAAGCATCGGAATCTATAACCTGTGTCACAGGAATGGTTCAAAACATAGGCAGTAAGAAGAGTCAGACTTCTTGTACTTAAATCGGCATTGTGCCTTTTGTATTTAATTCCGATGCAATATCTGTGTTTCATCGTTAATAAGAAGGTCAGAGGGATACAGTAAACCTGAAGTGAAGCATCGTAATCTATAACTAGTGTCACAGGTATGGTTCAAAACAGTCAGTACGAAGAGGCAGTCTTCTTGTACTTAAGTCGGCATTGTGCCTTTTGTATTTAACTCCGTTGCAATTTCTGTGTTTCATCGTCAATAAGAAGGTCCAAGGGATAGAGTGAACCTAAAGTGAAGCATCGGAATCTATAACTAGTGTCACAGGTATGGTTCAAAACAGTCAGTACGAAGAGTCAGTCTTCTTGTACTTAAGTCGGCATTGTGCCTTTTGTATTTAACTCCGTTGCAATTTCTGTGTTTCATCGTCAATAAGAAGGTCCAAGGGATAGAGTGAACCTAAAGTGAAGCATCGGTATCTATAACTAGTGTCACAGGAATGGTTCAAAACATAGACAGTAGGAAGAGTCAGTCTTCTTCTACTTAAGTCGGAATTGTGCCTTTTGTATTTCGTTCCGATGCAATTTCTGTGATTCGTCGCCAATAGGAAGGTCGAAAGGATACAGTAAACCTGAAGTGAAGCATCGGAAACAATAACTAATGTCACAGGATTCGTTCAAACATAGTCAGAAGGAAGAGTCTGTCTTCTTGTACTTGAGTCAGCATTGTGCCTTTTGTATTTAATTCCGATGCAATTTTTGTCTTTCGTCGTCAATACGAAGGTCCAAGGGATACAGTAAACCAGAAGTGATGCATCGGAATCTATAACTAGTGTCACAGGAATGGATCAAACATAGTCAGTAAGAAAAGTCAGTCTGCTTGTACTTAAGTCGGCATTGTGCCTTTTGTATTTAATTCCGATGCAATATCTGTGTTTCATCGTTAATAAGAACGTCAGAGGGATACAGTAAACCTGAAGTGAAGCATCGGGATCGACAACTAGTGTCACAGGAATTGTTCAAATCATAGTCAGTAAGAAGAGTCAGTCTTCTTGTACTTAAGTCGGCCTTGTGCCTTTTGTATTTAATTCCGATGCAATTTCTGTGTTTCGTCGTCAATAAGAAGGTCCAAGGTATACAGAAAACCTGAAGTGAAGCATCCGAATCTATAACTAGTGTCACAGGAATGGTTCAAAACATATACAGTGAGAAGAGTCAGTCTTCGTGTACTTAAGTCGGCATTGTGCCTTTTCTATTTAATTCCGATGCAATTTTTGTCTTTCGTCGTCAATACGAAGGTCCAAGGGATACAGTAAACCAGAAGTGAAGCATCGGAATCTATAACTAGTGTCACAGGAATGGATCAAGGTAGAGTCAGTAAGAAGAGTCAGTCATCTTGTACTTAAGTCGACATTGTGCCTTTTATATCTAATTCCGATGCAATTTCTGTGTTTCATTGTCAATAAGAAGGTCCATGGGATACAGTAAACCTTAAGTGAAGCATCGGAATCCATAACTAGTGTAACAGGAATGGTTCAAAACATAGTCAGTAAGAAGAGTCAGTCATCTTGTACTTAAGTCGGCTTTGTGCCTTTTTTATTTAATTCCGATGCAATTTCTGTGTTTCATCGTCAATAAGAAGGTCCAAGGGATACAGTAAACCCGAAGTGAAGCATCGGAATCTATAACTAGTGTCACAGGAATGGATCAAGATAGAGTCAGTAAGAAGAGTCAGTCATCTTGTACTTAAGTCGGCATTGTGCCTTTTGTATTTAATTCCGATGCAATATCTGCGTTTCATCGTTAATAAGAACGTCAGAGGGATACAGTAAACCTGAAGTGAAGCATCGGAATCTATATCTAGTGTCACAGGAATGGTTCAAAACATTCAGTAAGAAGAGTCAGTCTTCTTGTACTTAAGTCGCCATTTTTCCTTTTGTATTTAATTCCGATGCAATTTCTGTGTTTCATCGTCAATAAGAAGGTCCAAGGGACACAGTAAACCTGAAGTGAAGCATCGGAATCAGTAACTAGCGTCACAGGAATGGTTCAAAACATAGACACTAAGAAGAGTCAGTCTGCTTGTACTTAAGACGGCATTGTGCCTTTTCTATTTAATTCCGATGCAATTTCTGTGTTTCATCGTCAATAAGAAGGTCAGAGGGATACAGTGGACCTGAGGTGAAGCATCGGAATCTATAACTAGTGTCACAGCAATGGTTCGAAACATAGACAGTAAGAACAGTCAGTCTTCTTGTACTTAAGTCGGCATTGTGCATTTTCTATTTAATTCCGATGCAATTTCTGTGTTTCGTTGCCAATAAGAAGGTCCAAAGGATACAGTAACCCTGAAGTGAAGCATCGAAATCTATAACTAATGTCACAGGAATGGTTCAAACATAGACAGCAGTAAAGAGTCAGTCTTCTTATACTTAAGTCGTCATTGTGCCTTTTGTATTTAGTTCCGTTGCAATTTCTGTGTTTCATGGTCAATAAGAAGGTCCTAGGGATACAGTAAACCTGAAGTGAAGCCTCGGAATCTTCAACTAGTGTCACAGGAATTGTTCAAAACATACTCAGTAAGAAGAGCCAGTCATCTTGTACTTAAGAAGGCATTGTGCCTTTTGTATTCAATTCCGATGCAATTTCTGTGCTTCATCGTCAATAAGAAGGTCCAACGGGTACAGTAAACCTGAAGTGAAGCATCGGAATCTTTAAGTAGCGTCACAGGAATGGTTCAAAACATAGACACTAAGAAGAGTCAGTCTGCTTGTACTTAAGACGGCATTGTGCCTTTTCTATTTAATTCCGATGCAATTTCTGTGTTTCATCGTCAATACGAAGGTCCAAGGGATACAGTAAACCGGAAGTGAAGCATCGTAATCTATAACTAGTGGCACAGGAATGGTTCAAAACATAGTCAGTAAGAAGAGTCAGTCTTCTTGTACTTAAGTCAGCATTGTGCGTTTTGTATTTAATTCCGATGCAATATCTGTGTTTCATCGTTAATAAGAACGTCAGAGGGATACAGCAAACCTGAAGTGAAGCATCGGGATCTACAACTAGTGTCACAGGAATTGTTCAAATCATAGTCAGTAAGAAGAGTCAGTCTTCCTGTACTTAAGTCGGCATTGTGCCTTTTGTATTTAATTCCGATGCAATTTCTGTGTTTCGTTGTCAATAAGAAGGTCCAAGGTATACAGTAAACCTGAAGTGAAGCATTCGAATCTATAACTAGTGTCACAGGAATGGATCAATATATAGTCAGTAAGAAGAGTCAGTGTTCTTTCACTTAAGTCGGCATTGTGCCTTTTGCATTTAACTCCGTTGCAAATTCTGTGTTTCATCGTCAATAAGAAGGTCCAAGGGATAGAGTAACCTAAAGTGAATCATCGGAATCTATAACTAGTGTCACAGGAATGGTTCAAAACATATCCAGTGAGAAGAGTCAGTCTGCTTGTACTTAAGTCGGCATTGTGACTTTTCTATTTAATTCCGATGCAATTTCTGTGTTTCGTCGCCAATAGGAAGGTCCAAAGGATACAGTAAACCTGAAGTGAAGCATCGGAATCTACAACTAATGTCACAGGATTCGTTCAAACATAGACAGTAATAAGAGTCAGTCTTCTTGTACTTAAATCGGCATTGTGCCTTTTGTATTTTGTTCCGATGCAATTTCTGTGTTTCGTTGCCAATAGGAAGGTCGAAAGGATACAGTAAAACTGAAGTGAAGCATCGGAAACAATAACTAATGCCACAGGATTCGTTCAAACATAGTCAGTAGGAAGAGTCAGTCTTCTTGTACTTGAGTCAGCATTGTGCCTTTTGAATTTAATTCCGATGCAATTTTTGTGTTTCGTCGTCAATACGAAGGTCCAAGGGATACAGTAAACCAGAAGTGAAGCATCGGAATCTATGACTAGTGTCACAGGAATGGATCAAAACATAGTCAGTAAGAAGAGTCAGTCTGCTTGTACTTAAGTCGGCTTTGTGCCTTTTGTATTTAATTCCGATGCAATTTCTGTGTTTCATCGTCAATAAGAAGGTCCAAGGGATACAGTAAACCTGAAGTGAAGCATCGGAATCTATAACTAGTGTCACAGGAATGGAACAAGATATAGTCAGCAAGAAGAGTCAGTCTTTATGTACTTAAGTCGGCATTGTGCCTTTTGTATCTAATTCCGATGCAATTTCTGTGTTTCATCGTCAATAAGAAGGTCCATAGGATACAGTAAACCTGAAGTGAAGCATCGGAGTCCATAACTAGTATCACAGGAATGGTTCAAACATAGTCAGTAAGAAGGGTCAGTCTTCTTGTACGAAAGTCGGCATTGTGCCTTTTGTATTTAATTCCGATGAAATTTCTGTGTTTCATCATCAATACGACGGTCCAAGGGATACAGTAAACCTGAAGTGAAGCATCGGAATCTATATCTAGTGTCACAGGAATGGTTCAAAGCTGTCAGTAAGAAGAGTAAGTCTTCTTGTACTTAAGTCGCCATTTTGCCTTTTCTATTTAATTCCGATGCAATATCTGTGTTTCATCGTCAATAAGAAGGTCCAAGGGACACAGTAAACCTGAAGTGAAGCAACGGAATCTACAACTAGTGTCACAGGAATGGTTCAAAACATACTCAGTAAGAAGAGCCAGTCATCTTGAACTTAAGTAGGCATTGTGCCTTTTGTATTCAATTCCGATGCAATTTCTGTGTTTCATCGTCAATAAGAAGCTCCAACGGATACAGTAAACCTGAAGTGAAGCATCGGAATCTTTAACTAATGTCACAGGAATGGTTCATACATAGACAGCAGTAAAGAGTCAGTCTTCTTATACTTAAGTCGGCATTGTGCATTTTGTATTTAGTTCCGATGCAATTTCTGTGTTTCATCGTCAAAGAGAAGGTCCTAGGGATTCAGTAAACCTGAAGTGAAGCCTCGGAATCTACAACTAGTGTCACAGGAATGGTTCAAAACATACTCAGTAAGAAGAGCCAGTCATCTTGAACTTAAGTAGGCATTGTGCCTTTTGTATTCAATTCCGATGCAATTTCTGTGTTTCATCGTCAATAAGAAGCTCCAACGGATACAGTAAACCTGAAGTGAAGCATTGGAATCTTTAACTAGCGTCACAGGAATGGTTCAAAACATAGACACTAAGAAGAGTCAGTCTGCTTGTACTTAAGACGGCATTGTGCCTTTTCTATTTAATTCCGATGCAATTTCTGTGTTTCATCGTCAATACGAAGGTCCAAGGGATACAGTAAACCGGAAGTGAAGCATCGTAATCTATAACTAGTGTCACAGGAAAGGTTCAAAACATAGTCAGTAAGAAGAGTCAGTCTTCTTGTACTTAAGTCAGCATTGTGCCTTTTGTATATAATTCCGATGCAATATCTGTGTTTCATCGTTAATAAGAACGTCAGAGGGATACAGTATACCTGAAGTGAAGCATCGGGATCTACAACTAGTGTCACAGGAATTGTTCAAATCATAGTCAGTAAGAAGAGTCAGTCTTCTTGTACGTAAGTCGGCATTGTGCCTTTTGTATTTCATTCCGATGCAATTTCTGTGTTTCGTCGTCAATAAGAAGGTCCAAGGTATACAGTAAACCTGAAGTGAAGCATCCGAATCTATAACTAGTGTCACAGGAATGGATCAATATATAGTCAGTAAGAAGAGTCAGTGTTCTTGTACATAAGTCGGCATTGTGCCTTTTGTATTTCATTCCGATGCAATTTCTGTGTTTCATCGTCAATAAGAAGGTCCAAGGGATACAGTAAACCTGAAGTGAAGCATCGGAATCCATAACTAGTGTCACAGAAAATGGTTCAAAACATAGACAGTAAGAAGAGACAGTCGTCTTGTACCTAAGTCGGGATTGTGCCTTTTGTATTCAATTCCGATGCAATTTCTGTGTTTCATCGTCAATAAGAAGCTCCAACGGATACAGTAAACCTGAAGTGAAGCATCGGAAACTTTAACTAGCGTCACAGGAATGGTTCAAAACATAGACACTAAGAAGAGTCAGTCTGCTTGTACTTAAGACGGCATTGTGCCTTTTCTATTTAATTCCGATGCAATTTCTGTGTTTCTTTGTCAATACGAAGGTCCAAGGGATACAGTAAACCGGAAGTGAAGCATCGTAATCTATAACTAGTGTCACAGGAAAGGTTCAAAACATAGTCAGTAAGAAGAGTCAGTCTTCTTGTACTTAAGTCAGCATTGTGCCTTTTGTATTTAATTCCGATGCAATTTCTGTGTTTCATCGTTAATAAGAACGTCAGAGGGATACAGTAAACCAGAAGTGAAGCATCGGAATCTATAACTAGTGTCACAGGAATGGTTCAAAACATATCCAGTGAGAAGAGTCAGTCTGCTTGTACTTAAGTCGGCATTGTGCCTTTTCTATTTAATTCCGATGCAATTTCTGTGTTTCGTCGCCAATAGGAAGGTCGAAAGGATACAGTAAAACTGAAGTGAAGCATCGGAAACAATAACTAATGCCACAGGATTCGTTCAAACATAGTCAGTAGGAAGAGTCAGTCTTCTTGTACTTAAGTCCGCATTGTGCCTTTTGTATTTAATTCCGATGCAATTTCTGTGTTTCATCGTCAATAAGAAGGTCAGAGGGATACAGTAAGCCTGAAGTGAAGCATCGGAATCTATAACTAGTGTTACAGGAATGGTTCAAAACATATCCAGTGAGAAGAGTCAGTCTTGTTGTACTTAAGTCGGCATTGTGCCTTTTGTATTTATTTTCGATGCAATTTCTGTGTTTCATCGTCAATAAGAAGGTCCAAGGGATACAGTAAACCTGAAGTGAAGCATCGGAATCTTTAACTAGTGTCACAGGAATGGTTCAAAACATACACATTAAGAAGAGTCAGTCTGCTTGTACTTAAGACGGCATTGTGCCTTTTGTATTTAATTCCGATGCAATTTCTGTGTTTCATCGTCAATAAGAAGGTCAGAGGGATACAGTGAACCTGAGGTGAAGCATCGGAATCTATAACTAGTGTCACAGGAATGGTTCAAATCATAGACAGTAGGAAGAGTCAGTCTTCTTGTACTTAAGACGGCATTGTGCCTTTTGTATTTAATTCCGATGCAATTCCTGTGTTTCATCGTCAATAAGAAGGTCCAAGGGATACAGTAATCCCGAAGTGAAGCATCGGATTCTATAACTTGTGTAACAGGAATGGATCAAGATATAGTCAGTAAGAAGAGTCATTCTTCTTGTACTTAAGTCGACATTGTGCCTTTTGTATTTAATTCCGATGCAATTTCTGTGTTTCATCGTCAATAAGAAGGTCCAAGGAATACAGTAAACCTGAAGTGAAGCATCGGAATCCAAAACTAGTGTCACAGGAATGGTTCAAATCATAGTCAGTAAGAAGGGTAAGTCTTCTTAAGTCCGCATTGTGCCTTTTGTATTTAATTCCGATGCAATTTCTGTGTTTCATCGTCAATAAGACGGTCAGAGGGATACAGTAAGCCTGAAGTGAAGCATCGGAATCTATAACTAGTGTTACAGGAATGGTTCAAAACATATCCAGTGAGAAGAGTCAGTCTTGTTGTACTTAAGTCGGCATTGTGCCTTTTGTATTTATTTTCGATGCAATTTCTGTGTTTCATCGTCAATAAGAAGGTCCAAGGGATACAGTAAACCTGAAGTGAAGCATCGGAATCCATAACTAGTGTCACAGAAAATGGTTCAAAACATAGACAGTAAGAAGAGACAGTCGTCTTGTACCTAAGTCGGGATTGTGCCTTTTGTATTCAATTCCGATGCAATTTCTGTGTTTCATCGTCAATTAGAAGCTCCAACGGATACAGTAAACCTGAAGTGAAGCATCGGAATCTTTAACTAGCGTCACAGGAATGGTTCAAAACATAGACACTAAGAAGAGTCAGTCTGCTTGTACTTAAGACGGCATTGTGCCTTTTCTATTTAATTCCGATGCAATTTCTGTGTTTCATCGTCAATACGAAGGTCCAAGGGATACAGTAAACCGGAATTGAAGCATCGTAATCTATAACTCGTGTCACAGGAACGGTTCAAAACATAGTCAGTAAGAAGAGTCAGTCTTCTTGTACTTAAGTCAGCATTGTGCCTTTTGTATTTAATTCCGATGCAATTTCTGTGTTTCATCGTTAATAAGAACGTCAGAGGGATACAGTAAACCTGAAGTGAAGCATCGGAATCTATAACTAGTGTCACAGGAATGGTTCAAAACATATCCAGTGAGAAGAGTCAGTCTGCTTGTACTTAAGTCGGCATTGTGCCTTTTCTATTTAATTCCGATGCAATTTCTGTGTTTCGTCGCCAATAGGAAGGTCCAAAGGATACAGTAAACCAGAAGTGAAGCATCGGAATCTACAACTAATGTCACAGGATTCGTTCAAACATAGACAGTAATAAGAGTCAGTCTTCTTGTACTTAAGTCGGCATTGTGCCTTTTGTATTTTGTTCCGACGCAATTTCTGTGTTTCGTTGCCAATAGGAAGGTCGAAAGGATACAGTAAAACTGAAGTGAAGCATCGGAAACAATAACTAATGCCACAGGATTCGTTCAAACATAGTCAGTAGGAAGAGTCAGTCTTCTTGTTTTTAAGTCGGCATTGTGCCTTTTGTATTTAATTCCGATGCAATATCAGTGTTTCATCGTTAATAAGAAGGTCAGAGGGATACAATAAACCTGAAGTGAAGCATCGGAATCTACAACTAGTGTCACAGGAATGGTTCAAATCATAGTCAGTAAGAAGAGTCAGTCTTCTTGTACTTAAGTCGACATTGTGCCTTTTGTATTTAATTCCGATGCAATTCCTGTGTTTCATCGTCAATAAGAAGGTCCAAGGGATACAGTAATCCCGAAGTGAAGCATCGGAATCTATAACTAGTGTCACAGGAATGGATCAAAATATAGTCAGTAAGAAGAGTCATTCTTCTTGTACTTAAGTCGACATTGTGCCTATTGTATTTAATTCCGATGCAATTTCTGTGTTTCATCGTCAATAAGAAGGTCCAAGGAATACAGTAAACCTGAAGTGAAGCATCGGAATCCAAAACTAGTGTCACAGGAATGGTTCAAATCATAGTCAGTAAGAAGGGTAAGTCTTCTTAAGTCCGCATTGTGCCTTTTGTATTTAATTCCGATGCAATTTCTGTGTTTCATCGTCAATAAGAAGGTCAGAGGGATACAGTAAGCCTGAAGTGAAGCATCGGAATCTATAACTAGTGTTACAGGAATGGTTCAAAACATATCCAGTGAGAAGAGTCAGTCTTGTTGTACTTAAGTCGGCATTGTGCCTTTTGTATTTATTTTCGATGCAATTTCTGTGTTTCATCGTCAATAAGAAGGTCCAAGGGATACAGTAAACCTGAAGTGAAGCATCGGAATCTTTAACTAGTGTCACAGGAATGGTTCAAAACATACACATTAAGAAGAGTCAGTCTGCTTGTACTTAAGACGGCATTGTGCCTTTTGTATTTAATTCCGATGCAATTTCTGTGTTTCATCGTCAATAAGAAGGTCAGAGGGATACAGTGAACCTGAGGTGAAGCATCGGAATCTATAACTAGTGTCACAGGAATGGTTCAAATCATAGACAGTAGGAAGAGTCAGTCTTCTTGTACTTAAGTCGGCATTGTGCCTTTTCTATTTAATTCCGATGTAATTTCTGTGTTTCATCGTCAATAAGAAGGTTCAAGGGATACAGTGAACCAGGAGTGAAGCATCGGACTCTATTACTAGTGTCACAGGAACGGTTCAAAACATAGACAGTAAGAAGAGTCAGTCTTCTTGCACTTAAGTCGGCATTGTGCCTTTTGTATTTAAATCAGATGCAATTTCTGTGTTTCATCGTCAATCAGACGGTCAGAGGGATACAGTAAACATGAAGTGAAGCATCGGAATCTATAACTAGTGTCACAGGAGTGGTTCAAAACATAGGCAGTAAGAATATCCAGTCTTCTTGTCCTTTAGTCGGCATTGTGCCTTTTGTATTTAATTCCGATGCAATTTCTGTGTCTCATCGTCAATAATAAGGTCCGAGAGATACAGTAAACCTGAAGTGAAGCATCGGAATCTATAACCAGTGTCACAGGAATGAATCAAGGTATGGTCAGTAAGAGGAGTCAGTCTTCTCGTACTTAGGTCGGCACTGTGCCTTTTGTATTTAATACCGATGCAATTTCAGTGTTTCATCGTCAATACGAAGGTCCAAGGGATACAGTAAACCTGAAGTGAAGCATCGGAATCCATAACTAGTATCACAGGAATGGTTCAAAACATAGTCAGTAAGAAGAGTCAGTCTTCTTGTACTTCATTGGGGATTGTGCCTTTTGTATTTAATTCCCATGCAATTTCTGTGTTTCATCGTCAATACGAAGGTCCAAGGGATACAGTAAACCAGAAGTGAAGAATCGGAAACTATAACTAGTGACACAGGAATGGTTCAAAACATAGTCAGTAAGAAGAGTCAGTCTTCTTGTACTTAAGTCGGCATTGTGCCTTTCGTATTTAATTCCGATGCAATATCTGTGTTTCATCGTTAATAAGAAGGTCAGAGGGATACAGTAAGCCTGAAGTGAAGCATGGGAATCTATAACTAGTGTTACAGGAATGGTTCAAAACATATCCAGTGAGAAGAGTCAGTCTTGTTGTACTTAAGTCGGCATTGTGACTTTTGTATTTATTTTCGATGCAATTTCTGTGTTTCATCGTCAATAAGAAGGTCCAAGGGATACAGTAAACCTGAAGTGAAGCATCGGAATCTTTAACTAGTGTCACGGGAATGGTTCAAAACATACACATTAAGAAGAGTCAGTCTGCTTGTACTTAAGACGGCATTGTGCCTTTTGTATTTAATTCCGATGCAATTTCTGTGTTTCATCGTCAATAAGAAGGTCAGAGGGATACAGTGAACCTGAGGTGAAGCATCGGAATCTATAACTAGTGTCACAGGAATGGTTCAAAACATAGACAGTAGGAAGAGTCAGTCTTCTTGTACTTAAGTCGGCATTGTGCCTTTTCTATTTAAATCCGATGCAATTTCTGTGTTTCATCGTCAATAAGAAGGTTCAAGGGATACAGTGAACCAGGAGTGAAGCATCGGACTCTATAACTAGTGTCACAGGAACGGTTCAAAACATAGACAGTAAGAAGAGTCAGCCTTCTTGTACTTAATTCGGCATTGTTTCTTTTGTATTTAATTCCGATGCAATTTCTGTGTTTCATCGTCAATAAGAAGGTCCAAGGGGTACAGTAAACCTGAAGTGAAGCATCGGAATCTATAACTAGTGTCACAGGAATGGAACAAGATATAGTCAGCAAGAAGAGTCAGTCTTTTTGTACTTAAGTCGACATTGTGCCTTTTGTATCTATTTCCGATGCAATTTCTGTGTTTCATCGTCAATAAGAAGGTCCATGGCATACAGTAAACCTGAAGTGAAGCATCGGAATCCATAACTAGTGTCACAGGAATGGTTCAAAATATAGTCAGTAAGAAGAGTCAGTCTTCTTGTACGAAAGTCGGCATTGTGCCTTTTGTATTTAATTCCGATGAAATTTCTGTGTTTCATCATCAATACGACGGTCCAAGGGATACAGTAAACCAGAAGTGAAGCATCGGAATCTATAACTAGTGTCACAGGAATGGTTCAAAACATAGTCAGTAAGAAGAGTCAGTCTTCTTGTACTTAAGTCGGCATTGTGTCTTTTATATTTAATTCCGATGCAATATCTGCGTTTCATCGTTAATAAGAACGTCAGAGGGATACAGTAAACCTGAAGTGAAGCATCGGAATCTATATCTAGTGTCACAGGAATGGTTCAAAGCTGTCAGTAAGAAGAGTCAGTCTTCTTGTACTTAAGTCGCCATTTTGCCTTTTGTATTTAATTCCGATGCAATATCTGTGTTTCATCGTCAATAAGAAGGTCCAAGGGACACAGTAAACCTGAAGTGAAGCATCGGAATCTACAACTAGTGTCACAGGAATGGTTCAAAACATACTCAGTAAGAAGAGCCAGTCATCTTGAACTTAAGTAGGCATTGTGCCTTTTGTATTCAATTCCGATGCAATTTCTGTGTTTCATCGTCAATAAGAAGCTCCAACGGATACAGTAAACCTGAAGTGAAGCACCGGAATCTTTAACTAGCGTCACAGGAATGGTTCAAAACATAGACACTAAGAAGAGTCAGTCTGCTTGTACTTAAGACGGCATTGTGCCTTTTCTATTTAATTCCGATGCAATTTCTGTGTTTCATCGTCAATACGAAGGTCCAAGGGATACAGTAAACCGGAAGTGAAGCATCGTAATCTATAACTAGTGTCACAGGAAAGGTTCAAAACATAGTCAGTAAGAAGAGTCAGTCTTCTTGTACTTAAGTCAGCATTGTGCCTTTTGTATTTAATTCCGATGCAATATCTGTGTTTCATCGTTAATAAGAACGTCAGAGGGATACAGTAAACCTGAAGTGAAGCATCGGGATCTACAACTGGTGTCACAGGAATTGTTCAAATCATAGTCAGTAAGAAGAGTCAGTCTTCTTGTACTTAAGTTGGCATTGTGCCTTTTGTATTTAATTCCGATGCAATTTCTGTGTTTCGTCGTCAATAAGAAGGTCCAAGGTATACAGTAAACCTGAAGTGAATCATCCGAATCTATAACTAGTGTCACAGGAATGGATCAATATATAGTCAGTAAGAAGAGTCAGTGTTCTTGTACATAAGTCGGCATTGTGCCTTTTGTATTTCATTCCGATGCAATTTCTGTGTTTCATCGTCAATAAGAAGGTCCAAGGGATACAGTAAACCTGAAGTGAAGCATCGGAATCCGTAACTAGTGTCACAGAAAATGGTTCAAAACATAGACAGTAAGAAGAGACAGTCGTCTTGTACCTAAGTCGGGATTGTGCCTTTTCTATTTAATTCCGATGCAATTTCGGTGTTTCATCGTCAATAAGAAGGTCCAAGGGATACAGTAAACCTTGTGTGAAGCATCGGAATCTATAACTAGTGTCACAGGAATGGTTCAAAACACAGACAGTAAGAAGAGTCAGTCTTCTTGCACTTAAGTCGGCATTGTGCCTTTTGTATTTAAATCAGATGCAATTTCTGTGTTTCATCGTCAATGAGTAGGTCAGAGGGATACAGTAAACATGAAGTGAAGCATCGGAATCTATAATTAGTGTCACAGGAATGGTTCAAAACATAGGCAGTAAGAAGATCCAGTCTTCTTGTCCTTTAGTCGGCATTGTGCCTTTTGTATTTAATTCCGATGCAATTTCTGTGTCTCATCGTCAATAATAAGGTCCAAGGGATACAGTAAACCTGAAGTGAAGCATCGGAATCTATAACTAGTGTCACAGGAATGAATCAAGGTATGGTCAGTAAGAGGAGTCAGTCTTCTCGTACTTAGGTCGGCACTGTGCCTTTTGTATTTAATACCGATGCAATTTCAGTGTTTCGTCGTCAATACGAAGGTCCAAGGGATACAGTAAACCTGAAGTGAAGCATCGGAATCCATAACTAGTATCACAGGAATGGTTCAAAACATAGTCAGTAAGAAGAGTCAGTCTTCTTGTACTTCATTGGGCATTGTGCCTTTTGTATTTAATTCCCATGCAATTTCTGTGTTTCATCGTCAATACGAAGGTCCAAGGGATACAGTAAACCAGAAGTGACGAATCGGAATCTATAACTAGTGACACAGGAATGGTTCAAAACATAGTCAGTAAGAAGAGTCAGTCTTCTTGTACTTAAGTCGGCATTGTGCCTTTTGTATTTAATTCCGATGCAATATCTGTGTTTCATCGTTAATAAGAAGGTCAGAGGGATACAATAAACCTGAAGTGAAGCATCGGAATCTACAACTAGTGTCACAGGAATGGTTCAAATCATAGTCAGTAAGAAGAGTCAGTCTTCTTGTACTTAAGTCGGCATTGTGCCTTTTGTATTTAATTCCGATGCAATTCCTGTGTTTCATCGTCAATAAGAAGGTCCAAGGGATACAGTAATCCCGAAGTGAAGCATCGGAATCTATAACTAGTGTCACAGGAATGGATCAAGATATAGTCAGTAAGAAGAGTCAGTCTTCTTGTACTTAAGTCGGCATTGTGCCTTTTGTATTTAATTCCGATGCAATATCTGTGTTTCATCGTTAATAAGAAGGTCAGAGGGATACAATAAACCTGAAGTGAAGCATCGGAATCTACAACTAGTGTCACAGGAATGGTTCAAATCATAGTCAGTAAGAAGAGTCAGTCTTCTTGTACTTATGTCGGCATTGTGCCTTTTGTATTTAATTCCGATGCAATTCCTGTGTTTCATCGTCAATAAGAAGGTCCAAGGAATACAGTAAACCTGAAGTGAAGCATCGGAATCCAAAACTAGTGTCACAGGAATGGTTCAAATCATAGTCAGTAAGAAGGGTAAGTCTTCTTAAGTCCGCATTGTGCCTTTTGTATTTAATTCCGATGCAATTTCTGTGTTTCATCGTCAATAAGAAGGTCAGAGGGATACAGTAAGCCTGAAGTGAAGCATCGGAATCTATAACTAGTGTTACAGGAATGGTTCAAAACATATCCAGTGAGAAGAGTCAGTCTTGTTGTACTTAAGTCGGCATTGTGCCTTTTGTATTTATTTTCGATGCAATTTCTGTGTTTCATCGTCAATAAGAAGGTCCAAGGGATACAGTAAACCTGAAGTGAAGCATCGGAATCCTTAACTAGTGTCACAGGAATGGTTCAAAACATACACATTAAGAGGAGTCAGTCTGCTTGTACTTAAGACGGCATTGTGCCTTTTGTATTTAATTCCGATGCAATTTCTGTGTTTCATCGTCAATAAGAAGGTCAGAGGGATACAGTGGACCTGAGGTGAAGCATCGGAATCTATAACTAGTGTCACAGCAATGGTTCGAAACATAGACAGTAAGAACAGTCAGTCTTCTTGTACTTAAGTCGGCATTGTGCATTTTCTATTTAATTAGGATGCTATTTCTGTGTTTCGTCGCCAATAAGAAGGTCCAAAGGATACAGTAACCCTGAAGTGAAGCATCGGAATCTATAACTAATGTCACAGGAATGGTTCAAACATAGACAGCAGTAAAGAGTCAGTCTTTTTATACTTAAGTCGGCATTGTGCCTTTTGTATTTAGTTCCGATGCAAATTCTGTGTTTCATCGTCAATGAGAAGGTCCTAGGGATACAGTAAACCTGAAGTGAAGCCTCGGAATCTACAACTAGTGTCACAGGAATGGTTCAAAACATACTCAGTAAGAAGAGCCAGTCATCTTGAACTTAAGTAGGCATTGTGCCTTTTGTATTCAATTCCGATGCAATTTCTGTGTTTCATCGTCAATAAGAAGCTCCAACGGATACAGTAAACCTGAAGTGAAGCATCGGAATCTTTAACTAGCGTCACAGGAATGGTTCAAAACATAGACACTAAGAAGAGTCAGTCTGCTTGTACTTAAGACGGCATTGTGCCTTTTCTATTTATTTCCGATGCAATTTCTGTGTTTCATCGTCAATACGAAGGTCCAAGGGATACAGTAAACCTGAAGTGAAGCATCGTAAACTATAACTAGTGTCACAGGAATGGTTCAAAACATAGTCAGTAAGAAGAGTCAGTCTTCTTGTACTTAAGTCAGCATTGTGCCTTTTGTATTTAATTCCGATGCAAAAACTGTGTTTCATCGTTAATAAGAACGTCAGAGGGATACAGTAAACCTGAAGTGAAGCATCGGGATCTACAACTAGTGTCACAGGAATTGTTCAAATCATAGTCAGTAAGAAGAGTCAGTCTTCTTGTACGTAAGTCGGCATTGTGCCTTTTGTATTTAATTCCGATGCAATTTCTGTGTTTCGTCGTCAATAAGAAGGTCCAAGGTATACAGAAAACCTGACGTGTAGCATCCGAATCTAAAACTAGTGTCACAGGAATGGATCAATATATAGTCAGTAAGAAGAGTCAGTGTTCTTGTACATAAGTCGGCATTGTGCCTTTTGTATTTCATTCCGATGCAATTTCTGTGTTTCATCGTCAATAAGAAGGTCCAAGGGATACAGTAAACCTGAAGTGAAGCATCGGAATCCATAACTAGCGTCACAGAAAATGGTTCAAAACACAGACAGTAAGAAGAGACAGTCGTCTTGTACCTAAGTCGGGATTGTGCCTTTTCTATTTAATTCCGATGCAATTTCGGTGTTTCATCGTCAATAAGTAGGTCCAAGGGATACAGTAAACCGGAAGTGAAGCATCGGAATCTATAACTAGTGTCACAATAATGGTTCAAATCACAGACAGTAAGAAGAGTCAGTCTTCTTGCACTTAAGTCGGCATTGTGCCTTTTGTATTTAATTCAGATGCAATTTCTGTGTTTCATCGTCAATGAGAAGGTCAGAGGGATACAGTAAACATGAAGTGAAGCATCGGAATCTATAACTAGTGTCACAGGAATGGTTCAAAACATAGGCAGTAAGAAGATCCATTCTTCTTGTCCTTTAGTCGGCATTGTGCCTTTTGTATTTAATTCCGATGCAATTTCTGTGTCTCATCGTCAATACGAAGGTCCAAGGGATACAGTAAACCTGAAGTGAAGCATCGGAATCTATAACTAGTGTCACAGGAATGGATCAATATATAGTCAGTAAGAAGAGTCAGTGTTCTTGTACATAAGTCGGCATTGTGCCTTTTGTATTTCATTCCGATGCAATTTCTGTGTTTCATCGTCAATAAGAAGGTCCAAGGGATACATTAAACCTGAAGTGAAGCATCGGAATCTATAACTAGTGACACAGGAATGGTTCAAAACATAGTCAGTAAGGAGAGTCAGTCTTCTTGTACTTAAGTCGGCATTGTGCCTTTTGTATTTAATTCCGATGCAATTCCTGTGTTTCATCGTCAATAAGAAGGTCCAAGGGATACAGTAATCCCGAAGTGAAGCATCGGAATCTATAACTAGTGTCACAGGAATGGATCAAGATATAGTCAGTAAGAAGAGTCAGTCTTCTTGTACTTAAGTCGGCATTGTGCCTTTTGTATTTAATTCCGATGCAATATCTGTGTTTCATCGTTAATAAGAAGGTCAGAGGGATACAATAAACCTGAAGTGAAGCATCGGAATCTACAACTAGTGTCACAGGAATGGTTCAAATCATAGTCAGTAAGAAGAGTCAGTCTTCTTGTACTTATGTCGGCATTGTGCCTTTTGTATTTAATTCCGATGCAATTCCTGTGTTTCATCGTCAATAAGAAGGTCCAAGGAATACAGTAAACCTGAAGTGAAGCATCGGAATCCAAAACTAGTGTCACAGGAATGGTTCAAATCATAGTCAGTAAGAAGGGTAAGTCTTCTTAAGTCCGCATTGTGCCTTTTGTATTTAATTCCGATGCAATTTCTGTGTTTCATCGTCAATAAGAAGGTCAGAGGGATACAGTAAGCCTGAAGTGAAGCATCGGAATCTATAACTAGTGTTACAGGAATGGTTCAAAACATATCCAGTGAGAAGAGTCAGTCTTGTTGTACTTAAGTCGGCATTGTGCCTTTTGTATTTATTTTCGATGCAATTTCTGTGTTTCATCGTCAATAAGAAGGTCCAAGGGATACAGTAAACCTGAAGTGAAGCATCGGAATCCTTAACTAGTGTCACAGGAATGGTTCAAAACATACACATTAAGAGGAGTCAGTCTGCTTGTACTTAAGACGGCATTGTGCCTTTTGTATTTAATTCCGATGCAATTTCTGTGTTTCATCGTCAATAAGAAGGTCAGAGGGATACAGTGGACCTGAGGTGAAGCATCGGAATCTATAACTAGTGTCACAGCAATGGTTCGAAACATAGACAGTAAGAACAGTCAGTCTTCTTGTACTTAAGTCGGCATTGTGCATTTTCTATTTAATTAGGATGCTATTTCTGTGTTTCGTCGCCAATAAGAAGGTCCAAAGGATACAGTAACCCTGAAGTGAAGCATCGGAATCTATAACTAATGTCACAGGAATGGTTCAAACATAGACAGCAGTAAAGAGTCAGTCTTTTTATACTTAAGTCGGCATTGTGCCTTTTGTATTTAGTTCCGATGCAAATTCTGTGTTTCATCGTCAATGAGAAGGTCCTAGGGATACAGTAAACCTGAAGTGAAGCCTCGGAATCTACAACTAGTGTCACAGGAATGGTTCAAAACATACTCAGTAAGAAGAGCCAGTCATCTTGAACTTAAGTAGGCATTGTGCCTTTTGTATTCAATTCCGATGCAATTTCTGTGTTTCATCGTCAATAAGAAGCTCCAACGGATACAGTAAACCTGAAGTGAAGCATCGGAATCTTTAACTAGCGTCACAGGAATGGTTCAAAACATAGACACTAAGAAGAGTCAGTCTGCTTGTACTTAAGACGGCATTGTGCCTTTTCTATTTATTTCCGATGCAATTTCTGTGTTTCATCGTCAATACGAAGGTCCAAGGGATACAGTAAACCTGAAGTGAAGCATCGTAAACTATAACTAGTGTCACAGGAATGGTTCAAAACATAGTCAGTAAGAAGAGTCAGTCTTCTTGTACTTAAGTCAGCATTGTGCCTTTTGTATTTAATTCCGATGCAAAAACTGTGTTTCATCGTTAATAAGAACGTCAGAGGGATACAGTAAACCTGAAGTGAAGCATCGGGATCTACAACTAGTGTCACAGGAATTGTTCAAATCATAGTCAGTAAGAAGAGTCAGTCTTCTTGTACGTAAGTCGGCATTGTGCCTTTTGTATTTAATTCCGATGCAATTTCTGTGTTTCGTCGTCAATAAGAAGGTCCAAGGTATACAGAAAACCTGACGTGTAGCATCCGAATCTAAAACTAGTGTCACAGGAATGGATCAATATATAGTCAGTAAGAAGAGTCAGTGTTCTTGTACATAAGTCGGCATTGTGCCTTTTGTATTTCATTCCGATGCAATTTCTGTGTTTCATCGTCAATAAGAAGGTCCAAGGGATACAGTAAACCTGAAGTGAAGCATCGGAATCCATAACTAGCGTCACAGAAAATGGTTCAAAACACAGACAGTAAGAAGAGACAGTCGTCTTGTACCTAAGTCGGGATTGTGCCTTTTCTATTTAATTCCGATGCAATTTCGGTGTTTCATCGTCAATAAGTAGGTCCAAGGGATACAGTAAACCGGAAGTGAAGCATCGGAATCTATAACTAGTGTCACAATAATGGTTCAAATCACAGACAGTAAGAAGAGTCAGTCTTCTTGCACTTAAGTCGGCATTGTGCCTTTTGTATTTAATTCAGATGCAATTTCTGTGTTTCATCGTCAATGAGAAGGTCAGAGGGATACAGTAAACATGAAGTGAAGCATCGGAATCTATAACTAGTGTCACAGGAATGGTTCAAAACATAGGCAGTAAGAAGATCCATTCTTCTTGTCCTTTAGTCGGCATTGTGCCTTTTGTATTTAATTCCGATGCAATTTCTGTGTCTCATCGTCAATACGAAGGTCCAAGGGATACAGTAAACCTGAAGTGAAGCATCGGAATCTATAACTAGTGTCACAGGAATGGATCAATATATAGTCAGTAAGAAGAGTCAGTGTTCTTGTACATAAGTCGGCATTGTGCCTTTTGTATTTCATTCCGATGCAATTTCTGTGTTTCATCGTCAATAAGAAGGTCCAAGGGATACATTAAACCTGAAGTGAAGCATCGGAATCTATAACTAGTGACACAGGAATGGTTCAAAACATAGTCAGTAAGGAGAGTCAGTCTTCTTGTACTTAAGTCGGCATTGTGCCTTTTGTATTTAATTCCGATGCAATATCTGTGTTTCATCGTTAATAAGAAGGTCAGAGGGATACAGTAAACCTGAAGTGAAGCATCGTAATCAATAACTAGTGTCACAGGAATGGCTCAAAACAGTCAGTAAGAAGAGTCAGTCTTCTTGTACTTAAGTCGGCATTGTGCCTTTTGTATTTAACTCCGTTGCAATTTCTGTGTTTCATCGTCAATAAGAAGGTCCAAGGGATAGAGTGAACCTGAGGTGAAGCATCGGAAACTATAACTAGTGTCACAGGAATGGTTCAAATCATAGACAGTAGGAAGAGTCAGTCTTCTTCTACTCAAGGTGGCATTGTACCTTTTGTATTTAATTCCGATGCACTATCTGTGTTTCATCGTCATTAAGAAGGTCCGAGGGATGCAGTAATCCTGAAATGAAGCATCGGAATCTATAACTAGTGTCACAGGATTGGTTCAAAACATAGACAGTAGGAAGATTCAGTCTACATGTACTTAAGTCGGTATTGTGCCTTTTGTATTTATTTCCGATGTAATTTCTGTGTTTCATCGTCAATAAGAAGGTCAGAGGGATACACTAAACCTGAAGTGTAGCATCGGAATCTATAACTAGTGTCACAGGAATGGTTCAGAACATATCCAGTAAGAAGAGTCAGTCTTGTTGTACTTAGGTCGGCATTGTGCCTTTTGTATTTATTTTCGATGCAATTTCTGTGTTTCATCGTCAATAAGAAGGTCCAAGGGATACAGCAAACCTGAAGTGAAGCATCGGGATCTTTAACTAGTGTCACAGTAATGGTTCAAAACATAGACACTAAGAAGAGTCAGTCTGCTTGTACTTAAGACGGCATTGTGCCTTTTCTAATCAATTCCGATGCACTTTCTGTGTTTCATCGTCAATAAGAAGGTCAGAGGGATACAGTGAACCTGAGGTGAAGCATCGGAATCTATAACTAGTGTCACAGGAATGGATCAAAACATAGTCAGTAAGAAGAGTCAGTCTGCTTGTACTTATGTTGGCATTGTGCCTTTTGTATTTAATTCCGATGCAATATCTGTGTTTCATCGTTAATAAGAAGGTTAGAGGGATACAATAAACCTGAAGTGAAGCATCGGAATCTACAACTAGTGTCACAGGAATGGTTCAAATCATAGTCAGTAAGAAGAGTCAGTCTGCTTGTACTTATGTTGGCATTGTGCCTTTTGTATTTAATTCCGATGCAATATCTGTGTTTCATCGTTAATAAGAAGGTTAGAGGGATACAATAAACCTGAAGTGAAGCATCTGAATCTATAACTAGTGTCACAGGATTGGATCAAGATATAGTCAGTAAGAAGAGTCATTCTTCTTGTACTTAAGTCGGCATTGTGCCTTTTGTATTTATTTTCGATGCAATTTCTGTGTTTCATCGTCAATAAGAAGGTCTAAGGGATACAGTAAACCTGAAGTGAAGCATCGCAATCTTTAACTAGTGTCACAGGAATGGTTCAAAACATACACATTAAGAAGAGTCAGTCTGCTTGTACTTAAGACGGCATTGTGCCTTTTGTATTTAATTCCGATGCAATTTCTGTGTTTCATCGTCAATAAGAAGGTCAGAGTGATACAGTGAACCTGAGGTGAAGCATCGGAATCTATAACTACTGTCACAGGAATGGTTCAAAACATAGACAGTAGGAAGAGTCAGTCTTCTTGTACTTAAGTCGGCATTGTGCCTTTTCTATTTAATTCCGATGCAATTTCTGTGTTTCATCGTCAATACGAAGGTCCAAGGGATACAGTAAACCTGGAGTGAAGCATCGGACACTATAAGTAGTGTCACAGGAACGGTTCAAAACATAGACAGTAAGAAGAGTCAGCCTTCTTGTACTTAAGTCGGCATTGTTTCTTTTGTATTTAATTCCGATGCAATATCTGTGTTTCATCGTCAATAAGAAGGTCCAAGGGATACAGTAAACCTGAAGTGAAGCATCGGAATCTGTAACTAGTGTCACAGGTATAGATCAAGATGTAGTCAGTAAGAAGAGTCAGTCTTGTTGTACTTAAGTCGGCATTGTGCCTTTTGTATCTAATTCCGATGCAATTTCTGTGTTTCATCGTCAATGAGAAGGTCCATGGGATACAGTAAACCTGAAGTGAAGCATCGGAATCCATAACTAGTGTCACAGGAATGGTTCAAAACATAGTCAGTAAGAAGAGTCAGTCTTCTTGTACGTAAGTCGGCATTGTGCCTTTAGTATTTAATTCCGATGAAATTTCTGTGTTTCATCATCAATACGACGGTCCAAGAGATACATTAAACCAGAAGTGAAGCATCGCAATCTATAACTAGTGTCACTGGAATGGTTCAAACACAGACAGTAAGAAGAGTCAGTCTTCTTGTACTTAAGTCGGCATTGTGCCTTTTCTATTTAATTCCGATGCAATTTCTGTGTTTCACCGTCAATAAGGGGGTCAGAGGGATACAGTGAACATGAAGTGATGCAACGGAATCTATAACTAGTGTCACCGGAATGGTTCAGAACATAGTCAGTAAGAAGAGTCAGTCTACTTGTCCTTAAGTCGGCATTGTGCCTTTTGTATTTAATTCCGATGCAATTTCTGTGTTTCGTCGCCGATAAGAAGGTCCAAAGGATACAGTAACCCTGAAGTTAAGCATCGGAATCCATAACTAATGTCACAGGAATGGGTCAAAACATAGACAGTAGGAAGATTCAGTCTTCTTATACTTAAGTCGGCATTGTGCCTTTTGTATTTAGTTCCGATGCAATTTCTGTGTTTCATCGTCAATAAGAAGGTCCAAGGGATATTGTAAACCTGAAGTGATGCATCGGGATCTACAACTAGTGTCACAGGAATTGTTCAAATAATAGTCAGTAAGAAGAGTCAGTCTTCTTGTACGTAAGTCGGCATTGTGCCTTTTGTATTTAATTCCGATGCAATTTCTGTGTTTCGTCGTCAATAAGAAGGTCCAAGGTATACAGTAAACCTGAAGTGAAGCATCCGAATCTATAACTAGTGTCACAGGAATGGATCAATATATAATGAGTAAGAAGAGTCAGTGTTCTTGTACTTAAGTCGGCATTGTGCCTTTTGTATTTCATTCCGATGCAATTTCTGTGTTTCATCGTCAATAAGAAGGTCCAAGGGATACAGTAAACCTGAAGTGAAGCATCGGAATCCATAACTAGTGTCACAGAAAATGGTTCAAAACATAGACAGTAAGAAGAGACAGTCGTCTTGTACCTAAGTCGGCATTGTGCCTTTTCTATTTAATTCCGATGCAATTTCGGTGTTTCATCGTCAATAAGAAGGTCCAAGGGATACAGTAAACCTTGTGTGAAGCATCGGAATCTATAACTAGTGTCACAGGAATGGTTCAAAACACAGACAGTAAGAAGAGTCAGTCTTCTTGCACTTAAGTCGGCATTGTGCCTTTTGTATTTAATTCAGATGCAATTTCTGTGTTTCATCGTCAATGAGAAGGTCAGAGAGATACAGTAAACATGAAGTGAAGCATCGGAATCTATAACTAGAGTCACAGGAATGGTTCAATACATGGGCAGTAAGAAGATCCAGTCTTCTTGTCCTTTAGTCGGCATTGTGCCTTTTGTATTTAATTCCGATGCAATTTCTGTGTCTCATCGTCAATAATAAGGTCCAAGGGATACAGTAAACCTGAAGTGAAGCATCGGAATCTATAACTAGTGTCACAGGATGAATCAAGGTATAGTCAGTAAGAGGAGTCAGTCTTCTCGTACTTAGGTCGGCACTGTGCCTTTTGTATTTAATACCGATGCAATTTCAGTGTTTCATCGTCAATACGAAGGTCCAAGGGATACAGTAAACCTGAAGTGAAGCATCGGAATCTATAACTAGTGACACAGGAATGGTGCAAAACATAGTCAGTAAGAAGAGTCAGTTTTCTTGTACTTCATTGGGCATTGTGCCTTTTGTATTTAATTCCCATGCAATTTCTGTGTTTCATCGTCAATACGAAGGTCGAAGGGATACAGTAAACCAGAAGTGAAGCAACGGAATCTATAACTAGTGACACAGGAATGGTTCAAAACATAGTCAGTAAGAAGAGTCAGTCTTCTTGTACTTAAGTCGGCATTTTGCCTTTTGTATTTAATTCCGATGCAATATCTGTGTTTCATCGTTAATAAGAAGGTCAGAGGGATACAGTAAACCTGAAGTGAAGCATTGTAATCTATAACTAGTGTCAGAGGAATGGTTCAAAACAGTCAGTAAGAAGAGTCAGTCTTCTTGTACTTAAGTCGGCATTGTGCTTTTGGATTTAACTCCGTTGCAATTTCTGTGTTTCATCGTCAATAAGAAGGTCCAAGAGATAGAGTGAACCTGAGGTGAAGCATCGGAAACTATAACTATTGTCACAGGAATGGTTCATAACATATACAGTAGTAAGAGTCAGTCTTCTTCTACTTAAGTTGGCATTGTACCTTTTGTATTTAATTCCGATGCACTATCTGTGTTTCATCGTCATTACGAAGGTCCGAGGGATGCAGTAATCCTGAAATGAAGCATCGGAATCTATAACTAGTGTCACAGGAATGGTTCAAAACATAGACAGTAGGAAGATTCAGTCTACATGTACTTAAGTCGGTATTGTGCCTTTTGTATTTATTTCCGATGCAATTTCTGTGTTTCATCGTCAATAAGAAGGTCAGAGGGATACACTAAACCTGAAGTGAAGCATCGGAATCTATAACTAGTGTCACAGGAATGGTTCAAAACATATCCAGTAAGAAGAGTCAGTCTTGTTGTACTTAGGTCGGCATTGTGCCTTTTGTATTTATTTTCGATGCAATTTCTGTGTTTCATCGTCAATAAGAAGGTCCAAGGGATACAGCAAACCTGAAGTAAAGCATCGGAATCTTTAACTAGTGTCACAGGAATGGTTCAAAACATAGACACTAAGAAGAGTCAGTCTGCTTGTACTTAAGACGGCATTGTGCCTTTTCTATTCAATTCCGATGCAATATCTGTGTTTCATCGTCAATAAGAGGGTCAGAGGGATACAGTGAACCTGAGGTGAAGCATCGGAATTTATAACTAGTGTCACAGGAATGGATCAAAACATAGTCAGTAAGAAGAGTCAGTCTGCTTGTACTTAAGTTGGCATTGTGCCTTTTGTATTTAATTCCGATGCAATATCTGTGTTTCATCGTTAATAAGAAGGTCAGAGGGATACAATAAACCCGAAGTGAAGCATCGGAATCTACAACTAGTGTCACAGGAATGGTTCAAATCATAGTCAGTAAGAAGAGTCAGTCTTCTTGTACTTAAGTCGGCATTGTGCCTTTTGTATTTAATTCCGATGCAATTCCTGTGTTTCATCGTCAATAAGAAGGTCCAAGGGATACAGTAATCCCGAAGTGAAGCATCGGAATTTATAACTAGTGTCACAGGAATGGATCAAGATATAGTAAGTAAAAAGAGTCATTCTTCTTGTACTTAAGTCGACATTGTGCCTTTTGTATTTAATTCCGATGCAATTTCTGTGTTTCATCGTCAATAAGAAGGTCCAAGGAATACAGTAAACCTGAAGTGAAGCATCGGAATCCAAAACTAGTGTCACAGGAATGGTTCAAATCATAGTCAGTAAGAAGGGTAAGTCTTCTTAAGTCGGCATTGTGCCTTTTGTATTTAATTCCGATGCAATTTCTGTGTTTCATCGTCAATAAGAAGGTCAGAGGGATACAGTAAGCCTGAAGTGAAGCATCGGAATCTATAACTAGTGTTACAGGAATGGTTCAAAACATATCCAGTGAGAAGAATCAGTCTTGTTGTACTTAAGTCGGCATTGTGCCTTTTGTATTTATTTTCGATGCAATTTCTGTGTTTCATTGTCATTAAGAAGGTCCAAGGGATACAGTAAACCTGAAGTGAAGCATCGGAATCTTTAACCAGTGTCACAGGAATGGTTCAAAACATACACATTAAGAAGTGTCAGTCAGCTTGTACTTAAGACGGCATTGTGCCTTTTGTATTTAATTCCGATGCAATTTCTGTGTTTCATCGCCAATAAGAAGGTCAGAGGGATACAGTGAACCTGAGGTGAAGCATCGGAATCTATAACTAGTGTCACAGGAATGGTTCAAAACATAGACAGTAGGAAGGTTCAGTCTACATGTACTTAAGTCGGTATTGTGCCTTTTGTATTTATTTCCGATGCAATTTCTGTGTTTCATCGTCAATAAGAAGGTCAGAGGGATACACTAAACCTGAAGTGAAGCATCGGAATCTATAACTAGTGTCACAGGAATGGTTCAAAACATATCCAGTAAGAAGAGTCAGTCTTGTTGTACTTAGGTCGGCATTGTGCTTTTTGTATTTATTTTCGATGCAATTTCTGTGTTTCATCGTCAATAAGAAGGTCCAAGGGATACAGCAAACCTGAAGTAAAGCATCGGAATCTTTAACTAGTGTCACAGGAATGGTTCAAAACATAGACACTAAGAAGAGTCAGTCTGCTTGTATTTAAGACGGCATTGTGCCTTTTCTATTCAATTCCGATGCAATTTCTGTGTTTCATCGTCAATAAGAGGGTCAGAGGGATACAGTGAACCTGAGGTGAAGCATCGGAATCTATAACTAGTGTCACAGGAATGGATCAAAACATAGTCAGTAAGAAGAGTCAGTCTGCTTGTACTTAAGTTGGCATTGTGCCTTTTGTATTTAATTCCGATGCAATATCTGGGTTTCATCGTTAATAAGAAGGTCAGAGGGATACAATAAACCCGAAGTGAAGCATCGGAATCTACAACTAGTGTCACAGGAATGGTTCAAATCATAGTCAGTAAGAAGAGTCAGTCTTCTCGTACTTAAGTCGGCATTGTGCCTTTTGTATTTAATTCCGATGCAATTCCTGTGTTTCATCGTCAATAAGAACGTCCAAGGGATACAGTAATCCCGAAGTGAAGCATCGGAATCTATAACTAGTGTCACAGGAATGGATCAAGATATAGTCAGTAAAATGAGTCATTCTTCTTGTACTTAAGTCGACATTGTGCCTTTTGTATTTAATTCCGATGCAATTTCTGTGTTTCATCGTCAATAAGAAGGTCCAAGGAATACAGTAAACCTGAAGTGAAGCATCGGAATCCAAAACTAGTGTCACAGGAATGGTTCAAATCATAGTCAGTAAGAAGGGTAAGTCTTCTTAAGTCGGCATTGTGCCTTTTGTATTTAATTCCGATGCAATTTCTGTGTTTCATCGTCAATAAGAAGGTCAGAGGGATACAGTAAGCCTGAAGTGAAGCATCGGAATCTATAACTAGTGTTACAGGAATGGTTCAAAACATATCCAGTGAGAAGAATCAGTCTTGTTGTACTTAAGTCGGCATGTGCCTTTTGTATTTATTTTCGATGCAATTTCTGTGTTTCATCGTCATTAAGAAGGTCCAAGGGATACAGTAAACCTGAAGTGAAGCATCGGAATCTTTAACCAGTGTCACAGGAATGGTTCAAAACATACACATTAAGAAGTGTCAGTCTGCTTGTACTTAAGACGGCATTGTGCCTTTTGTATTTAATTCCGATGCAATTTCTGTGTTTCATCGCCAATATGAAGGTCAGAGGGATACAGTAAGCCTGAAGTGAAGCATCGGAATCTATAACTAGTGTTACAGGAATGGTTCAAAACATATCCAGTGAGAAGAATCAGTCTTGTTGTACTTAAGTCGGCATTGTGCCTTTTCTATTTAATTCCGATGCAATTTCTGTATTTCACCGTCAATAAGAGGGTCAGAGGGATACAGTGAACATGAAGTGATGCAAAGGAATCTATAACTAGTGCCACCGGAATGGTTCAGAACATAGTCAGTAAGAAGAGTCAGTCTACTTGTCCTTAAGTCGGCATTGTGCCTTTTGTATTTAATTCCGATGCAATTTCTGTGTTTCATCGTCAATGAGAAGGTCCAAGGGATACAGTAAACCTGAAGCGAAGCATCGGAATCTATAACTAGTGTCACAGGAATGGTTCAAATCATAGTCAGTAAGAAGAATCAGTCTTCTAGTACTTTAGTCGGCATTGGGCCTTTTCAATTTAATTCCGATGCAATTTCTGTGTTTCATCGTCAAAAAGAAGGTCAGAGTGATACAGTAAACCTGACGTGAAGCATCGGAATCCATAACTAGTGTCACAGGAATGGTCTAAAACATAGACAGTAAGAAGAGTCAGTCTTCTTGTACTTCAGTCGGCATTGTGCCTTTTCTATTTAATTCCGATGCAATTTCTGTGTTTCACCGTCAATAAGAGGGTCAGAGGGATAGAGTGAACATGAAGTGATGCAACGGAATCTATTACTAGTGTCACCGGAATGGTTCAAAACATAGTCAGTAAGAAGAGTCAGTCTACTTGTCCTTAAGTCGGCATTGTGCCTTTTGTATTTAATTCCGATGCAATTTCTGTGTTTCATCGTCAATAAGAAGGTCCAAGGGATACAGTAAACCTGAAGTGAAGCATCGGAATCTATAACTAGTGTCACAGGAACGGTTCAATGCAGTCAGTAAGATGAGTACTTCTTGTACTTAAGTCGGCATTGTGCCTATTGTATTTAATTCCGATGCAATTTCTGTGTTTCATCGTCAATAAGAAGGTCCAAGGAATACTGTAAACCTGAAGTGAAGCATCGGAATCTGTAACTAGCGTCACAGGAATGGTTCAAAACATAGACACTAAGAAGAGTCAGTCTGCTTGTACTGAAGTCGGCATTGTGCCTTTTCTATTTAATTCCGATGCAATTTCTATGCTTCATCGTCAATAAGAAGGTTAGAGGGATACAGTGAACCTGAGGTGAAGCATCGGAATCTATAACTAGTATCATAGGAATGGTTCAAAACATAGACAGTAAGAAGAGTCTGTCTTCTTGTACTTAAGTAGGCATTGTGCCTTTTCTATTTAATTCCGATGCAATTTCTGTGTTTCATCGTCAATCAGAAGGTCCAAGGGGTAAAGTAAACCTGAAGTGAAGCATAGGAATCAATAACTACTGTAACAGGAATGGATCAAGATATAGTCAGTAAGAAGAGTCAGTCTTCTTGCACTTAAGTTGGGATTGTGCCTTTTGTATTTAATTCCGATGCTCTATCTGTGTTTCATCGTCATTAAGAAGGTCGAAGGGATACAGTAAACCTGAAATGAAGCATCGGAAATTATAACTAGTGTCACAGCGATGGTTCAAATCATAGTCAGTAAGAGGAGTCAGTCTTCTTGTACTTAAGTCGGCATTGTGCCTTTTGTATTTAATTTCGATGCAATTTCTGTGTTTCATCCTGAATAAGAATGTCCAAGTGATACAGTAAACCTGAAGTGGAGCATCGGAATCTATAACTAGTGTCACAGGAATGGTTCAAAACATAGACATTAAGAAGAGTCAGTCTTCTGGTACTTAAGTCGGCATTGTGCCTTTTCCATTTAATTCCGATGCAATTACTGTGTTTCATCGTCCATAAGAGGGTCAGAGGGATACAGTAAACCTGAAGTGAAGCATCGGAATCTATAACTAGTGTCACAGCAATGGTTCAAATCATAGACAGTAGGAAGAGTCAGTCTTCTTGTACTTAAGTCGGCATTGGGCCTTTTGTCTTTAATTCCGATGCACTATCTGTGTTTCATCGTCATTAAGAACGTCCAAGGGATACAGTAAACCTGAAATGAAGCATCGGAATTTAAAACTAGTGTCACAGGAATGATACCAAACATAAACAGTAGGAAGATTCAGTATACATGTACTTAAGTCGGTATTGTGCATTTTGAATTTATTTCCGATGCAATTTCTGTGTTTCATCGTCAATACGAAGGTCAGAGGGATACAGTAAACTTGAAGTGAAGCATCGGAATCTATAACTAGTGTAACAGGAATGATTCAAAGCATAGTGAGTAAGAAGAGTCAGTCCTCTTGTACTTAAGTCGGCATTGTGCCTTTTCTATTTAATTCCGATGCAATTTCTGTGTTTCATCGTCAATAAGAGGGTCAGAGGAATACAGTGACATTAAGTGAAGCATCGGAATCTATAACTAGTGGCACAGGAATGGTTCAAAATATAGTCAGTAAGAATAGTCAGTCTTCTTATCCTTAAGTCGGCATTGTGCCTTTTGTATTTACTTCCGATGCAATTTATGTGTTTCATCGTAAATAAGAAGGTCACAGGGATACAGTAAATCTGAAGTGAAGCATCGGAATCTATAACGTATGTTACTGGAACGGTTCAAAACAGTCAGTAAGAAGAGTCAGTCTCCTTGAACTTAAGTCGGCATTGTGCCTTTTGTAATTAATTCCGATGCAATTTCTGTGTTTCATTGTCAATAAGAAAGTCCAAGAGATACAGTAAACCTGAAGTGGAGCATCGGAATCTGTAACCAGGGTCACTGGAATGGTTCAAAACATAGACACTAAGAAAGGTCAGTCTGCTCGTACTTAAGACGGCATTGTGCCTTTTCTATTTAATTCGGATGCAATTTCTGTGTTTCATCGTCAATAAGATGATCAGAGGGATACAGTGAACCTGAGGTGAAGCATCGGAAACTATAACTAGGGTCACAGGAATGGTTCAAAACATAGACAGTAAGAAGAGTCAGTCTTCTTGTACCATAGTAGGCATTGTGCGTTTTCTATTTAATTCAGATGCAATTTCTGTGTTTCATAGTCAAAAAGAAAGTCAGAGGGTTACAGTAAACCTGAAGTGAAGCATCGGAATTGAAGACTAGCGTCACAGGAACGGTTCAAAGCAGTCAGTAAGAAGAGTCAGTCTTCTTGTACTTAAGTTGGCATTGTGACATTTGTACTAAATTCCGATGCACTGGCTGTGTTTCATCGTCATTAAGAAGGTCCAAGGGATACAGTAAACCTGAAATGAAGCATCGGAATCTATAACTAGTGTCACTCGAATGGTTCAAAACATAGACAGTAAGAACAGTCAGTCTTCTTGTACTTAAGTCGGCATTGTGTGTTTTGTATTTAATTCCGATGCAATTTCTGTGTTTCATCGTCAATAATAAGGTCCACGGGATACAGTAACCCAGAAGTGAAGCTTCGGAATCCATAACTAATGTCACAGGAATGGTTCAAAACATAGTCAGTAGGAAGAGTCAGTCTTCTTGTACTTAAGTTGGCATTGTGACTTTTGTATTTAATTCCGATGCACTGTCTGTGTTTCATCGTCATTAAGAAGGTCGAAGCTATACAGTAAACCTGAAATGAAGCATCGGAATCTATAACTAGTGTCACAGGAATGGTTCAAAACATAGTCAGTAGGAAGAGTCAGTCTTCTTGTACTAAAGTTGGCATTGTGACTTCTGTACTAAATTCCGATGCACTGGCTGTGTTTCATCGTCATTAAGAAGGTCCAAGGGATACAGTAAACCTGAAATGAAGCATCGGAATCTATAACTAGTGTCACTCGAATGGTTCAAAACATAGACAGTAAGCAGAGTCCGGCTTCTTGTACTTAAGTCGGCATTGTGCTTTTTCTATTGAATTCCGATGCAATTTCTGTGTTTCACCGTCAATAAGAGTGTCAGAGGGATACAGTGAACATGAAGTGAAGCATCGGAATCTATAACTAGTGTCACCGGAATGGTTCAAAACATAGTCAGTATGAAGAGTCAGTCTTTATGTCCTTAAGTCGGCATTGTGCCTTTTGTATTTAATTCCGATGCATTTTCTGTGTTTCATCGTCAATAAGAAGGTCAGAGGGATACAGTAAACCTGAAGTGAAGCATCGGAATCAATAACTAGTGTCACAGGAATGGTTCTAAGCAGTCAGTAAGAAGAGTCAGTCTTCTTGTACTTAAGTCGGCATTGTGCCTTTTGTATTTAATTCCGATGCAATTTCTGTGTTTCATCGTCAATAAGAAGGTCCAAGGGATACAGTAAACCTGAAGTGAAGCATCGTAATCTGTAACTATAGTCACAGGAATGGTTCAAATCATAGACACTAAGAAGAGTCAGTCTTCTTGCACTTAAGTCGGCATTGTGCTTTTTGTATTTAATTCCGAGGCATTTTCTGTGTTTCATCGTCAATAAGAAGGTCAGAGGGATACAGTAAACTTGAAGTGAAGCATCGGAGTCTATAACTAGTGACACAGGAATGGTTCAAAACATAGGCAGTAAGAAGATTCAGTCTTCTTGTCCTTAAGAGGGCATTGTGCCTTTTGTATTTAATTCCGATGCAATTTCTGTGTTTCATCGTCAATAAGAAGGTCCAAGGTATAGAGTAAACCTGGAGTGAAGCATCGGAATCTATAACTAGTGTCACAGGAATGGTTCAAATCATAGACAGTAAGAAGAGTCAGCCATCTTGTACTTAAGTCGGCATTGTGCCTTTTGTATTTAATTCCGATGCAATTTCTGTGTTTCATCGTCACTAAGAAGGTCCAAGGGATACAGTAAACCTGAAGTGAAGCATCCGAATCTACAACTAGTGTCACAGGAGTGGTTAAAACATAGTCAGTAAGAAGAGTCAGTCTTCATGTAATTAAGTCGGCATTGTGCCTTTTGTATTTAATTCCGATGCAATTTCATTGATTAGTCGTCAATAAGAAGGTCCAAGGGAAACAGTAAACATGAAGTGAAGCATCGGAGTCTATAACTAGTGTCAATGGAATGGTTCAAACATAGACAGTAGGAAGTGTCAGTGTTCTTGTACTTAAGTCGGCATTGTGCCTTTTGTATTTAATTCCGAGGCAATATCGGTGTTTAATCTTGAATAAGAAGGTCCAAGGGATACAGTAAACCTGAATTGAAGCATCGGAATCCATAACTAGTGTCACACGAATGGTTCAAAGCATAGGCAGTAAGAAGATTCAGTCTCCTTGTCCTTAAGTCGGCATTGTGCCTTTTGTATTTAATTCCGATGCAGTTTCTGTGTTTCATAGTCAATAAGAAGGTCGGAGGGATACAGTAAACCTGAAGTGAAGCATCGGAATCTATAACTAGTGTCACAGGAATGGTTCAAAACAGTCAGAAAGAAGAGTCAGTCTTCTTGTACTTAAGTCGGCATTGTGCCTTTTCTATTTAATTCCGATGCAATTTCTGTGTTTCATCGTCAAAAAGAAGGTCAGAGGGATACAGTAAACCTGAAGTGAAGCATCGGAATCTATAACTAGTTTCACAGGAATGTTTCAAAGCATAGACAGTAGGAAGAGTCAGTCTGGTTGTACTTAAGTTGGCATTCTGCCTTTTGTATTTAATTCCGATGCACTATCTGTGTTTCATCGTCATTAAGAACGTCCAAGGGATACAGTAAATCTGAAATGAAGCATCGGAATCTATAACTAGTGTCACAGGAATGGTTCAAAACATAGTCAGTAAGAAGAGTCAGTCTTCTTGTACTTAAGTCGGCATTGTGCCTTTTCTATTTAATTCCGATGCAATTTCTGTGTTTCATCGTCAATAAGAGGGTTAGAGGGATACAGTGAACATGAAGTGAAGCATCGGAATCTATAACTAGTGTCACTGGAATGGTTCAAAGCATAGTAAGTAAGAAGAGTTAGTCATCTTGTCCTTAAGTCGGCATTGTGCCTTTTGTATTTAATTCCGATGCAATTTCTGTGTTTCATCGTTAATAAGAAGGTCCAAGGTATACAGTAAAAATGAAGTGAAGCATCGGAATCCATAACTAGTGTCACAGCAATGGTTCAAAACATAGTCAGTAACAAGAGTCAGTCTTCATGTACCTAAGTCGGCATTGTGCCTTTTCTATTTAATTCCGTTGCAATTTCGGTGTTTCATCGTCATTAAGAAGGTCCAAGGGATAAAGTATACCTGGTGTGAAGCATCGGAATCTATAACTAGTGTCACAGGAATGGTTCAAAACATAGACAGTAAGAAGAGTCAGACTTCTTGCACTTAATTCGGCATTGTGCTTTTTGTATTTAATTCCGATGCATTTTCTGTGTTTCATCGTCAATAAGAAGGTCAGAGGGATACAGTAAACTTGAAGTGAAGCATCGGAGTCTATAACTAGTGACACAGGAATGGTTCAAAACATAGGCAGTAAGAAGATTCAGTCTTCTTGTCCTTAAGTCGGCATTGTGCCTTTTGTATTTAATTCCGATGCAATTTCTGTGTTTCATCGTCAATAAGAAGGTCCAAGGTATAGAGTAAACCTGGAGTGAAGCATCGGAATCTATAACTAGTGTCACAGGAATGGTTCAAATCATAGACAGTAAGAAGAGTCAGCCATCTTGTACTTAAGTCGGCATTGTGCCTTTTGTATTTAATTCCGATGCAATTTCTGTGTTTCATCGTCACTAAGAAGGTCCAAGGGATACAGTTAACCTGAAGTGAAGCATCCGAATCTACAACTAGTGTCACAGGAGTGGTTAAAAACATAGTCAGTAAGAAGAGTCAGTCTTCATGTAATTAAGTCGGCATTGTGCCTTTTGTATTTAATTCCGATGCAATTTCATTGATTAGTCGTCAATAAGAAGGTCCAAGGGAAACAGTAAACATGAAGTGAAGCATCGGAGTCTATAACTAGTGACACAGGAATGGTTCAAAACATAGGCAGTAAGAAGATTCAGTCTTCTTGTCCTTAAGTCGGCATTGTGCCTTTTGTATTTAATTCCGATGCAATTTCTGTGTTTCATCGTCAATAAGAAGGTCCAAGGTATAGAGTAAACCTGAATTGAAGCATCGGAATCCATAACTAGTGTCACACGAATGGTTCAAAACATAGGCAGTAAGAAGATTCAGTCTTCTTGTCCTTAAGTCGGCATTGTGCCTTTTGTATTTAGTTTCGATGCAATTTCTGTGTTTCATCGTCAATAAGAAGGTCCAAGGTATACAGTAAACCTGGAGAGAAGCATCGGAAACTATAACTAGTGTCACACGAACGGTTAAAAACATAGACAGTAAGAAGAGTCAGCTTTCTTGCACTTAAGTCGGCATTGTGCCTTTTGTATTTAATTCCGATGCAATTTCTGTGTTTCATCGTCAATAAGAAGGTCCAAGGGATAAAAAAAACCTGAATTGTAGCATAGGAATCTGTAACTAGCGTCACAGGAATGGTTCAAATAATAGACACTAAGAAGAGTCAGTCTGCTTGTACTTAAGACGGCATTGTGCCTTTTCTATTTAATTCCGATGCTATTTCTGTGTTTCATCGTCAATAAGAAGGGCAGAAGGATTCAGTGAACCTGAGGTGAAGCATCGGAATCTATAACTAGTGTCACAGGAATGGTTCAAAACATAGACAGTAAGAAGAGTCAGTCTTCTTGTAGTTAAGTCGGCATTGTGATTTTCTAATTAATTCCGATGCAATTTCTGTGTTTCGTCGCCAATAAGAAGGTCCAAAGGATACAGTAAACCTGAAGTGAAGCATTGGAATCCATAAATAATGTAACAGGAATGGTTCAAAACATAGACAGTAGGAAGAGTCAGTCATCTTATACATAAGTCGGCATTGTGCCTTTTGTATTTAGTTCCGATGCAATTTCTGTGTTTCATCATCAATAAGAAGGTCCTAGGGATGCAGTAAACCTGAAGTGAAGCATAGAAATATACAACTAGTGTCACAGGAATGGTTCAAAACATAGTCAGTAAGAAGATTCAGTCTTCCTGTACTTATGTAGGCATTGTCCCTTTTGTATTTAATTCCGATGCAATTGCTGTGTTTCATCGTCAATAAGAAGGTCCAAGGGATACAGTAAACCTGAAGTGAAGCATCGGAATCTATAACTAGTGTCACAGGAATGGATCAAGATATAGTCAGTAAGAAGAGTCAGTCTTCCTGTACTTAAGTCGGCATTGTGCCTTTTCTATTTAATTCCGATGCAATTTCTGTGTTTCATCGTCAAAAAGAAGGTCAGAGGGATACAGTAAACCTGAAGTGAAGCATCGGAATCTATAACTAGTGTCACAGGAATGGTTCAAAACATGGACTATAGGAAGAGTTAGTCTTCTTATATTTAAGTTGGCATTGTGCCTTTTGTATTTAATTCCGATGCACTATCTGTGTTTCATCGTCATTAAGAAGGTCCAAGGGATACAGTAAACCTGATATGAAGCATCGGAATCTATATCTAGTGTCACGGGAATGGTTCATAACTTAGACAGTAGGAAGATTCAGTCTACATGAACTTCAGTCCGTATTGTGCCTTTTGTATTTATTTCCGATGCAATTTCTGTGTTTCATCGTCAATAAGAAGGTCAGAGGGATACAGTAAACCTGAAGTGAAGCATCGGAATCTATAACTAGTGTCACAGGAATGGTTCAAGACATAGTCGGTAAGAAGAGTCAGTCTTCTTGTACTTAAGTCGGCATTGTGACTTTTGTATTTAATTCCGATGCAACTTCTGTGTTTCATCGTCAATAAGAAGGTCCAAGAGATACAGTAAACCTGAAGTGAAGCATCGGAATCTGTAACTAGCGTCACAGGAATGGTTCAAAACATAGACACTAAGAAGAGTCAGTCTGCTTGTACTTAAGACGGCATTGTGCCTTTTCTATTTAATTCCGATGCAATTTCTGTGTTTCATCGTCAATAAGAAGGTCAGAGGGATACAGTGAACCTGAGGTGAAGCATCGGAATCTATAACTAGTGTCACAGGAATGGTTCAAAACATAGACAGTTGGAAGAGTCGGTCTTCTTGTACTTAAGTCGGCATTGTGCCTTTTCTATTTAATTCCGATGTAATATCGGTGTTTCATCGTTAATAAGAAGGTCAGAGGGATACAGTAAACATGAAGTGAAGCATCGGAAAATACAACTGGTATCACTGGAATGGTTCAAATCATAGTCAGTAAGAAGAGTCAGTCTTCTTGTACTTAAGTCGGCATTGTGCCCTTTGTATTTAATTCCGATGCAATTTCTGTGTTTCATCGTCAATAAGAAGATCCAAGGGATACAGTAAACCTGAAGTGAAGCATCGGAATCTATAACTAGTGTCACAGGAATGGATCAAGATATAGTCAGTATGAAGAGTCAGTCTTCTTGTACATAAGTCGGCATTGTGCCTTTTCTATTTAATTCCGATGCAATTTCTGTGTTTCGTCATCAATAAGAAGGTCCAAGGGATACAGTAAACCTGAAGTGAAGCATCGGAATCTATAACTAGCGTCACAGGAATGGTTCAAAACATAGACAGTAAGAAGAGTCAGTCTTCTTGTACTTAAGTAGGCATTTTGCCTTTTGTATTTAATTCCGATGCAATTTCGATGTATCATCGTCAATAAGAGCGTCCAAGGGATACAGTAAACCTGAAGTGAAGCATCGGAATCTATACTAGTGTCACAGGAATGGTTCAAAACATAGTCAGTAAGAAGAGTCAGTTTTCTTGTATTTAAGTCAGCAGTGTGCCTTTTGTATTTAATTCCGATGCTATTTCTGTGTTTCATCTTCAATAAGAAGGTCAGAGGGACACAGTAGACCTGAAGTGAATCATCGGAATCTATAACTAGTGTCACAGGAATGGTTCAATCATAGTCAGTTAGAAGAGTCAGTCTTCTTGTACTTGATTCGGCATTGTGCCTTTTCTATTTAATTCCGATGCTATTTCAGTGTTTCATCGTCAACAAGAAGGTCCAAGGGATACAGTTAAGCTGAAGTGAAGCATCGGAATCTATAACTAGTGTCACAGATATGGTTCAAAACATAGTCGGTAAGAAGAGTCAGTCTTCTTGTACTTAAGTCGGCATTGTGCCTTTTGTATTTAATTACGATTCAATTTCTGTGTTTCATCGTCAATAGGATGGTCAGAGGGATACACTAAACCTTAAGTGAAGCATCGGAATCTAGAACTTTTGTCACATGAATGGTTCTGAACATAGACAGTAAGAAGGGTCGGTCATCTTCTACTTAAGTCGGCATTGTGCCCTTTGTATATAATTCCGATGCAATTTCTGTATTTCATCGTCAATAAGAAGGTCCAAGGGATACAGTAAACCTGAAGTGAAGCATCGGAATCTATAACTAGTGTCACAGGAATGGTTCAATACATAGACAGTAAGAAGAGTCAGTCTTCTTGTACTTATGTCGGCATTGTGCCCTTTTCAAATTAAGTCCGATGCAATTACTGTGTTTCATCGTCATTACTAAGGTCAGAGGGATACAATAAACCTGAAATGAAGCATCGGAATCTCTAACTGGAGTCACAGGAATGGTTCAAATCATAGTCAGTATGATGAGTCAGTGTTCTTGTACTTAAGTCGGTATTGTGCCTTTTGTATTTCATTCCGATGCTATTTCTGTTTTCATCGTCAATAAGAAGGCCAATGGGATACAGTAAACCTGTAGTGAAGCATCGGAATCTATAACTAGTGTCACAGGAACGGTTCAAACATAGTCAGTAAGATGAGTCAGTCTTCTTGTACTTAAGTCGGCATTGTGACTTTTCTATTTAATTCCGATGCAATTTCTGTGTTTCATCGTCAGTAAGAAGGTGAGAGGGATACAGTAAACCTGAGGTGAAGCGTCGGAATCTATAACTAGAATCACAGGAATGGTTGATAACATAGTCAGTAAGGACAATCAGTCTTCTTGTACTTATGTCGGCATTGTGCTTTTTCTAATTAATTGCGATGCAATTACTGTGTTTCATCGCCAATAAGAATGTCCAAGGGATACAGTAAACCTGAAGTGAAGCATCGGAACCTGTAACTAGCGTCACAGGAATGGTTCGAAACATAGACAGTAGGAAGGGTCAGTCTTCTTGTAATTAAGTCGGCATTGTGCCTTTTCTATTTAATTCCGATGCAATTTCTGTGTTTCATCGTCAATAAGAAGGTCAGACGAATACAGATAACCGGAGGTGATGCATCGGAATCTATAACTAGTGTCACAGGAATGGTTCAAAACATAGACAGTAAGAAGAGTCAGTCTTCTTGTACTTAAGTCGGCATTGTGCCTTTTGTATTTAATTCCGATGCAATTTTTGTGTTTCATCGTCAATAAGAAGGTCCAAGGGATTCAGTAAACCTGAAGTGAAGCATCAGAATCTATAACTAGTGTCACAGGAATGGTTCCAATCACAGACAGTAGGAAGAGTCAGTCTTCTTGTACTTAAGTCGGCATGGTGCCTTTTGTATTTAATTCCGATGCAATTTATGTGTATCATCGTTAATAAGAAGGTCCAAGGTATAGAGTAAACCTGAAGTGAAGCATCGGAATCTGTAACTAGTGTCACAGGAATGGTTCAAATCATAGACAGTAAGAAGAGACAGCCATCTTGTACTTAAGTCGGCATTGTGCCTTTTGTATTTAATTCCGATGCAATTTCTGTGTTTCATCGTCACTAAGAAGGTCCAAGGGATACAGTGAACCGGAAGTGAAGTATCCGAATCTACAACTAGTGTCACAGGAGTGGTTAAAAACATAGTCAGTAAGAAGAGTCAGTCCTCATGTACTTAAGTCGGCATTGTGCTTTTTGTATTTAATTCCGATGCAATTGCTGTGTTTTATCGTCTATAAGACGGTCCAAGGGATACAGTAAACCTGAAGTGAAGCATCGGAATCTATAACTAGTGTCTCATGAATGGATCAAGATATAGTCAGTAAGAAGAGTCAGTCTTCCTGTACTTAAGTCGGCATTGTGCCTTTTCTATTTAATTCCGATGCAATTTCTGTGTTTCATCGTCAATAAGAAGGTCAGACGAATACAGATAACCGGAGGTGAAGCATCGGAATCTATAACTAGTGTCACAGGAATGGTTCAAAACATAGACAGTAAGAAGAGTCAGTCTTCTTGTACTTAAGTCGGCATTGTGCCTTTTGTATTTAATTCCGATGCAATTTTTGTGTTTCATCGTCAATAAGAAGGTCCAAGGGATTCAGTAAACCTGAAGTGAAGCATCAGAATCTATAACTAGTGTCACAGGAATGGTTCCAATCACAGACAGTAGGAAGAGTCAGTCTTCTTGTACTTAAGTCGGCATGGTGCCTTTTGTATTTAATTCCGATGCAATTTATGTGTATCATCGTTAATAAGAAGGTCCAAGGTATAGAGTAAACCTGAAGTGAAGCATCGGAATCTGTAACTAGTGTCACAGGAATGGTTCAAATCATAGACAGTAAGAAGAGACAGCCATCTTGTACTTAAGTCGGCATTGTGCCTTTTGTATTTAATTCCGATGCAATTTCTGTGTTTCATCGTCACTAAGAAGGTCCAAGGGATACAGTGAACCGGAAGTGAAGTATCCGAATCTACAACTAGTGTCACAGGAGTGGTTAAAAACATAGTCAGTAAGAAGAGTCAGTCCTCATGTACTTAAGTCGGCATTGTGCTTTTTGTATTTAATTCCGATGCAATTGCTGTGTTTTATCGTCTATAAGACGGTCCAAGGGAAACAGTAAACCTGAAGTGAAGCATCGGAATCTATAACTAGTGTCTCATGAATGGATCAAGATATAGTCAGTAAGAAGAGTCAGTCTTCCTGTACTTAAGTCGGCATTGTGCCTTTTCTATTTAATTCCGATGCAATTTCTGTGTTTCATCGACAAAAAGAAGGTCAGAGGGATACAGTAACCCTGAAGTGAAGCATCGGAATCTATAACTAGTGTCACAGGCATGGTTGAAAACATACACAATAGGAAGGGTCAGTCTTCTTGTACTTAAGTTGGCATTGTGCCTTTTGTATTTAATTCCGATGCACTATCTGTGTTTCATCGTCATTAAGAAGGTCCAAGGGATACAGTAAACCTGATATGAAGCATCGGAATCTATAACTAGTGTCACGGGAATGGTTCTTAACTTAGACAGTAGGAAGATTCAGTCTAAATGTACTTCAGTCCGTATTGTGCCTTTTGTATTTATTTCCGATGATATTTTTGTGTTTCATCGTCAATAAGAAGGTCAGAGGGTTACAGTAAACCTGAAGTGAAGCATCGGAATCTATAACTAGTGTCACAGGAATGGTTCAAAACATAGTCGGTAAGAAGAGTCAGTCTTCTTGTACTTAAGTCGGCATTGTGCCTTTTGTATTTAATTCCGATGCAACTGCTGTGTTTCATCGTCAATATGAAGGTCCAAGAGATACAGTAAACCTGAAGTGGAGCATCGGAATCGATAACTAGAGTCACCGGAATGGTTCATAACATAGACAGTAAGAAGAGTCGGTCTTCTTGTACTTAAGTCGGCGTTGTGCCCTTTTCAATTTAATTCCGATGCAATTACTGTGTTTAATCGACAATAAGAAGGTCAGAGGGATACAGTAAACTTGATGAGAAGCATCGGAATCTCCAAATAGTGTCACAAGAATGGTTCAACACATAGTCTGTAAGAAGAGTCAGTCTTCTTGTACTTAAGTCGGCATTGTGCCTTTTGTATTTAATTCCGATGCAATTTCTGTGTTTCATCGTCAATAAGAAGGTCCAAGGGATACAGTAAGACTGAAGTGAAGCATCGGAATCTGTAACTAGCGTCACAGGAATGGTTCAAAACATACACACTAAGAAGAGTCAGTCTGCTTGTACTTAAGACGGCATTGTGCCTTTTCTATTTAATTCCGATGCAATTTCTGTGTTTCATCGTCAATAAGAAGGTCATAGGGATACAGTGAACCTGAGGTGAAGCATCGGAATCTATAACTAGTGTCACAGGAATGGTTCAAAACATAGACAGTTGGAAGAGTCGGTCTTCTTGTACTTAAGTCGGCATTGTGCCTTTTCTATTTAATTCCGATGCAATATCGGTGTTTCATCGTTAATAAGAAGGTCAGAGGGATACAGTAAACATGAAGTGAAGCATCAGAATCTACAACTAGTATCACTGGAATGGTTCAAATCATAGTCAGTAAGAAGAGTCAGTCTTCTTGTACTTAAGTCGGCATTGTGCCTTTTGTATTTAATTCCGATGCAATTTCTGTGTTTCATCGTCAATAAGAAGATCCAAGGGATACAGTAAACCTGAAGTGAAGCATCGGAATCTATAACTAGTATCACAGGAATGGATCAAGATATAGTCAGTATGAAGATCAGTCTTCTTGTACATAAGTCGGCATTGTGCCTTTTGTATTCAATTCCGTTGCAATTTCTGTGTTTCATTGCCAATAAGAAGGTCCAAGGGATACAGTAAACCTGAAGTGAAGCATCGGAATCCATAACTAGTGTCACAGGAATGGTTCAAAACATAGACAGTAGGAAGAGGCAGTCTTCTTGTACATAAGTCGGCATTGTGCCTTTTCTATTTAATTCCGATGCAATTTCTGTGTTTCATCATCAATAAGAAGGTCCAAGGGATACAGTAAACCTGGAGTGAAGCATCAGAATCTATAACTAGTGTCAATGGAATGGATCAAAACATAGACAGTAAGAAGAGTCAGTCTTCATGTACTTAAGTCGGCATTGTGCCTTTTGTATTTAATTCCGATGCAATTTCTGTGTTTCATAGTCAACAAGAAGGTCCAAAGGAACAGTAAACCTGGAGTGAAGCAAAGGAATCTATAACTAGTGTCGCAGGAATGGTTCAAAACATAGACAGTAAGAAGAGTCAGTCTTCTTGTACTTAAGTCGGCATTGTGCCTTTTGTATTTAATTCCGATGCAATTTCTGTGTTTCATCGTCAATGAGAAGTTCCAAGGGATACAGTAAACCTCAAGTGAAGCATCGGAATCTTTAACTAGTGTCACAGGATTGGTTCAAAGCATAGTCAACAAGAAGCGTCCGTCTTCTTGTACTTAAATCAGCATTGTGCGTTTTGTATTTAATTATGATGCAATTCCTGTGTTTCATCGTCAATAAGAAGGTCCAAGGGAAACAGTAAACCTGGAGTGAAGCACCGGAATCTATAACTAGTGTCACAGGAATGGTTCAAAAGAAAGACTGTTAGAAGAGTCAGTCTTCTTGTACTTTAGTCGGCATTGTGCCCTTTGTATTTAATTCCGATGCAATTTCTGTGTTTCATCGTCAATAAGAAGGTTCTAGGGATACAGTAAACCTGGGGTGAATAATCCGTATCTATAACTAGTGTCACAGGACTGGATCAAAACATAGACAGTAAGAAGAGTCAGTCTTCTTGTACTTAATTCTGCATTGTGCCTTTTGTATTTAATTCCGATGCGATCTCTGTGTTTCATCGTCAATAAGAAGATCCAAGGCATTCAGAAAACCTGAAGTGAAGCATCGGAATTTATAACTAGTGTCACAGGAATAGATCAAATCATAGTCAGTAAGAAGAGTCAGTCTTCTTGTAGTTAAGTCGGCATTGTGCCTTTTGTATTTCATTCCGATGCAATTTCTGTGTTTCATCGTCAATAAGAAGGTCCAAGGGATACGGTAAACCTGGTGTGAAGCATCGGAATCTATAACTAGTGTCACAGGAATGGTTCAAAGCATAGACAGTAAGAAGAGTCAGTCTTCTTGTACTTAAGTCGGCATTGTGCCTTTTGTATTTCATTCCGATGCAATTTCTGTGTTTCATCGTCAATAAGATGGTCCAATGGATACAGTAAATCTGAAGTCAAGCATCGGAATCTATAACTAGTGTCACAGGAATGGTTCAAAACATAGACAGTAGGAAGAGTCAGGCTTCTAGTACTTAAGTCGGCATTGTGCCTTTTCTATTTGATTCCGATGCAATTTCTATGTTTCATCGTCAATAAAACGGTCATAGGGATACAGTAAACCCGTAGTGAAGCATCGGAATCTATAACTACTGTCACAGGAATGGTTCAAAACATAGACAGTTGGAACAGCCAGTCTTCTGGTACTTAAGTCGGCGTTGTGCCTTTTCTATTTAATTCCGATGCAATTTCTGTGTTTCATCGTCAATAAGAAGGTCCGAGGTATACAGTAATCCTGAAGTGAAGCATCGGAGTCTATAACTAGTGTCACAGGAATGGTTCAAAACATAGTCAGTAAGAAGAGTCAGTCTTCTTTGACTTATGTCGGCATTGTGCCTTTTGTATTTAATTCCGATGCAATTTCTGTGTTTCATCGGCAATAGGAAGGTCAGAGGCTACAGTAAAGCTGAAGTGGAGCATCGGAATTAATAACTAGTGTCACAGGAAAGGTTCAAAACATAGACAGTAAGAAGTGTCAGTCTTCTTGTACTTAAGTCAGCATTGTGCCTTTTCTATTTAATTCTGATGCAATTTCTGAGTTTCATTGTCAATAAGAAGGTCCAAGAGATATAGTAAACCTGGAGTGAATCACCGGTATCTATAACTAGTGTCACAAGAATGGTTCAAAACATAGACTGTAACAAGAGTCAGTCTTCTTGTACTTTAGTCGGCTTTGTGCATTTTCTATTTAATTCGGATACAATTTCTGTGTTTCATCGTCAATAAGAAGGTCCAAGGGATACGGTAAACCTGGTGTGAAGCATCGCAATCCATAACTAGTGTCACAGGAATGGTTCAAATCATAGACAGTAAAAAGAGTCAGTCTTCTTGTACTTAAGTCGGCATTGTGCCTTTTGTATTTCATTCCGATGCAATTTCTGTGTTTCATCGTCAATAAGAACGTCCAAGGGATACAGTAAACGTGGAGTGAACCATCGGAATCTGTAACTAGTGTCACAGGTACGGTTCAAAACATAGAAAGTAAGATGAGTCAGTATTCTTGTACTTACGTAGTCATTGTGCTTTTTGTATTTAATTCCGATGCAATTTCTGTGTTTCATCGTCAATAAGATGGTCCAATGGATACAGTAAATCTGAAGTCAAGCATCGGAATCTATAACTAGTGTCACAGGAATGGTTCAAAACATAGACAGTAGGAAGAGTCAGGCTTCTAGTACTTAAGTCGGCATTGTGCATTTTCTATTTGATTCCGATGCAATTTCTATGTTTCATCGTCATAAAACGGTCATAGGGATACAGTAAACCCGTAGTGAAGCATCGGAATCTATAACTAGTGTCACAGGAATGGTTCAAAATAGTCAGTAAGAAGCGTCAGTCTTCTTGTACTTAAGTCAGCATTGTGCCTTTTCTATTTAATTCTGATGCAATTTCTGTGTTTCATCGTCAATAAGAAGGTCCAAGAGATATAGTAAACCTGGAGTGAAGCACCGGTATCTATAACTAGTGTCACAAGAATGGTTCAAAACATAGACTCTAACAAGAGTCAGTCTTCTTGTACTTTAGTCGGCATTGTGCCTTTTGTATTTAATTCCGATGCAATTTCTGTGTTTCATCGTCAATAAGAAGGTCCAAGGGATACAGTAAACCTGGAGTGAAGCATCGGAATCTATAACTAGTGTCACAGGAATGGTTCAAAAGATAGTCAGTAAGAAGAGTCAGTCTTCTTGTACTTAAGTTTGCATTGTGCCTTTCGTATTTAAATCCAATGCAATTTCTGTGTTTCACCGGCAATAAGAAGGTCAGAGGGATACAGTAAACCTGGAGTGTAGCATCGGAATCTATAACTAGTGTCACAGGGATGGTTCAAAACATAGACAGTAATAAGAGTCAGTCTTCTTGTACTTATGTCGGCATTGTGCCTTTTGTATTTAATTCCGATGCAATATCTGTGTTTCATCGTCAGTAAGAAGGTCAGAGGGATACAGTAATCCTTAAGTGAGGCATCGGAATCTATAACTAGTGTCACAGGAATGGTTCAAAGCATAGTCAGTAAGAATAGTCAGACTTCTTGTACTTAAGTCATCATTGTGCATTTTCTATTTAATTCGGATGCAATTTCTGTGTTTCATCGTCAATAAGAAGGTCCAAGGGATACAGTAAACCTGGAGAGAAGCATCGGAATCTACAACTAGTGTCTCAGGAATGGTTCAAATCATAGACAGTAGGAAGAGTCAGACTTCTTTCACTTAAGTCGGCATTGTGCCTTTTGAATTTAATTCCGATGCAATTTCTGTGTTCCATCGACAATAAGAAGGTCCAAGGGATACAGTAAACGTCGAGTGAAGCATCGATGTCTATAACTAGTGTCACAGGATTGGTTCTAAAATAGACAGTAAGAAGAGTCAGTCTTCTTGTACTTAATTCGGCATTGTGCCTTTTGTTTTTAATCCCGATGCAATTTCTGTGTTTCATCGTCAATACGAAGGTCAGAGGGATACAGTAAACCTGAAGTGAAGCATTGGAATCCATAACTAGTGTCACAGGAATGGTTCAAAACATAGTCAGTAAGAAGAGTCAGTCTTCTTGTACTTAAGTCGGCATTGTGCCCTTTCTATTTGATTCCGATGCAATTTCTGTGTTTCATCGTCAATAAGACGGTCAGAGAGATACTGTAAACCTGAAGTGAAGCATCGGAGTCTGTAACTAGTGTCACAGGAATGGATCAAAGCATAGACAGTAGGAAGAGTCAGGCTTCTAGAACTTAAGTCGGCATTGTGCCCTTTCTATTTGATTCCGATGCAATTTCTGTGTTTCATCGTCAATAAGACGGTCAGAGGGATACTGTAAACCTGAAGTGTAGTATCGGAATCTATAACTATTGTCACAGGAGTGGTTCAAAACATAGACAGTTGGAACAGTCAGTCTTCTTGTACTTAAGTCGACGTTGTGTCCTTTGTATTTAATTCTGATGCAATTTCTGTGTTTTATCGTCAATAAGAAGGTCCAAGGGATACAGTAAACGTCGAGTGAAGCATAGATGTCTATAACTAGTGTCACAGGATTGGTTCTAAAATAGACAGTAAGAAGAGTCAGTCTTCTTGTACTTAATTCGGCATTGTGCCTTTTGTATTTAATTCCGATGCAATTTCTGTGTTTCATCGTCAATAAGAAGGTCCAAGGGATACAGTAAACCTGGAGTGAAGCATCGGAATCTATAACTAGTGTCACAGGAATATTTCAAATCATAGTCAGTAAGAAGAGTCAGTCTTCTTGTCCTTAAGTCGGCATGGTGCCTTTTGTATTTAATTCCGATGCAATTTCTGTCTTTCATCGTCAATAAGAAGATCAGAGGGATACAGTAAACCTGAAGTGAAGCATCGGAATCCAAAACTAGTGTCACAGAAATGGTTCAAAACATAGACAGTAGGATGAGTCAATCTTCTTTTACTTAAGTCGGCATTTTGCCTTTTGAATTTAATTCCGATGCAATTTCTGTGTTTCATTGTCAATAAGAAGGTCCAATGTATACAGTAAACCTGACGTGAAGCATCGTAATCTATAACTAGTGTCACAGGATTGGTTCAAAACATAGTCAGTAAGAAGAGTCAGTCTTCTTTTACTTAAGTCGGCATTGTGCCTTTTCTATTTAATTCCGATGCAATTTTTGTGTTTCATCGTGAATAAGAAGGTCCAAGGGATACAGTAAACCTGGAGTGAAGCATCGGAATCTATAACTAGTGTCACAGGAATGGTTCAAAACATAGACAATAAGAAGAGTCAGTCTTCTTGTACTTAAGTCGACATTGTGCCTTTTCTACTTAATTCCGATGCAATTTCTGTGTTTCATCGTCAATAAGAAGGTCCAAGGGATACAATAAACCTGAAGTGAAGCATCGGAATCTATAACTAGTGTCACAGGAGTGGTTCAATTCATAGTCAGTAAGAAGAGTCAGTCTTCTTGTACTTAAGTACTCATTGTGCCTTTCCTATTTAATTACGATGCAATTTCTTTGTTTCACCGTCAATAAGAAGGTCCAAGGGATACAGTAAACCTGGAGTGAAGCATCAGAATCTATAACTAGTGTCAATGGAATGGATCAAAACATAGACAGTAAGAAGAGTCAGTCTTCATGTACTTAAGTCGGCATTGTGCCTTTTGTATTTAATTCCGATGCTATTTCTGTGTTTCATCGTCAATAAGAAGGTCAGAGTGACACAGTAAACCTAAAGTGAAGCATCGGAATCTATAGCTAGTGTCACTGGAATGGTTCAAAACATAGTCAGTAAGAAGAGTCAGTTTTCTTGTCCTTAAGTCGGCATTGTGCCTTTTGTATTTAATTCCGATGCAATTTCTGTGTTTCATAGTCAACAAGAAGGTCCAAAGGAACAGTAAACCTGGAGTGAAGCTAAGGAATCTATAACTAGTGTCGCAGGAATGGTTCAAAACATAGACAGTAAGAAGAGTCAGTCTTCTTGTACTTAAGTCGGCATTGTGCCTTTTGTATTTAATTCCGATGCAATTTCTGTGTTTCATCGTCAATGAGAAGTTCCAAGGGATACAGTAAACCTCAAGTGAAGCATCGGAATCTTTAACTAGTGTCACAGGATTGGTTCAAAGCATAGTCAACAAGAAGCGTCCGTCTTCTTGTACTTAAATCAGCATTGTGCGTTTTGTATTTAATTATGATGCAATTCCTGTGTTTCATCGTCAATAAGAAGGTCCAAGGGAAACAGTAAACCTGGAGTGAAGCACCGGAATCTATAACTAGTGTCACAGGAATGGTTCAAAACATAGACTGTTAGAAGAGTCAGTCTTCTTGTACTTTAGTCGGCATTGTGCCCTTTGTATTTAATTCCGATGCAATTTCTGTGTTTCATCGTCAATAAGAAGGTTCAAGGGATACAGTAAACCTGGGGTGAATAATCCGTATCTATAACTAGTGTCACAGGACTGGATCAAAACATAGACAGTAAGAAGAGTCAGTCTTCTTGTACTTAATTCTGCATTGTGCCTTTTGTATTTAATTCCGATGCGATCTCTGTGTTTCATCGTCAATAAGAAGATCCAAGGGATTCAGAAAACCTGAAGTGAAGCATCGGAATTTATAACTAGTGTCACAGGAATAGATCAAAACTTAGTCAGTAAGAAGAGTCAGTCTTCTTGTAGTTAAGTCGGCATTGTGCCTTTTGTATTTCATTCCGATGCAATTTCTGTGTTTCATCGTCAATAAGAAGGTCCAAGGGATACGGTAAACCTGGTGTGAAGCATCGGAATCTATAACTAGTGTCACAGGAATGGTTCAAAGCATAGACAGTAAGAAGAGTCAGTCTTCTTGTACTTAAGTCGGCATTGTGCCTTTTGTATTTCATTCAGATGCAATTTCTGTGTTTCATCGTCAATAAGATGGTCCAATGGATACAGTAAATCTGAAGTCAAGCATCGGAATCTATAACTAGTGTCACAGGAATGGTTCAAAACATAGACAGTAGGAAGAGTCAGGCTTCTAGTACTTAAGTCGGCATTGTGCCTTTTCTATTTGATTCCGATGCAATTTCTATGTTTCATCGTCAATAAAACGGTCATAGGGATACAGTAAACCCGTAGTGAAGCATCGGAATCTATAACTACTGTCACAGGAATGGTTCAAAACATAGACAGTTGGAACAGCCAGTCTTCTGGTACTTAAGTCGGCGTTGTGCCTTTTCTATTTAATTCCGATGCAATTTCTGTGTTTCATCGTCAATAAGAAGGTCCGAGGTATACAGTAATCCTGAAGTGAAGCATCGGAGTCTATAACTAGTGTCACAGGAATGGTTCAAAACATAGTCAGTAAGAAGAGTCAGTCTTCTTTGACTTATGTCGGCATTGTGCCTTTTGTATTTAATTCCGATGCAATTTCTGTGTTTCATCGGCAATAGGAAGGTCAGAGGCTACAGTAAAGCTGAAGTGGAGCATCGGAATTAATAACTAGTGTCACAGGAAAGGTTCAAAACATAGACAGTAAGAAGTGTCAGTCTTCTTGTACTTAAGTCAGCATTGTGCCTTTTCTATTTAATTCTGATGCAATTTCTGAGTTTCATTGTCAATAAGAAGGTCCAAGAGATATAGTAAACCTGGAGTGAATCACCGGTATCTATAACTAGTGTCACAAGAATGGTTCAAAACATAGACTGTAACAAGAGTCAGTCTTCTTGTACTTTAGTCGGCTTTGTGCCTTTTGTATTTAATTCCGATGCAATTTCTGTGTTTCATCGTCAATAAGAGGGTCCAAGGGATACAGTAAACCTGGAGTGAAGCATCGTAATCTATAACTAGTGTCACAGGAATGGTTCAAAAGATAGTCAGTAAGAAGAGTCAGTCTTCTTGTACTTAAGTTGGCATTGTGCCTTTCGTATTTAAATCCAATGCAATTTCTGTGTTTCACCGGCAATAAGAAGGTCAGAGGGATATAGTAAACCTGAAGTGAAGCATCGGAATCTATAACTAGTGTCACAGGAATGGTTCAAAACATAGACAGTAAGAAGAGTCAGTCTTCTTGTACTTAAGTCGGCATTGTGGCTTTTGTATTTAATTCCGATGCTATTTCTGTGTTTCATCGTCAGTAAGAAGGTCAGAGGGATACAGTAATCCTGAAGTGAAGCATCGGAAGCTATTACTAGTGTCACAGAAATAGTTCAAAACATAGTCAGTAAGAAGAGTCAGTCTTCTTGTCCTTAAGTCGGCATTGTGCTTTTGTATTTAATTCCGATGCAATTTCTGTGTTTCATCGGCAATAGGAAGGTCAGAGGGTACAGTAAACCTGAAGTGGAGCATCGGAATTTATAACTAGCGTCACAGGAATGGATCAAACATAGTCAGTAAGAAGAGTCAGTCTTCTTGTACTTAAGTCGGAATTTTGCCTTTTGTATTTAATTCCGATGCAATTTCAGTGTTTCATCGTCAATAAGAAGGACCAAGGGATACAGTAAACCTGGAGTGTAGCATCGGAATCTATAACTAGTGTCACAGGGATGGTTCAAAACATAGACAGTAATAAGAGTCAGTCTTCTTGTACTTATGTCGGCATTGTGCCTTTTGTATTTAATTCCGATGCAATATCTGTGTTTCATCGTCAGTAAGAAGGTCAGAGGGATACAGTAATCCTTAAGTGAGGCATCGGAATCTATAACTAGTGTCACAGGAATGGTTCAAAGCATAGTCAGAAAGAATAGTCAGTCATCTTGTACTTAAGTCATCATTGTGCATTTTCTATTTAATTAGGATGCAATTTCTGTGTTTCATCGTCAATAAGAAGGTCCAAGGGATACAGTAAACCTGGAGAGAAGCATCGGAATCTACAACTAGTGTCTCAGGAATGGTTCAAATCATAGACAGTAGGAAGAGTCAGACTTCTTTCACTTAAGTCGGCATTGTGCCTTTTGAATTTAATTCCGATGCAATTTCTGTGTTCCATCGACAATAAGAAGGTCCAAGGGATACAGTAAATGTCGAGTGAAGCATCGATGTCTATAACTAGTGTCACAGGATTGGTTCTAAAATAGACAGTAAGAAGAGTCAGTCTTCTCGTACTTAATTCGGCATTGTGCCTTTTGTATTTAATTCCGATGCAATTTCTGTGTTTCATCGTCAATACGAAGGTCAGAGGGATACAGTAAACCTGAAGTGAAGAATTGGAATCCATAACTAGTGTCACAGGAATGGTTCAAAACATAGTCAGTAAGAAGAGTCAGTCTTCTTGTACCTAAGTCGGCATTGTGCCCTTTCTATTTGATTCCGATGCAATTTCTGTGTTTCATCGTCAATAAGACGGTCAGAGGGATACTGTAAACCTGAAGTGAAGTATCGGAATCTATAACTATTGTCACAGGAGTGGTTCAAAACATAGACAGTTGGAACAGTCAGTCTTCTTGTACTTAAGTCGACGTTGTGTCCTTTGTATTTAATTGTGATGCAATTTCTGTGTTTTATCGTCAATAAGAAGGTCCAAGGGATACAGTAAACGTCGAGTGAAGCATAGATGTCTATAACTAGTGTCACAGGATTGGTTCTAAAATAGACAGTAACAAGAGTCAGTCTTCTTGTACTTAATTCGGCATTGTGCCTTTTGTATTTAATTCCGATGCAATTTCTGTGTTTCATCGTCAATAAGAAGGTCAGAGGGATACAGTAAACCTGGAGTGAAGCATCGGATTCTATAACTAGTGTCACAGGAATATTTCAAATCATTGTCAGTAAGAAGAGTCAGTCTTCTTGTCCTTAAGTCGGCATTGTGCCTTTTGTATTTAATTCCGATGCAATTTCTGTCTTTCATCGTCAATAAGAAGATCAGAGGGATACAGTAAACCTGAAGTGAAGCATCGGAATCCAAAACTAGTGTCACAGAAATGGTTCAAAACATAGACAGTAGGAAGAGTCAATCTTCTTGTACTTAAGTCGGAATTTTGCCTTTTGAATTTAATTCCGATGCAATTTCTGTGCTTCATCGTCAATAAGAAGGTCCAAGGTATACAGTAAACCTGACGTGAAGCATCGTAATCTATAACTAGTGTCACAGGATTGGTTCAAAACATAGTCAGTAAGAAGAGTCAGTCTTCTTTTACTTAAGTCGGAATTTAGATTTTGGATTTAATTCCGATGCAATTTCTGTGTTTCATCGTCAATAAGAAAGACCAAGGAATACAATAAACCTGGTGGGTAGCATCGGAATCTATAACTAGTGTCACAGGGATGGTTCAAAACATAGACAGTAATAAGAGTCAGTCTTCTTGTACTTAAGTCGGCATTGTGCCTTTTGTATTTAATTCCGATGCAATATCTGTCTTTCATCGTCAGTAAGAAGGTCAGAGGGGTACAGTTATCCTAAAGTGAAGCATCGGAATCTATAACAAGTGTCACAGGAATGGTTCAAAGCATAGTCAGTAAGAATAGTCAGTCTTCTTGTACTTAAGTCATCATTGTGCATTTTCTATTTAATTCGGATGCAAGTTCTGTGTTTCATCGTCAATAAGAAAGTCCAAGGGATACTGTAAACCTGGTGTGTAGCATCGGAATCTATAACTAGTGTCACAGGGATGTTTCAAAACATAGACAGTAATAAGAGTCAGTCTTCTTGTACTTAAGTCGACATTGTGCCTTTTCTACTTAATTCCGATGCAATATCTGTGTTTCATCGTCAATAAGAAGGTCCAAGGGATACAGTAAACCTGGAGAGAAGCATCGGAATCTACAACTAGTGTCTCAGGAATGGTTCAAATCATAGACAGTAGGAAGAGTCAGACTTCTTTCACTTAAGTCGGCATTGTGCCTTTTGAATTTAATTCCGATGCAATTTCTGTGTTCCATCGACAATAAGAAGGTCCAAGGGATACAGTAAACGTCGAGTGAAGCATCGATGTCTATAACTAGTGTCACAGGATTGGTTCTAAAATAGACAGTAAGAAGAGTCAGTCTTCTTGTACTTAATTCGGCATTGTGCCTTTTGTATTTAATTCCGATGCAGTTTCTGTGTTTCATCGTCAATACGAAGGTCAGAGGGATACAGTAAACCTGAAGTGAAGCATTGGAATCCATAACTAGTGTCACAGGAATGGTTCAAAATATAGTCAGTAAGAAGAGTCAGTCTTCTTGTACTTAAGTCGGCATTGTGCCCTTTCTATTTGATTCCGATGCAATTTCTGTGTTTCATCGTCAATAAGACGGTCAGAGGGATACTGTAAACCTGAAGTGAAGCATCGGAATCTGTAACTAGTGTCACAGGAATGGATCAAAACATAGACAGTAGGAAGAGTCAGGCTTCTTGTACTTAAGTCGACGTTGTGTCCTTTGTATTTAATTCTGATGCAATTTCTGTGTTTTATCGTCAATAAGAAGGTCCGAGGTATACAGTAAACCTGAAGTGAAGCATCGGAATCTATAATTAGTGTCACAGGAATGGTTCAAAACATAGACTGTAAGAAGAGTCAATCTTCTTGTACTTTAGTCGGCATTGTGCCTTTTGTATTTAATTCCGATGCAATTTCTGTGTTTCATCGTCAATAAGAAGGTCCAAGGGATACAGTAAACCTGGAGTGAAGCATCGGAATCTACAACTAGTGTCACAGGAATATTTCAAATCATAGTCAGTAAGAAGAGTCAGTCGTCTTGTCCTTAAGTCGGCATTGTGCCTTTTGTATTTAATTCCGATGCAATTTCTGTCTTTCATCGTCAATAAGAGGATCAGAGGGATACAGTAAACCTGAAGTGAAGCATCGGAATCCAAAACTAGTGTCACAGAAATGGTTCAAAACATAGACAGTAGGAAGAGTCAATCTTCTTGTACTTAAGTCGGCATTTTGCCTTTTGAATTTAATTCCGATGCAATTTCTCTGTTTCATCGTCAATAAGAAGGTCCAAGGTATACAGTAAACCTGACGTGGAGCATCGTAATCTATAACTAGTGTCAAAGGAATGGATAATGACATAGACAGTAAGAAGAGTCAGTCTTCTTGTACTTAATTCTGCATTGTGCCTTTTGTATTTAATTCCGATGCAATTTCTGTGTTTCATCGTCAATAAGAAGATCCAAGGGATACAGCAAACCTGAAGTGAAGCATCGGAATTTATAACTAGTGTCACAGGAATGGATCAAAACATAGTCAGTAAGAAGAGTCAGTCTTCTTGTACTTCAGTCGGAATTTAGATTTTGGATTTAATTCCGATGCAATTTCTGTGTTTCATCGTCAATAAGAAAGACCAAGGGATACAGTAAACCTGGTGGGTAGCATCGGAATCTATAACTAGTGTCACAGGGATGGTTCAAAACATAGACAGTAATAAGAGTCAGTCTTCTTGTACTTAAGTCGGCATTGTGCCTTTTGTATTTAATTCCGATGCAATATCTGTGTTTCATCGTCAGTAAGAAGGTCAGAGGGGTACAGTAATCCTAAAGTGAAGCATCGGAATCTATAACAAGTGTCACAGGAATGGTTCAAAGCATAGTCAGTAAGAATAGTCAGTCTTCTTGTACTTAAGTCATCATTGTGCATTTTCTATTTAATTCGGATGCAAGTTCTGTGCTTCATCGTCAATAAGAAGGTCCAAGGGATACAGTAAACCTGGTGTGTAGCATCGGAATCTATAACTAGTGTCACAGGGATGGTTCAAAACATAGACAGTAATAAGAGTCAGTCTTCTTGTACTTAAGTCGACATTGTGCCTTTTCTACTTATATCTGATGCAATATCTGTGTTTCATCGTCAATAAGAAGGTCCAAGGGATACAATAAACCTGAAGTGAAGCATCGGAATCTATAACTAGTGTCACAGGAATGGTTCAAAACTTAGTCAGTAAGAAGAGTCAGTCTTCTTGTTCTTAATTCCTCATTGTGCCTTTCCTATTTAATTCCGATGCAATTTCTGTGTTTCATCGTCAATAAGAAGGTCAGAGGGATACAGTAAACCTGAACTGTAGCATCGGAATCTATAGCTAGTGTCACTGGAATGGTTCAAAACATATTCAGTAAGAAGCGTCAGTTTTCCTATACTTAAGTCGGAATTGTGCCTTTTCTATTTAATTATGAAGCAATTCCTGTGTTTAATCGTCAATAAGAAGGTCCAAGGGAAACAGTAAACCTGGAGTGAAGCAACGGAATCTATAACTAGTGTCACAGGAATGGTTCAAAACATAGACTGTTAGAAGAGTCAGTCTTCTTGTACTTTAGTCGGCATTGTGCCTTTTGCATTTAATTCCGATGCAATTTCTGTGTTTCATCGTCAATAAGAAGGTCCAAGGGATACAGTAAACCTGGAATGAAGCATCGGAATCAATAACTAGTGTCACAGGAATGGATCATAACATAGACAGTAAGAAGAGTCAGTCTTCTTGTACTTAATTCTGCATTGTGCCTTTTGTATTTAATTCCGATGCCATTTCTGTGTTTCATCATCAATAAGAAGATCCAAGGGATACAGCAAACCTGAAGTGAAGCATCGGAATTTATAACTAGTGTCACAGGAATGGATCAAAACATAGTCAGTAAGAAGAGTCAGTCTTCTAGTACTTAAGTCGGAATTTAGATTTTGGATTTAATTCCGATGCAATTTCTGTGTTTCATCGTCAATAAGAAAGACCAAGGGATACAGTAAACCTGGTGTGTAGCATCGGAATCTATAACTAGTGTCACAGGTATGGTTCAAAACATAGACAGTAATAAGAGTCAGTCTTCTTGTACTTAAGTCGGCATTGTGCCTTTTGTATTTAATTCCGATGCAATATCTGTGTTTCATCGTCAGTAAGAAGGTCAGAGGGGTACAGTAATCCTAAAGTGAAGCATCGGAATCTATAACAAGTGTTACAGGAATGGTTCAAAGCATAGTCAGTAAGAATAGTCAGTCTTCTTGTACTTAAGTCATCATTGTGCATTTTCTATTTAATTCGGATGCAAGTTCTGTGTCTCATCGTCAATAAGAAGGTCCAAGGGATACAGTAAACCTGGAGAGAAGCATTGGAATCTATAACTAGTGTCACAGGAATGGTTTAAATCATATACAGTAATAAGAGTCAGACCTCTTTCACTTAAGTCGGCATTGTGCCTTTTGTATTTAATTCCGATGCAATTTCTGTGTTTCATCGTCAATAAGACGGTCAGAGGGATACTGTAAACCTGAAGTGAAGCATCGGAATCTGTATCTAGTGTCACAGGAATGGATCGAAACATAGACAGTAAGAAGAGTCAGTCTTCTGGTCCTTAAGTCGGCATTGTGCCTTTTGTATTTAATTCCGATGCAATTTCTGTGTTTCATCGGCAATAAGAACAGAGGGATACAGTAAACCTGAAGTGAAGCATCGGAGTCTATAACTAGTGTCACAGGGATGGTTCAAAACATAGACAGTAATAAGAGTCAGTCTTCTTGTACTTAAGTCGGCATTGTGCCTTTTGTATTTAATTTCGATGCAATATCTGTCTTTCATCGTCAGTAAGAAGGTCAGAGGGGTACAGTAATCCTAAAGTGAAGCATCGGAATCTATAACAAGTGTCACAGGAATGGTTCAAAGCATAGTCAGTAAGAACAGTCAGTCTTCTTGTACTTAAGTCATCATTGTGCATTTTCTATTTAATTCGGATGCAAGTTCTGTGTTTCATCGTCAATAAGAAAGTCCAAGGGATACAGTAAACCTGGTGGGTAGCATCGGAATCTATAACTAGTGTCACAGGGATGGTTCAAAACATAGACAGTAATAAGAGTCAGTCTTCTTGTACTTAAGTCGGCATTGTGCCTTTTGTATTTAATTCCGATGCAATATCTGTGTTTCATCGTCAGTAAGAAGGTCAGAGGGGTACAGTAATCCTAAAGTGAAGCATCGGAATCTATAACAAGCGTCACAGGAATGGGTCAAAGCATAGTCAGTAAGAATAGTCAGTCTTCTTGTACTTAAGTCATCATTGTGCATTTTCTGTTTAATTCGGATGCAAGTTCTGTGTTTCATCGTCAATAAGAAGGTCAGAGGGATACAGTAAACCTGAACTGTAGCATCGGAATCTATAGCTAGTGTCACTGGAATGGTTCAAAACATAGTCAATAAGAAGAGTCAGTCTTCTTGTCCTTAAGTCGGCATTGTGCCTTTTGTATTTAATTCCGATGCAATTTCTGTGTTTCATAGTCAACAAGAAGGTCCAAGGGATACAGTAAACCTGGAGTGAAGAATCGGAATGTATAACTAGTGTCACAGGAATGGTTCAAAACATAGAAAGTAAGAAGAGTCAGTCTTCTTGTACTTAGGTCGGCATTGTGCCTTTTGTATATAATTCCGATGCAATTTCTGTGTTTCATCGTCAATAAGAAGGTCCAAGGGATACAGTAAACCTCAAGTGAAGCATCGGAATCTTTAACTAGTGTCACAGGAATGGTTCAAAACATATTCAGTAAGAAGCGTCACTTTTCCTATACTTAAGTCGGAATTGTTCCTTTTCTATTTAATTATGAAGCAATTCCTGTGTTTCATCGTCAATAAGAAGGTCCAAGGGAAACAGTAAACCTGGAGTGAAGCAACGGAATCTATAACTAGTGTCACAGGAATGGTTCAAAACATAGACTGTTAGAAGAGTCAGTCTTCTTGTACTTTAGTCGGCATTGTGCCTTTTGCATTTAATTCCGATTCAATTTCTGTGTTTCATCGTCAATAAGAAGGTCCAAGGGATACAGTAAACCTGGAATGAAGCATCGGAATCAATAACTAGTGTCACAGGAATGGATCATAACATAGACAGTAAGAAGAGTCAGTCTTCTTGTACTTAATTCTGCATTGTGCCTTTTGTATTTAATACCGATGCCATTTCTGTGTTTCATCATCAATAAGAAGATCCAAGGGATACAGCAAACCTGAAGTGAAGCATCGGAATTTATAACTAGTGTCACAGGAATGGATCAAAACATAGTCAGTAAGAAGAGTCAGTCTTCTTGTACTTAAGTCGGAATTTAGATTTTGGATTTAATTCCGATGCGATTTCTGTGTTTCATCGTCAATAAGAAAGACCAAGGGATACAGTAAACCTGGTGTGTAGCATCGGAATCTATAACTAGTGTCACATGTATGGTTCAAAACATAGACAGTAATAAGAGTCAGTCTTCTTGTACTTAAGTCGGCATTGTGCCTTTTGTATTTAATTACGATGCAATATCTGTGTTTCATCGTCAGTAAGAAGGTCAGAGGGGTACAGTAATCCTAAAGTGAAGCATCGGAATCTATAACAAGTGTTACAGGATTGGTTCAAAGCATAGTCAGTAAGAATAGTCAGTCTTCTTGTACTTAAGTCATCATTGTGCATTTTCTATTTAATTCGGATGCAAGTTCTGTGTCTCATCGTCAATAAGAATGTCCAAGGGATACAGGAAACCTGGAGAGAAGCATTGGAATCTATAACTAGTGTCACAGGAATGGTTTAAATCATATACAGTAATAAGAGTCAGACTTCTTTCACTTAAGTCGGCATTGTGCCTTTTGTATTTAATTCCGATGCAATTTCTGTGTTTCATAGTCAACAAGAAGGTCCAAGGGATACAGCAAACCTGGAGTGAAGAATCGGAAACTATAACTAGTGTCACAGGATTGGTTCTAAAATAGACAGTAAGAAGAAACAGTCTTCTTGTACTTAATTCGGCATTGTGTATTTTGTATTTAATTGCGATGCAATTTCTGTATTTCATCGTCAATACGAAGGTCAGAGGGATACAGTAAACCTGAAGTGAAGCATCGGAATCCATAACTAGTGTCACAGGAATGGTTCAAAACATAGTCAGTAAGAAGAGTCATTCTTCTTGTACTTAAGTCGGAATTTAGATTTTGGATTTAATTCCGATGCAATTTCTGTGTTTCATCGTCAATAAGAAAGACCAAGGGATACAGTAAACCTGGAGTGAAGCATCGGAATCTATAACTAGTGTCACAGGGACGGTTCAAACATAGACAGTAAGATGAGTCAGTATTCTTGTACTTAAGTCGGCATGGTGCTTTTTGTATTTAATTCCGATGCAATTTCTGTGTTTCATCGTCAATAAGACGGTCAGAGGGATACTGTAAACCTGAAGTGAAGCATCGGAATTTGTAACTAGTGTCACAGGAATGGATCGAAACATAGACAGTAAGAAGAGTCAGTCTTCTGGTTCTTAAGTCGGCATTGTGTCTTTTGTATTTAATTCCGATGCAATTTCTGTGTTTCATCGGCAATAAGAACAGAGGGATACAGTAAACCTGAAGTGAAGCATCGGAATCTATAACTAGTGTCACAGGGATGGTTCAAAACATAGACAGTAAGAAGAGTCAGACTTCTTGTACTTTAGTCGGCATTGTGCCGTTTGTATTTAATTCCGATGCAATTTCTATGTTTCATCGTCAATAAGAAGGTCAGAGGGATACAGTAATCCTGAAGTTAAGCATCGGAATCTATAACTAGTGCCGCAGGAATGGTTCAAAGCATAGTCAGTAAGAAGAGTCAGTCTTCTTGTATTAAGTCGGCATTGTGCCTTTTGTACTGAATTCCAATGCAATTTCAGTGTTTCATCGTCAATTAGAAGGTCCAAGGGATATAGTAAACCTGAAGTGAAGCATCGGAATCTATAACTAGTGTCACAGGAATGGTTAAAAACATAGACAGTGGGAAGAGTCAGGCTTCTAGAACTTAAGTCGGCATTGTGCCCTTTCTATTTGATTCCGATGCAATTTCTGTGTTTCATCGTCAATAAGACGGTCAGAGGGATACAGTAAACCTGAAGTGAAGCATCGGAATCTGTAACTAGTGTCACAGGAATGGTTCAATACATAGACTGTAAGAAGAGTCAGTCTTCTTGTACTTAAGTCGGCATTGTGCCTTTTCTATTTAATTCCGAAGCAATATCTGTGTTTCATCGTCAATAAGAAGGTCCAAGGGATACAGTAAACCTGAAGTGAAGCATCGGAATTTATAACTAGTGTCACAGGAACGGTTCAAAACTTAGTCAGTAAGAAGAGTCAGAATTCTTGTACTTAAGTCGGCATTGTGGCTTTTGTATTAAATTCCGATGCAATTTCTGTGTTTCATCGACAATAAGAAGGACCAAGGGATACAGTAAACCTGGAGTGAAGCATCAGAATCTATAACTAGTGTCACAGGGATGGTTCAAAACATAGACAGTAAGAAGAGTCAGACTTCTTGTACTTTAGTCGGCATTGTGCCGTTTGTATTTAATTCCGATGCAAATTCTGTGTTTCATCGTCAATAAGAAGGTCCAAGGGATACAGTAAACCTGAAGTGAAGCATCGGAATTTATAACTAGTGTCACAGGAACGGTTCAAAACTTAGTCAGTAAGAAGAGTCAGAATTCTTGTACTTAAGTCGGCATTGTGGCTTTTGTATTAAATTCCGATGCAATTTCTGTGTTTCATCGTCAATAAGAAGGACCAAGGGATACAGTAAACCTGGAGTGAAGCATCAGAATCTATAACTAGTGTCACAGGGATGGTTCAAAACATAGACAGTAAGAAGAGTCAGACTTCTTGTACTTTAGTCGGCATTGTGCCGTTTGTATTTAATTCCGATGCAATTTCTGTGTTTCATCGTCAATAAGAAAGTCAGAGGGATACAGTAATCCTGAAGTGAAGCATCGGAATCTATAACTAGTGTCACAGGAATGGTTCAAACATAGACAGTAGGAAGAGTGAGTCTTCTTGTACTTAAGTCGGCATTGTGTTTTTTGTATTTAATTCCGATGCAATCTCTGTGTTTCATCGTCAATAAGATGGTCTAAAAGAAACAGTAATCCTGAAGTGAAGCATCGCAATCTATAACTAGTGTCACAGGAATGGTTCAAAACATAGACAGTAAGAAGAGTCAGTATTCTGGTCCTTAAGTCGGCATTGTGCCTTTTGTATTTAATTCCGATGCAATTTCTGTGTTTCATCGTCAATAAGAAGGCCCAAGGGATACAGTAAACCTGGAGTTAATGCATCGGAATCCATAACTAGTGTCACAGGAATGGTTCAAAAC